>NC_064277.1:25919006-26233675 GCF_003254725.2 Canis lupus dingo
TGGGATCAGGTTTCGGACACGGTGGGGCTTGGGAAGGGCTGCAAGGGTTGCCCGTAGTAATAGGTGCGGGTTGGTGTTTGCGCGCGGGCCCCCTCTCCCCCCCCACCGGCCCCGGGAGTGCCCCTCACCCCACCCCCCGCCCGGCCAGGGGAGCGCCCCACTGGAGCCCAGCGGCTCCTTGGATCCCGGGCCCACTGCCCCTTGTGCCTGCTCCCTGTAAGCTGCCCCGAGGGTCCTCGCCTGGTTTATTCTCTTAGGGCGCAGGTGCGTCCCTAGGGTGCCGCCTGCAAGTTAAGGATGCCTCGTGGGGACGGTGACAGCATGCTACTTACCCACTCAGACGGAGGCAGGTACCCGCCAACTGAAATCTGCCGTCTGTGCGTCTGAGGCTGCGAGGGCCGCGATCCCTGACGTTGTCGTCATCTTGGTTTTTCCGGAGGAAATCCGCTCGGCGTCTGTAACGCGCCTCTGAGGAGCGGGTTCGCTTGTACCTGAGCTCTCCGAGGCCCGTAAGGCGCCAGCACGGCTCCCGGTGCACATCTGCAAGTCTGCGTGGCAATGCAGGTTCGCGCGGGAGGAGCCTGGGACACCCACTGCCGCGCTCGCTAGGCCACGGTGCACCTGCGCAGGCGGTGGGGGCGCGGGGCGGCAGGGGCGCAGGCCATCGGGGCGCCGGCGAGGGGAAGCTTGTTTGCCGGGTGGGTGGACAAGCCTTCGGTTGCTCAGCCTACGGCCTACATGGACCCACAGGGCAGGTGTTCATCTTTGCTCCCTTGAGTCCCGTTCGCGATGGGAATCAGGGGCTGCGCTTGTTCCCCACGAACGAGGGAGTTTTTTCTCATAATTTTGGTCATAAAGTTCCTTGGACCTTGCCCTCTGCGCGGGTTGCTACTAGCGATTGGGTGGTTGAGTGAAGGCCCCTCTTCCGTTCCTCATTCCTCGCTCTCTTCGACGTGACTCCGTAATGCGGGAGCTGTCAGGGCGTGATCCTCAGTTCGGTCCAGCTGTGCCCAGCGGCAGGATCTGTATTTGCAGATGTGCTTTATTTCGGCGTTTTGCCATTCTTAATCTGTTTTTACTCATTTCTATCTTCCTCTTCTCTTTGAATGGCTAGTGCCTAGAGTATCTCATGTTCAAGGGCTTTTGAAAATCCAGATATATATCTGCTGCTGTTTGTGCGTTAGTGTACAATACACTGGTCTTAAAAATGAACATTTTAAATATTCATATACAATTTTCACAGTATATTTAAAAACTAAATGCAAAGATTAGATTTTCCTCACACACTGAAATGTTTATAAAAATTCAGGCCTAATATGTTAAATTATTTCATATCCGAACGTTGGAAACACCTTAGTTTTGTATTATTGTTAGGAAATGATGTAGTATTGTTACGTTCGGGTACACCAGTGGTTCCTGATTTTAGTGTGTATTCCCATCACCTCCATGTCTTACCAGAACACAAATGGCTGGGTGGCCACACCCAGAGTTTCTGACTCATCTATCTGTGGTGGACCCAAGAATTTGTATTTTTAGCAAATCTCAGGTGATGCTGATGCTGGTGGTCCAAAGGCTGCAAGGCATTCGAGAACCAATGTCTTACACTAAAGCCTGTTTCTAAAGTGTGAAAACCTGGGTTTAGATTTGAATCTTCAGCATCCTTCTTACATGTTTTAATCCACAGGATACAGGTTTACTGATCTGAACCATGAAGTGAGCTTTTCTTCTCCAACCAGGCTGAGATTTACACACACCTTGTGGACAATTCCAGGCAGGAACTTGAGCTTGAATGCACCTTGCAGGATGACTCTATTCCAGTCCTTTACCCAATTGGACTGGCTCCTGCTTACAATTCTGTTTTGTATCACACGTCATAGCATTTCCCAGTGCTTTGTTGTAGCCATCTATGGTTCTATTTTTTCTGATGCCAGCCTTTCCAAAAAGGTTTTGATCTGAATGACTTATATTCATGGTCATTGCTAGGATAAAAGCCAGATATGCTCCTGCTTGTTCTGAGCTGGGCCTGAACAGAGTCAAATGAATCTAAAGACTTTAGTGATATCGATTTACAAACACCTTCTTTTTGACATTCAAGACCTATAAAATTAATATAACTCTCACACACCACAGTATAACAAAATTCCTTTTTGGGGAAAGTTGATGTGTATTTTTAAAGAAAGGTATTTTTATACCATATAGCCCAAATGTCAATGGGGATGTAGCTCAGTGGTAGAGCGCATGCTTTGCATGTATGAGGCCCCGGGTTCAATCCCCGGCATCTCCAGTTTCTTGCTGTCATCTTGAACCAGACATACTAGGTCTTTAGCATTTTTGATATTTCTGAGCAATTCAAACAACTAAATCAGATTTCATTCTAGTTGGAAAGTCAAATATGCTGCTGAAAAAATACACTTTGCTTGCACTGCTAAGAGGACTCAGACTTATGCTCTATTCCTCTTTTGGAGGAGGGTTAAGAGAGATTAGGCAGGGACAATGGACTGGTTTGTTCCCACTCCTGCAATTTTTGTTTTTCAACAATTTTTTGACCCTTGTAACAAGTGCTTCTACCTTACTGAGCCATTAAAAATATTTTATTTCTCATGCTTTCTATTTTAGTAGAGATCATATTTGAAGTCAACTGCTGAATAGAAAATGCACCACTGGATAAATGGGTAAAAGCATAACTAGTTTCTAATTGGTTGGCTGCAGGAAGCTAAGAATGTGACTAGGAGAAATTGTATGCAAAGAACAGTCTTCAGGTGTAAGAGAGAAAAGAGAGGTTAGAAATCTCTGCAGAGAGGGAAAGATTTTATTAGCTTCTGCTTTTTTTTTTTTATAAATTAGAGAAAACTACTGTTATCAATTGTCATCAGGGACATTGGTTAAGAAACAGTGTTCTCGACAAACATAGGCTGAAAAAGTTTGTTCTTGGAAGTCATATCAGTAAGAACAGAGTACCCCAGTTATCTGAGTAATGTGGCCAAGTGACAGTGGCTTTGACGAAAACACTGCTATGACTCTGACGTAGAAACTCAGACTCCATTTCCAACCAGTTTCCAGAGTTTCAAGAAGGATTTTCAGGAACATCTTTTAACATTTATTGTAACTGTAGTTTTAAGAAAACAGGATGTGAGTCCATTATCAAGCCTGCCTGATGCCGCCACTTTACTCACAGCCCTGCTTTGCTGTGATTCTATAAAAACACTGCTCCAATTAAATTAAATCAAATAAAATTAAAAAGTTAAACTTCACCCCCACTCATCCCCTCAAATCCTTTAATAACTGTGTCTCTTGCTTTGTTTGGTCAAAGCCTATACTTCTATTTGCATTTTCTCCCTTACCTGAGCAAGGATTAAGTTCATCTTTTACATGTTAAGATTGAGCAATTCTAATTTTTTAAACATTTTTTAAAATATAGAACCTAAAAATAGATATGGTGAAGTAAAGTAATAGAAACTGGTCTTTCAATAAAATTAAAATTAAAGTTCTTGAACTTCTGTAGGGAGAGCCTACTTAAGACACCAAAAAAAAATAGTACATAAATAAAAATAATGATTCATTTGCTTGGATCAAATGCATCTCCAGAAAAACCTTAGTCCTCTCCTGGGTTTCTCCTCTATTCTTACAACACTCACAACACTTCTGACACCTAGTATGGGTGGGGCTTTCCCATATTAAGCAATTCTGTGACGCCAGCTGGTGTCCTACAATTTAACACAAGTCTGATACTAACTAGAGATAGTGTTAGATGCTGCAGGTTAAGGGCTCAGTCCCGTGAGACTGTCTCCTACTTCAGATACCAGTTGCAAAAAATAGGTCCCCAGGTCACCCACAGCTTGACTACAAATCACAGGTTTCCAAGACTTCATCCCCCTTGGATTTGTTTTTGTTTTGTTTTTTTTTTTTCCCCCTTGGATTTGATTATTTGTTACAATAGCTCACAGAACTCAGGGCAACACTTACTTACATTTACCAATTTATTTAAGGATATGAAAAAGGACAAAGATGAACAGCCAGGTGAAGAGATAAGTAGGGCGAGCAAGGTCTGGGAGAATCCAGAACACAGGAGCTTCTGTCCCCATAGAGTTGGGGTGTTCAACCTCCTGGCTAGATGTGTTCACCAGTCTGGAAACTCCCCCTAGTCCCATATTTTGAGGATTTTATGGAGGCCTCCTCATGTAGGTATGATAAATTATCAACTCAATTTCCAGCCCTTCTGTCCTGCCTGGAGAATGGGAGGTGGAAGAGGAGGGTGCTGAAAATGTCAAGCTTCTAATCTAAGCTTAGTCTTCCTGATGACGAGAAGACTCCCATCCAGGAGCTCCCATCCCAGAGCCATCCAGAATCACCTCATTAGAACAAAAGATGCTCCTAGTGCCCTTATCATTTAAAAATTTATAAGGGGGGCAGTGCCTGGGTGGCTCAATCAGTTAAGCATTCGAGTCTTGGTTTCAGCTCAGGTCATGATCTCAGCGTCTTGGAATTAAGCCCCGCATCAGGCTCTGTGCTCGCACTTTCTCTCTCTCTCTCTCTCTCTCTCTCAAATAAACAAATCTTTGTGGGGAAAAAAGATTTTATAAAGGCTTTAGAAATTCCGTGCCAGGAATAAGGATGAGATTCAAATATATATTTCTTATTATGAATCACAATATAACAGAAACTCCAAGTGATGTTTCACTCAGTCATTGAAGCTTTCTTAACTTGTGCACTGAAACGTAATTCTACTAATATGCTAATAATATTTTATTGGAATTATTGGAAGTTTTAGCTCAGATCTCTTTTGAAAGTTTCTAAGGATGGAAGGAAGGAAGGAAAGAAGGGAGGGAAGGAAGGAAGGAAGGAAGGAAGGAAGGAAGGAAGGAAGGAAAGAAGGAAAGAAGGAAAAGTACATAAATTAGTAAAATAGTGAGTCAATGAACAAATAAAAAAAAACTTGTTTGAAGAAAATTCCACAAGTGCTTAATCCTTCTGATGGGCTGAATTTTGTCCGTCCAAAATCCAAGTGTTGAAGTCCTAATCTCCAGGACCTCAGAATGTGACTGTCCTTAGAGGTAGGCTCTTTAGAGATGTAATTAGGTTAAAGTTAGCTCATTAGGGTGGGTCTTAATCCAACATAACTGGTGTCCTTGTAAGAAGAAGATATTCCCACACAGACACCTTAAGGGAAGACCATATAGACACTGGAAGAGGCTGGCTATCCACAAGCCATGGAAACAAGACCAAGAGAATGACCCAGCTAGTACCTGACTGCAGACTACCATCCTCAAGAACTGTGGTGAAAAAAAATAAATTTCTGTTGTTTAAACCGTCCCATCTAAGGGACTTTGTTATGACAGCCCAAGAAATGAACACAATTCTAAATGCCATCCCAGAAGCAATTTTTAAAAATAACACCTATGATTGTTACTCTCTTTACATCCCAGGGGTAAAAGAAGAGTTAACATTCGTTGGCTAGGTATTGGCACTCAGCATCAATTCCCACTTTCTTCTGGCTGGCATTCTGTACTGGAGGGCTTGAAAACTACAAATATATTTCCCAGAGCCCCTTTTACCTGAGGATCTTGATACAAATTATATTAATACAATTAACAGGCACACTTCTCTGGGCTTTACAAATCAAGATATTGTCCCGCTGGTGTTGCCAATTTCCTGCTGGCAAGCAAGACTGAGGACGTGTGCTTCTGTGTAGAACCAGGAGAGAGAGTAGTGGCAGATGCAGTGGCCATAGTCCATGTTCCAATGTCCAGTCACAGCTTCATGATTTGGGAAGAGTTCTAGAGAAAGAATTTTTCCTAACCTTATCCTTGTGTTTCCCAGATTACAGATACAGTGGCATGTTATGAGCCTCAACAATGTTATTACTAGCTTTCCTTGTAAAATAGTTCTATAGATATATCTTTTTTTTAATTAAGGGAAAATACAAACACAGTCCTATAGATATTTTCTGGAGTCTTGAAGGTCTAGTCTAAAGTCTGTTTCTCAATCACTTCTGCTGATTTTGAACTAACTCAATTTCCTGTTTCTAAATCCTTCCTGCTTAACACATATAGAGTGTTCCTGTTTCCTACACTGAACTCTGAATTGTGCTTCAGATTAAGAAATATCAAAATAAATGATGATAGTAATGGGTTATAATCTATTGAATACAATAACAACCTATAAGTGAGTCCATACAAATAAATAAATCAATAAAGAAGAAAGAGATCTTCTTCTTATAATAAGAAGTCAAATTATAAATCTAGAGAGAATGATAAATTTAGAAAATTACCCTTTGGAAATCATTACATAAATAATTGATTTAGGAAGGATCATCAATGAGTGATAAATTAAATACGTGAAACTTGAGAACAGGATATTTACATAGTCTTAAATTTTCTTCTCACGAGATACTAATTACAAAAAAATATAGAGTTATGGAGAAACTTAGCAGATATCATCATAAGCAAGTGATCAAAATTAACATCACCAGTATAACAGGACAACTGATATTATATGTCTACTGATATGATGCACTGAAAAAGACACAATATCAGTTGTCTTGTATTCCTACCCAAATTACATAGCCAGAATTAATTGTGAGGACACAGTGGGACTCACACCCAAATTATGGAACATTTTACAAAATAACTGGTCTGTACTCTTCAAAAATGCCAATGCCATAAAAGAAAAAGAAATCCTACAGATTGAAGGAGATGAAAGAGAACGACAACTGAATTCAGCACATTATCAAAGATTTTCTTTTGCTAAAAAGGCATTATGGGGGGAAGGAGACTAACATCACCAAGATGGCAGAGTAAGAAGCCCTGGACCTTCTCTCTCCCTCCACAATTGCACTATTCAGCAGTAATTCATTGACAAATTCTCTTTCTGAGAAATCAGAAACTAATGGAAAGTCTCCTGCACCCCAGAAGACTGTAAAATCAGACTTACTGAAGCTGGTAGGAAGATTCAGAATATTCTCTCCCCAGAGACACTGCCCCAGTTTACTGAACTTCCAGCTTCACATAAGAGGGGAAGAGATTGATTCATGCATTCAGAACCCCAACTTTTCCAATGGGGCTCTCCACAGACAGTTGGTCTCTGTCTTGCCAGTCTTGGAGCTGTGACATGTCTGGCACAGTTTATCCATCTGGGAGAGAACTGAGGCAGCAGCTTGGGCTGGTAGATGTCATTGACCCTTCCTCCTGTTCAGCAAGAGTGCTAGCAGACAGAAAAAAATCCCAGCTTTCAGGTTCTCCTCAGGAGGAAAAGAGTGATTCATGTGCACAGAAACCCAACTTTCTGGGCTTCCCAAATAACTAGCATCGTTCTCACCAGTCCTATTACTCTGATGGGTCTAGTACAGTCTAGCCACCCAGAGGAGAATGGATGCAGAAGCTTGGGCTGGTAGAAGCACTGACACCCCACCTACCCTCAGCACAGAGCAAGCAAACAAGAACCAAACTGCCCTGGGGAAGAGAAGAGTTGACAGAGGTGCCCATAATCTCTGGCTGAGCTGATTAGTGGGGGTCTTCTCCTATATTAGGCCACAAAGATGAAGAGAGCTTAATGCTTTGTCTAATGTGCAAATACCAATGCAGAGAGTCAAGGAAAATGGAGAACCAAATAACGATGTTCCAAACAAAGGAACAAGATAAATCTCCAGGAGCTGACACTAATTAAATGGAATTATGTTATTTACCTGTCACATAATTAAAAATAACTTTAATAATGATGCTTATTGAGGTCAAGAAAACAATGCATGAACAAAGTGAGCATTTTAACAAAGAGATAGAAAATGTTAGAAAGTACCAAATGGTAATCATAGGCTTGAAGAACACAATAATCTGACTGAAAAATTCACTAGAAGGGTTCAACAGCAGCTGGATTGAGCCAAAGAAAGGATAAGATAACTTGAAAACAGGTCTCTGCAAATCAGAGATGTGAAAAGAATGAAAAGAGTGAATAAAGCTTACAAAAATTTTAGTACACCATCAAGCAGAACAATACACACATTATGGGAACACAAGAAGGAGGAGAGAGAAAGGAACAGAAAATTTATTCAAACAAATAATGGCTGAAAACTTCCAAATCTGGATAAAGAAAGGGACATACAGATTCAAGAAGCCTAAGGACATAAAGTAAGAGAAACATAAAGAAATCTACATCAAGACACATTATAATTAAGCTGTCCAAAGACTGGGATGCTTGGGTGGCTGAGTGGTTGAGCATCTGCCTTTGGACATGGTCCTGGGATCCAGGATTGAGTCCCGCATCAAGCTCCTTGCAGGGAGCCTGCTTCTCCCTCTGCCTATTTCTCTGCCCTCTCTGTGTGTCTTTCATGAATAAATAAATACAATCTTTTTAAAAAATTGTCCAAAAACAAAAAATGTTGGAAGCAAAAAGAGAAGAATGCCCCCAGGGACTCAACATATTTTTCAATAGAAACCTTGCAGAAAAAAAAAGAAAGAAAGAAACCTTGCAGAAGGGAAGGGAGTGGGGTGATATATTCAAAGTGCTGAAAGAAAAATACTACCAACAAAAACTACTATACCTAGCAAAACTCCTTCAAAAATGAAGAAATAAAGATTTTCTGAGATAAACAAAAACTGAAGAACTTCATCACCATTAGATCCACCTTAAAGAAATGCTAAAGACAGCTCTTCAAGTTAAAATGAAAGGACACTAAATAGTAACATGACAACATAAGAAAACTAAGAAACTCAGCAAAAGGAGTCCAAGATGATGGAGGAGTAGGAAACCTTAGCTTTGTCTGGTCCCAAGAATTCAGCTAGATAGCTATTAAATCATTCTGAGCACCTGTGACTTCCACCAAGGATCTAAGAAAAGAATAACTGCAACTCTACAAAAAGAAAATAGACCACTTTCTGCAAGAATGACAAGACAGAAAAATTCACCTCAAAAAAGAGAACAAGAGGCAGTACTGACTGCCAGGGAAATAATCAATATGGATATAAGTAAGATGTCAGAATTAGAGTTCACAATAATCATTATAAAGATACTAGCTGGAGCAGCCTGGGTGTCTCTGTGGTTTAGAGCCACCTTCGGCCCAGGGCGTGATCCTGGGGACCTGGAATTGAGTCCCATGTCAGGCTACCTGCATGGAGCCT
This sequence comes from Canis lupus dingo, assembly GCF_003254725.2. Taxonomy (NCBI): domain Eukaryota; kingdom Metazoa; phylum Chordata; class Mammalia; order Carnivora; family Canidae; genus Canis; species Canis lupus. Next base: position 25,928,117 of record NC_064277.1, read on the forward strand.
GCTTCTCCCTCTGCCTGTGTTCTGCCTCTGTGTGTGTATGTGTGTCTCATGAATAAATAAATAAAATCTTAAATAAAAAGAACCAGAAAAGACCCTGAATAGCTAAAGGGATGTTGAAAAAGTAAACCAAAGCTGGTGGCATCACAATTCTGAACTTCAAACTATATTACAAAGCTGTAATCATTAAGACATCATGGTACTGGCACAAAAACCGACACACAGACCAAAGGAACAGCATAGAGAACCTAGAATGGACCCTCGACTCTATGGTCAACTAATTTTCAACAAAGCAGGAAAGAATATCCAGTGGAAAAAATATAGTCTCTTCAACAAACGGTTCTGGAAAAATTGGACAGTCACATGCAGAAGAATGAAACTGAACCATTTCCTTACACCATATGTAAAAATAGACTCAAATTGGATGAAGACCTAAATGTGAGACAGGAATCAGGATTTTGATAAATCCTAAAGGAGAACACAGGCAACAACCTCTGTGACCCTGGCCACAGCAACTCCTTGCTAGACACATATGCAAAGGCAAGGGAAACAAAGGCAAAAATGAACTATTAGGACTTCATCAACATAAAAACTTTGCACAGGAAAGGAAACAGTCAACAAAACTAAAAGACAACTGACAGAATGGGAGATGATATTGGCAAGTGTCTTATCAGGTAAAGGATTAGTATCCAAAATCTATAAAGAACTCATCAAACTCAATACCCAAAGAGTGAATAATCCAATCAAGAAATGGACAGACAGCATGAACAGATATTTCTCCAAAGAAGACATGCAAATGGCCAGCAGACATATGGGGGGAAAATGCTCCACAGCACTTGGCATCAGGGAAATACATATCCAAACCACAATAAGATACTACTTCACACCGGTCCAGAGTAGTCAAAATTAGTGTCAGGAAATGACATATTTTGGTGAGGATATGGAGAAAGGGAACCCTCTTACACTGTTGGTGGGAATGCAAGCTGGTGCAGCCACTCTGGAAAACAGTATGGAGGTTCCTCAAGAAGTTGAAAATAGAGCTAACCTACAATCCAGCAATTGTACCATTAGGGATTTACCCCAAAGATACAAATGCAGTGATCTGAAGGGACAACTGCACCCCAATATAGCAGCAATGTCCACAATAGCCAAACTATGGAAAGAGCCCAGATGTCCATTGATAGATGAATGGATAAAGATGTGGTCTATATATACAATGGAACACTACTTTGCCATAAAAAAAAAAAAAAATCTTTCCATTTGCAGTGAGATGGATGGAACTAAAGGGTATTATGCTAAGTGAAATAAGTCAATCAGAGAACAATTATCATATGATCTTATTCATATGTGGAATTTAAGAAACAAAACAGAGGATCATAGGGGAAAGGAGGGAAAAATAAAATAAGATGAAATCAGAGAGAAAGACAAACCATAAGAGACTCTTAATCATAGAAAACACACTGAGGGTTGCTGGGCTGGGGGGGATGGGTAACAAAGTGATGGGCATTAAGGAGGACATGTTATGTAATGAGAACTGGGTGTTATATAAGACTGATGAATCACTGAACTCTCCCTCTGAAACTAACAATACACTATATGTTAATTAATTGAATTTAAATTTTTAAAAATGAAAGGAAAAAGTATGAAACTCACAGGTAAAAGCAAATATATAGGCAAATACAGAATATATGACTGTAATGATGGTAAACAAATCACTTTTAATTCTACCATAATAATTAAACAGCTATCAGAAATAACTATAACTATTTGGCCCAGGGCGCGATCCTGGAGACCCGGGATCGAATCCCACATCGGGCTCCCGGTGCATGGAGCCTGCTTCTCCCTCTGCCTGTGTCTCTGCCTCTCTCTCTCTCTCTCTGTGTGACTATCATAAATAAATAAAAAAAAAATTAAAAAAAAAGAAATAACTATAACTAAAAATATATTTAAAAGATACACAATATGAATAGATGTAAATTGTAACAATAATGACATAAAGTGTGTGTGGGAAGCTTCTAGCTTCCTCATTTGGAAAAGTATGCAACTTTTGACTTCTGGATCATAAGTTCCAGCCCCACATTGGGTATAGAGATTACTTAAAAATAAAAAATATTTTTAAAAAGTGTGGGATAAACTAGTGTGAACTTTTTTGTCTGGAATTGAATGAAAGTTGTTATTAGCTTAAAATACACTGTTGTAAGTATAATATATTTTATGTAAGCCCCAAGATAACCATATACACACATACACAAAAGAAAAAGAGAAAGGAATAAAAGCATATCAATTTTAAAAATTAATAGAACATAAAGGAAGACAGCAAAAGAGAATAAGAGACAGAATGATTACAAGATTAACAGGAAATAATTAACAAAATGGCAATAATAAAGCCTTCTCTATCAGTAATTAATTTCCATGTAAATGATTTAAACCCCCCAAACAAAAAACATACAATGACTCAATGGCTAAAAACAAGACCCAACTGGGGTGCCCAGTGGCTCGGTCAGTTAAGCATCCAACTTTTGATTTCAGCTCAGGTAATGATCTCTCTCTCCCTTCCCCTCTCCTCACTCTCTTCCTCTCTCTTAAAAAAAGGAGGGGCACCTGGGTGGCTCAGTGATTGAGCATCTGCCTTTAGCTCAAGCCATGATCCTAGGGTTCTGGGATTGAGTCTTGCATCAGGCTCTCTGCAGGGAGCCTGCCTCTCCCTCTGCCTATGTCTCTGCCTCTCTCTGTGTGTCTCTCATGAATAAATAATTAAAATCTTTAAAAATAAATAAATAAATACCCAACTATGTTGTCTACAAGAAACTTATTTTAGATTTAAAGACACATATAGGCTGCAAGTGAAGGAATGGAAAAAGATACTCCATGCAAATGGTAACCAAAAGAAAGCGGGGATGGCAATTCTTATATCAGAATAAGTATTATATTTAATATAATATTATGCATAGAGAGAAGCTTTTTTTTTTATTTGAGAGAGAGAGAAAATGAGCAGGGGAGAGGGACAAAGGAGAGGGAGAAGCAGACTCCCCGCTGAGCAGGGAGCCTGATGCAGGACTCAATCCCAGGGCCCTGAGAGCATGACCTGGGCTGAAGGTAGATAGATGGTCAACCAACTGAGCCACCTAGGCACCCATGAGAAAGAGAAACTTTAAGTCAAAAATGTTATAAGAGACAAAGAAGGACATTTTATAATGAATAAAGGATCAATCCACAAGGATGAAATAACCATTATAAATATACATGCACCCAACATCAGAGTATCTAAATATATAAGCAAACATTGGCAGAACTGAAGACATAAATAGATAGCAATACAATAGTAGTTTTAGACTTCAATACCTCACTTTGAATAATGGATAGAACATCCAGAAAGTATATCAATCAAAGTATAACCATAAGGAAACAAATCTTGAGTAATACTACAGACCTAATGGACCTAAAAGACATATACAAAATACTTCACTCAACAGCATCAGAATACGTTCTTCTCAAGTACACATAGGTTTTTCTCCAGGATAGATCATATATTAAGTCACAGAAACAGTCCTAATAAATTTAAGAAGGTTGAATTCATGCCAAGTACCTTTTCTTGCTATCATGGAATGGAATTAGAAATCAAATGCAGAAGGAAAACTGGAAAATTCACAAATATGTAGAAATAAAACAACACATTACTGAACAACCATTGAATTAAAGAAAATATCAAAAAGGAAATTAGAAAAAAACCTTGAGAAACAAAACAAAAACACAAATACCCAAACTTATGGGATGCAGCTAAAGTGGTACCAAGGCAGAAATTCATGGTAATAAATGCTTACATTAAAAAAGAAGAAAGATTTAAAATAAACAATTTAACTCTACAACCCAAGGAACAAGAAAAAGAAAAACAAAATAAGCCCAAAGTTAGCAGAAGGAAGGAAATAGTGAGAAATCAAGCAGAAATAAATGAAATAGAGAACTAGAAAAACAATAGAAAAAAATTAATAAAACTAAGAGTTGAATTTGGAAAGATAAACATTGATGAACACTAGCTAAACTAATAAATAAAAAAGGAGAGAAGACTCAAATAAAATCAGAAATGAAAGAAGAGATGCTACAACTGGTGCCAGAGAGACAAAGAGGATCATCAGAGCTGACTATGAAAAATTAATATCACCAAATTGGACAACTTAGAAGTGGATAAATTCTTAGACATTTACAACCTGCCAAGACTAAATCATGAAAAAAAAATACAAAGTAGAACAGACCTATAATTATAATGGAGATTGAGTCAAGAATCTCCCAACAAAGTAAAGCCCAGGACCAGATGGCTTCACAGGTGAATCCTATCATTTAAAATAAACTTAATGGAAATTCTTCTCAAATTCTTCTAAAAGCTAGAGTATAAACACTTCCAAACTCATTTATGAGGTCAGGATTTCCCCAATATCAAAACCAGATAAAAACATCACAAGAAAAGAATTATAGGCCAATATCCCTGATGAATACAAATGGAAAAATTTTTTAACAAAATCTAGCAAACTGAATTCAACAATACATTAAAAGATAATATATATCATGACTAAATGGAATTCAAGGATGGTTCAACATTCGTAAATCAATGTGATAAGCAACATTAATAAAATTAAGAATAAAAACCATATGATCATCTCAAAAGACACAGAAAAAGTACATGACAAAATTCAACACCTTTTCGTGATAAAAGCTCCCAACAAACTAGGAATAGAAGAAAAGCACCTCAGTATAATAAAGGCCATACATGAAAAGCCCACAGCTAATATCATATTCAACAGTGAAAATTTGAAACCTTTTCTTCTAAGAGCAGGAACAAAACAAGGATGCCCACTTCCATTCAACATAGCACTAGAAGTTCTAGCCAGAGCAATTAGGCAAGAAAAAGAAATAAGAGGCATCCCCAAGAAAGGAGAGAAAATGAGTGAGAAATATCAGAGAGGGTGACAGAACACCTAACTCTGGGAAATGAACAAGGGGTAGTGGAAAGAGAGGTGGGTAGGGGGTTGGGGTGACTGGGTGACAGGCAGTAAGAGGGGCACTTGACAGGATGAGCACTGGGTGATATGCTATATGTTGGCAAGTTGAACTCCAATAAAATTTTTAAAAATAATAGTAATAAAAAAACCACTGAGTTACCAAAAAAAAAAAAAAGGCACCCCCCAAAAGTAAGTAATAATGCATCCAGAAAGTAGAAAAACGAAGTCCATATTGGCAAACAACATGATCCTATATATAGAAAGCCCTAAAGGCCTCATTAAAACAGTGTTAAAATTAATGTATAAATTCAGTATAATTGCAGTATAATTTCAGTAAATTCATACAAAATTAACAAATACAAATAAAAATGTTAGTTTTGTTTCTATACACTAACAATGAGCTATCTGAAAAGGAAATTAAAACAATCCCATTTATCACCAAAAAGAGTAAAATATCTAGGAATAGACTCAACTAAGTAAGTGGAAGGAAGGCTTGGTTTTTAAATTTTTTATGTATTTATTTGACAGAGAGAAAGAAAGCACAAGCAGGAGGAATGGCAGGAAGAGGGAGAGAGAGAAGTAGGCTCCGTACTGAGAGCCCTACATGGGACTTGATCCCAGAACCCCATCATGACCTGAGCCAAAGGCAGATTCTTAACCTACTGAACCACCCAGCACCCCAGAAGGAAGACTTGTATACAGAAAACTATAAAGCACTGATGATAGATATTAAACAAGACCCATATAGAAAGATGTCCTATGTTCATGGATTGGCAGATTTAACCTTGTTAAAAAGTCCATACTATCCAAAGAAATCTAAAGATCAATGCAATCTCTATCAAAATCCCAGTAGTATTTTATACAGAAATAGAAAAATTATAAAATTCATATCAAACCACAAAAGACCACTTATAGTCAAATCAATCTTGAGAACAAAGCCAGAGGCATCACACTTCCTGATTTCAAAATATATTACAAAGCCACAATAATTAAAACACTATGATACTGGCATAAAGCCAGACATATAGGGATCCCTGGGTGTCTCAGCAGTTTAGCACCTGCCCTCAGCCCAGGGCATGATCCTGGAGTCCCTAGATGAATCCTGCATCGGGCTCCCTGCATGGAGCCTGCTTCTTTCTCTGCCTGTGTCTCTGCCTCTCTCTGTGTCTCTCATGAATAAATAAAACCTTTAAAAAAAAACCAGACATATAAAACAATGGAACAGAATAGTGAGCCCAGAAATGAATCCATGCATATATGGTACTGATCTTTCACAAGGGTGCTGAGAATACCAGTGAAGAAAGGATATATAGTGCTGGGTAAACTGATTATTCATCAGAAAATTAGTTTCTTATCTTACATAACACACAAATCAACTCAAAATGAATTAAAGACTTACATGTAAGACCTGCAACTGTAAAAATCCTAGATACAAACAGTACAAAAGTTTCATGACATTGGTCTGAGCAATGATTTTATGAATATGACACCAAAAGCACAGGCAACAACAACAACAACAAAAATAAGCAAGTGGGACTACATCAAACTAAAAGGTTTTCTCTGTATAGCAGAAAGAGAAAAATGAGTGGGAAACAATCACTTGGTAGATTGAAAAAGCAACTTCTACAATGAGAGAAAATATTTGCAAACCATGTATCTAACAAAGGATTAATCTCCATACTATATAAAGAATTCCCACAACTTAATAACTTAAGAAAAAAACTGATCACCTGATTTAAAAATGGGCTAAGGACTTGAATAGAAATTTCTCTGATGAAAACATACAAATAGTAAACAGGTATACAAAAAGGCTCAACATCACTAATAATGAGGTAAGTGCAATTTAGAACCACAATGAGATATTTTCATTCACATCTGTCAGGATGGCTGCTATCAAAAAAATGAAGACAACAAGTACTGGTGAGGATGTGGAGAAATTGCAAGTCTAACACACTGTTGGTTGGAATGCAAAATGGTGCATCTGCTATAGGAAACAGAATACAGCTTCCTTAAAAAATTAAAAATAGGACTAGCATATAATACCACAATCCCATTTCTGGATATTTATCTAAAGTAACTGAAATCTGGATCTGGAAGAGATACTTGCATTCATTTGATCATCACTGCAAAACTATTCAGGATAGCTAATATGTGAAAAATACTTAAACTTCCATTGACAGATCAATAGATAAAGAAATTGTGATATGGGCAGACATTGGAATACTATTCTCTTTAAAAAGAAGGAAATTTTATGATATGTAAAAACATGGATGAACTTTGATGAATAATACTAAGCGAAATATGTTAGTCACAAAAAGACAAATACTGCATGATTCCACTTACATGAGGTATCTAATATAGTCAAATTCATAGAATCAGAGTGGAATGCTGGTTGAGGGGAGGGGAAAATGGGGAGTCACTAACCAAGGAGCATAAAGTTTCAGTCAAACAAGATGAATAAACTCTAAAGATCTGTAAAACATTGTACCTACAGTCAACAATAATCTATAGTACACTTAAAAATTGGTTAAGATAGGGGTGCCTGGCTGGTTCAGTTGGTAGAGCATGTGACTCTTAATCTTGGAGTGGTGAATTTCAACCCCGTGTTGGCCATAGGGTTTACTTAATAAAAAAGAAAGATTGGTTAAGAGAAGAGATCTCATGTCAAATGTTTTTACCAAAATGAAACAAGAAAGTTTCTAAAAAGGACATTATAAAGACAATTAACAGTCTGAATAAGACCTGTATATTGGATAATGGTATTATATCAATGTTAATTCTGATTTTTATAATTATTCTGTGGTTATGCAAATGAATATTATTATTAGGAAACATACACTGAAGTGTTTAAAGATAAAGGATCATTATGGTTTACAACTTCCTCTCAAATGATCCATGAAAAATTATATATATATAATATAACATTATATATATATAATAGGATAAACTAAATGAGATCAATTGCTCATATTTAGGAAGTGTGGATGATGGATAAGTAGGAATTCTTTGTTCTATTCTTGTAACTTTTCTGTAAAAATAAAATTACCTTAGAAGTAACAGTTAAAAGAATGAAACATGAGCAAGGATAGCCAAGTCACATAACAAAGGCCCACATTTGGTTAATGGCAGATTTTAGGACATGTTTACACATTCGTCATCCCAAACTCCATGCTCCTTTTCTTCTGTGTGTGGTCAGCAACTTAAATGCCAGCCTTTTCTCTGCCCTTATATGAACACAGATTTTATTTTTTACAATAACAATTTGAGCCATTGAGTAAATACTGCTTTCCCCAGAGAGCGGAGGGCATCTCTGGATTGAATTCACTTTTTAATTTATGCCCAATGCAGAATTTTAGGGGTTCTTTGTTAAGTTTGTACTATGAAGAAACTGATTCAGCTTTTGGCTGAATTTGAGGAGACTGCAAAATTCCATTAAGGCACCTTGGATAAAACCTCTTGGAGCTCAAAACAAAACAAAAAACAAAAAACCTTGGAAGACTTGACCTCCAAATTCTCTTATATCAATAGTTAGGAATATCCAATAAGAGACAGAATGGAGAGTTTAAATTTCCAAAGACAACTCCTCATTAGCACAATAATGCTCACAAACACATCAGTTTAAACACATCAGTTATCTTCTTTCAAGAAAGAAGATAAGATCGCTCCTTACTGATCTATAATTAAGCAAAGGGAATGGATGTGTTTACTTTTTTTACTGACAAAATTTAATCTAAAAATATCCTGAAAAGGAGTCATTTGCAAGTAATAGTTCCTGGGAGTTATAGAAACAGGCTTTCTCAATTTGGGAACTTTTCTCCCTAGAACTTGATGCCAATTCCCTTTGATTATTTTTTTTTACATTTATGCTTTCTGCACCTCTGGTTATGTTGCTTAATTTTTTTTTTTATTTTACATCTATTTTCCAAAAAGAAAACAATGAATAACTTAGGAAAAAAATTTGAAATTTCACATTTTTTCTCTTAGTCATTTTTCAGAATGTGTTCATGTTAACTACCACATCCACCGTGGTTGCTCTTAGTATAAAATTGAAACACCCCAACATGGCAGATAAAACCCTGTAATGGTTCATCCCTATACTTTTCCAGCCTCATTTCTCATCCTGCTTGTGTGAATCCTTTCCGCTCTAGCCATGCTGGCTTTCCTTTGGTCCTATGCACTTTTGCCTAGTTTCTTCTGCCTGGAGGTCTCTCTGCTCTACTTCTCTTTTCTACATAATTCTTCCTTTTCTTTCTTTTCTTTTCTTTCTTTTCTTTTCCTTTCTTTTCTTTTCGTTTTCTTTTTAATTCTTCCTTTTCTTTTGCAACTCAAGTCTCTACTTCTCTGACTTCGATTAAATGAAATCTCTTGCATATGTTCTCCTAAATCTTAGTCATTATTTTTTGTCGCATTTATCATAGCTATGACATTTTCTTTCACTTTGTGATCATGTAATTGATTTCTGCCTCTGCCTCCCCCCTCACCCCCTAAGCTCTTATCTCCTTTGAGGTGGAGACCAGAACCATTCAGCTTACTTTTCCATATGTTGGAGGAGTAGGAATACAATACATGATTCTTCAAATAATTGAGGAAATGATTGAATGAGCTGTCAGCCAAAAGAGATGAAGGTTTATCTACTTCTTGAGATCAGCTCTAAGAGGTGTTTGTGCATGCAGAAAACCTTCCAGAACTCATTTCAGTGATCTCAGATCCAGAAATAAAACTTCTTGAAATTGGCATTCTGACCTAGAGTCATGACAACTCTGACCAGATGTCTGCCTGAGGGCCTAATTTAAGTCAATTTAGGAGAGAGATTAAGAGTCCTATAAAAAAAAAAAACATCAAAAGTAAATATCTCCCTGTAATTGTTTATGTTTGCTAAACACCAATTTTGATTTAATATATTGTTTTATGGAAGTCAAGGATTTTTTTTTAGTGGTTCATGGACATTCAAGAACTTAGGAAGTCAGCAACATCTTGAAAGAATATACAAACCGTGTCCATATGTCTGTTGGCTTTTTTGTTTTTGATGGTGATCATAGACAAGTTTTCATCAGATAATCTAATGAGTTCATGTGCCATACACTTTTAAAAACTATTATTCTAAACCATACTGAATACTGTTTGATTTTTTAAAAAAGATTTTATTTATTTATTTGAGAGAGTGAGAGAGCATGAGGGGGTGTGGGGTAGAAGGAGAGGGATATGCAGACTCCCTGCTGGAGCAGGGAACCTGAGATGCAGAGCTGGACCCCAAGACCCTGAGATAATGACCGGAGGGGAAGGCAGCCCCCAACCCACTGAGGGACCCAGGCACCCCCTCGTTTGATTTTATAAATAAAATTATTTGAAATACAAGATCATGGCTTAGAACCATATTAGGCTAAGACCCTAGCTTGATTATTTATGTACTAACTTTAATTTGGGCAAGTTACTTTGCTTCTCTCTGATTCTGCTTTCTCATCCACAAAATGTGTCTAATAATGCTTACTTTTATGAGTACTTTTAGAGATTTAAAGGTATGTGCAAAAATACAAAAGTGCAACATTGTAAGTGTTCAATAAACTGCAACCATTTTTCATCTATGTATGTTTTAAGTAAGATGGCTGGAGTTTGAAAACCTAGCAGAATATATTTTTAAATAGCTTGAATTAAAATTTTTCAAATTTTATTTTAGAAACTCTGTAGTTGATCTTGAACACCCCAGTAGTTAAATGCACAGCAGAACCACATGATAAATCACCAGTAGAGGGGCAGAGAGTCATTGAGAACGCAGGTGTAAGGAGAGAAGAGCTCCCAAGCAGTAGATGTGATACTGAAATTATAGCAGATTTCAGACTAAAAAGTTTGAATAAATTGCCAGAAAAAAAAAAAAATCCAAAACAACCCCTAAAACCTGAGCAGGCCCCGCTGGGATTCAAACCCAGAATCTCCTGTCTACAAGAGACAGGTGCTTTAGCCGACTAACCCACGGAGCAAGGTACATCATAGATAGAGGTGCTTTTCCGATCAAACTGTACCCAATTAGGCGAAAAGCTGCGCTGCTGATTAGAGTGACTACTGCAAGCCTTTCTGGAACAGGTGGCCTGGCGGGAAGGGCAGACTCGCGCGGGCGGCCCCGGCTCCCGGGCTCAGACTCCCACCAGTTAGGCAGCACGCATGCGCGCTCTCCGATTCTCTGGGAAAATCCCCGGGGCCACCAAGGAACCCAAGACCGAGCTGCCAAGCCGACTGTTGTGCGCGGGCAGGGGCTCCTCCAAGCGAGGCCCCGACAGTTTTTATATCCCACTCTATTGCAGGAATCGAGAATCATCAGCTGAGTGGGTGTTCTCATCGTGAGTGACAGCATCCTCCAGCAGAAGCCGTCAGAACTTCGCCTTTGGCTGCTGGAGGGCCGCACACCTGTACCCTGAAAACCAAGGCAAACCCACACCACCCAGAGTCCTAACACCTTCCAGCCCCGCCTGGGGAAGGAGCAGCAGCAGCAGGGGGCGGGTTGCTCAGGGGTCACCCACCCACCCCAGTGGTCCAGCCCCGAGCGCCGGCAGCGCCGTGCCCCAGCGCCCCAGCGCCCCAGCGCCCCAGCGCCCCAGGCCGACAGCGCACTTGTTCCCCGCGCGGACAGCACCGCTCTGTGCGGCCACCCTGCGTACGCCTGGCTCTCCGCTCCTCGTGTTGCTGTTTGCGGAGGCTGCTCTTTTGTATTTTTCTCATGGATCCTCAACTTGTAGGAGCTAAATACACACCAACCTGTTGTGGAGTCACTGAAGTCAGCATTAGAATTGCCCTCTACTGAAATAACAAATGTTGGAGAGGACGTGGAGAAAGGGGAACCCTCTTGCACTGTTGGTGGGAATCGGGACTGGTGCAGCCACTCTGGAAAACTGTGTGGAGGTTCCTCAAAGAGTTAAAAATAGAGCTACCCTACAACCCAGCAATTGCACTACTGGGGATTTACCCCAAAGATACAGATGCAGTGAAAAACCGAGACACCTGCACCCCAATGTTTATAGCAGCAATGTCCACAATAGCCAAACTGTAGAAGGAGCCTCGGTGTCCATCGAAAGATGAATGGATAAAGATGTGGTCTATATATGCAATGGAATATTATTCAGCGATTAGAAACGACGAATACCCATTTGCTTCGACGTGGATGGAATTGGAGGGTATTATGAGTGAAATAAGTCAATAGGAGAAGGACAATCATTATATGGTCTCACTCATATGGGGAATATAAAAAATAGTGAAAGGAATTATAGGGGAAAGGAGAGAAAATGAGTGGGAAAAATTAGGGTGACAAAACATGAGAGACTCCGAACTCTGGGAAATGAACAAGGGGTAGCGGAAGGGGAGGTGAGTGGGGAGAATGGAGTGACTGGGTGATGGGCACTGAGGGGGGCACTTGACAGGATAAGCACTGGGTGTTATACTATATGTTAGCAAATTGAACTCCAATTTAAAAATTTTTTTCCTTGAAATGAAAAGAATAAGGTGTATTTTTTTCACAGAATGACCTAGGTTCACGCCTCTAAATTTTCTCTAGCCACAAGACTGTAGAAACTATGAAATGGAGTCAAACTCAGTGTAGGCTCAGAGAAGTTTCATTGATGCTAAGTAAACGGAGTCTTTGGCCTTTGCTTCAATGCTAAGGAATAAAGAGCAGCAAATAAAATTTTCCCCAGATGTCAGCTCTCTGCTCATATCTATGTTCTTAGAAAATAACACCTTTTCTTTCTATCTGTGCTCCTCTTAATACTCTGTATGCAGAAAAACTGCAGAAAATAAAGTCTGGCTTCATCTAATTAAAATAGTCATCTCTTGAAATATTGTTAAAAACATTATTGTTTAAAGACATTTCTGGGCTCAGGGAATTCTAACCATTTCTCTCTTTCCCCATTCTTCCCTATGTCCTCCGCACACTTCATTAAAAAAATAAATAAAATAATTTTGCTTGAACTGTGCCTAAAATGTTTATGGGTTGAGCTCAAGGAGAGTCTGTGGTTTGCAATAGAGGAATCCTAAAAACAATCTTTGACGGAACTGATCATAGTCTGGTGACCTGAGGTGAAGACAGAAGACAAGACGGGGATGAAAGATTAATTACGACTCAAGACTGTTACTGTTGCCTCATAGAGCTCTTGTTATTTGACAGCGGCCAGCCTTGGCTGTGGGCACCATGGCACACGGAAAACGTGAGAACACGCAAGGAAAAGCATGTAGACCACTCACTTGGTAGATGCTATGGATACTAATTTTAATTTAGTTCAGAGTATTCCAGCATCTTTAAGGCTCCACTGAGTCACACTGCTGCCGGCCTGTGTAAATACCGGCGAGAGCTAGTGCGCGGGACCCGCGGGACAGCAGGACTGATCCTGCAGCTCACAGGTGTTAGCTCCAGGACCCAGACGTTCATAGGCCCACTCCAAGGCCCGTACCTTAATTTTGTGCGGTTTTTCTTAAGGAGTTAGGCAGCACAAGCAAAACGTGAGAGCCTGACATGAAGGATGATAGGCATCATTGCCTCCGCGGTGCTCCTGCACCTGCACTGAATGGAGAATTGGCACTGCGGGGGGCTCGTCCGCGGTCTCTGGGCCTCTGGCGCGGCCAGGCGCCTGCCTGGGGGAACAACCATTTCCTGCATTCCCTGCTCTGGTCCCTGTGACCAGGTGTCCCACCTGCAGAGGCAGAGACTGAGGCCCAAGGGCCGAGACTTCGCGCTCCCAGAGCGAGCAGGTCTCTAAGCGAGAACACCAAGAAGAGGTCCTCACCCGCAGGCTCCGGGTCCAAGTGCGGCGGATTCTGCGCGCGGGATCGCAGCTAGCCGGGTCGGAGGCAACGTGGAGAGTGTGCGGCTGGCCGGCCGGCCCCAGACGCGCGAGTACACCCATCGCAGGGCGCAGGCCTAGCTCCCGGGTGGGACCTCGGGGCGGAGGGTCAGGTGGCCGGCGGAGGTCCCCCAGCGTGGGCAGCCGCGAGTCGGCAGAAGAAACCCTCCTCCCGCGGAATCTCGACCTGGGAGACCTCAGACCAAGCCAAGATACGAGTTCGTCCCCAGACCTTTCTAGCTCAGGGTTGACATGCGTAGATGTCAACAGTGCTTTTTTCCTGGAGCCGGGAGTGACCAACCCGCTCCGGATCAGCTGAGTGTGGAAGCACCTGCCTGCGCTGCCGGCGCCAGGTGGATGCAGCGCTCACAGCGGTAGGGTTACGTGTACAGTCCTGCCGACTGCAGGGGCTCAGGAGCAAGATCATTCATTTCCTGAACCAGGCTGGGACCGGAAGCAAGAAAAACTGGAGATGCTGGGGATCGAACCCAGGACCTCATGCATGCTAAGCATGCGCTCTACCACTGAGCTACATCCCCGCCACGTGGGATGTGACTTTCCTAAACTATCTTCATGAAATTGAGCAAATGTATCCCCTTTAACGTTTTAGACTATTTTGTTCTTTTGTAAAAGAGAACTCGAATTTTCACCTCGCTCCTCTGTAGAAATCCGCTGCCACGAAATTCTGACTAACTCGTCAATCGCCGACATCCAGGACGCGAGGAGAGAACGCTGGGGCGGGAAATCTCAGTAAGAAACACTTCCACACCCTCCTTCTCTGAGTGCTTTTCTTTTCTCAAAGGCCTGTGCGTCAAAGGAAAGATACTCCGAAGAAAGAAAAAAACGCTTTCCCAACGACTGTCTTTATGCAACACCCCAAAATGCGCCCCCCCCCCAAATTCTCCGCATTTCTGCACCCTATTCCCGGGCTCCAGAAACCGCTATGCGCCTTTCCTTAGAAAACAAGGAACGGGTGGAGGGAATTCTGTTGTAAAAATAACCTTCCGCTGTAAACTCTTGGGAGGGCTAAAGGGTGGAGCTGATGCATGTTTGGATGCGTCCTTCTGACCCTCATTTAATCCAAAGAATGCAAATCCGACCTAGAGAATACAAATCCTCAAATCCCGCTCTGATTCTTTGGAACAAAGGGCCCGGAAAGAAGTGAGAAACGCGTTCCTTCTAAGATTGAAGTTAAACCTCTGCCTTCGCGATGCTTTATCTGCTGCAGAGGGAGTGGTTCTCCCCCCGTCTGGGGCCCTTCCTCCCCAAGGGGCGCAAACCGAGGTTTTGTGTCTGCCTAGAGTTCAGGGGCGCGCCCGGACACAGTGACCTGTGAGCGAATCTGGAAGAATGGATGGGACCGCTAAGGAGAAGAGAGGGGAGAGCTGATGCTGCGGCGCGCCGAGGCTCGGATGTGCTTGTGTCCGGGCTGCTGGACTAGGGGTCGGGGTCGGGGTCGGGGTCGGGGTGGGGAAGGAAGTGAAAGTGGGGGTGGGGGGGCGCCCCGGAGCACACCAGCGTACCTCATCCTTCCACCTTGCTAAGAGAACCTGCAGTAGAGATGGTGAGCCCAGACAGTTTGTACAAATCATGAGTTCTCTAGAATACTTATGGCCTATGCCTTTCTTTTTGCCAGTGACTGTTTTAATGGAAGGGACGTGCCCCTCTGGTGCATAGACATACTAGCCAGTCTGCCTAAAGACTTCAGATTTTTGTCAGGATACAAAGAGAAACAGGAGAAGACAACGACAGGTCTTCATTCAGCCTTCCAACTCGATGTTCAGGGAATATGGTTTCTGATAATAGTCTGGTATCTTGAAAGAAACAGATAAAATTATTTTTTTGTAAATAATTATTTGCCAAAGAGAATTTTTTTTTAAGGCTTGATGTGAATATTCCTTGTATACTGCTGAGTAAAACTCTAAAATTTGCTGGGTTAAGAAAATAAATGTTTATTATCTCACAGATTGTGTGGGTCAGGGACTCCAGAGTGGCTTAGCTGGGGTTCTGGCCCCAGGTGTCCTGTGAGGTGGAACTCAGGTGTGTACAGGACATATGTTCCTCTGAGGTGTCACTAGGTCTGGAAGATCTGCTTTCAAGATGTTGGTAGGAGGCCTCAGCCCCTCCTCATCTCTGTCTCCACCACTGTTTTAAGTGGGAGGGAACTGCCCCAGGGTGTGTAACCAGGAGATAAGGATCTTAGAGCGCTTTCTTGGAGATTAGCTAAAACTCTATGTCATCCTTAATCATACCTCAGTGCTTACCACAGTACCTGGCATAAGCAAATATTTGAATCATTTTTTAGAAGTGAATGATTGAATGGATATGGAGATAGATGCTTGTATAAATGAATAAACAGTATGTTCAGTGGCCACTTAGGAGATTTTAAATGGGAGAAATTCTGAAATTTGCTTTCAACCCTCTCAATTCTAGTAGAAGAAATGGAAAATTTGTAAAAATGTATAAATTACCAAAACGACCTAAGAAGTTTGAGAAAATCTGATTCAATATACAGCCATTTTAAAAACTGAATGAAGAATTCAAGGAGAATTCCCATAAAATATAATTTCCAGTCTGAGACAATTTTATTGGCATGTTGTATGAAATCTTAAAGGAAATGATAACTTCTGTGCTATACAGAATATTCCAGAAAACAGAAAAGCTTTATAAGCTATTTGAGGAGACAAGTATAATATTGTTACTAAACGCCAATGGAGAAGGCTTAAGAAAGAAAAATTATAAGACAATTTCACTAATAAACACAGAAGCAAAAACATAAATAAAAAACTAGAACAGACTTCCAGTTTCCAATTCTATATATAAGGAATTTGGAAGTTATCACTACATCCTAATGACAAGTAAAAGGCCCGGACTGACAAGTAAAAGGCTGACTGAAAAATCAGCAACTCTTTTGGATCTGTGAGAGAGGTGAGGACACGCAGCAAACTGCTGCCCTCAAGGTTGAAAAGACAGGTAAATAAAGGGAGTAAGCCCACTCTTGACTTTTATTCTACATATACTGGAAGTCCTAGCTAGTACAATTAAGCAAGAAAAAAATAAAAGGCATACAAAATGGAAAAGAAGTAAAACTATCACTGCTTGCAGGTGACATGATACTACAGATATAGAAAACCCTACAGACCCCACTGAAAACTGAAGACTAATAAGTTCAGTAAAGTTGCAGGATACAAAAATCATTATACAAAAATCAGTTGTAGGGGCACCTGGGTGGCTCAGTGAAGCGTCTGCTTTTAGCTGGGGTCATAATCCCAGGGTCCTGAGATCCTAGCTCCACATGGGCTCCTGGGTCAGTGAAGAATCTGCTTCTTCCTTTCCCTCTTCCTCCGTCTCTCCCCCCTGCTTGTGCTCTCTCTCTCTCTCTGTCAAATAAATGAGTAAGATCTTTAAAAAAACAAAAATCAGTTGTGTTGCTGTATGCTAATAATGAACTATCTGAGAGAAATTAAGAAAACAATCCCATTTTAAAGAAAAATTAAGAAAATCTCATTTTAAAGTGGTATATATACACAATGGAATATTATTAACCATAAAAAAATGAAATCTTGCCATTTGCAATGACATGGATGGAGTTAGAGAGTTTATGCTAAATGAAATTAAGTCAGTCAGAGAAAGATGAATACCATAAGATCTCACCCATCTCTTGCCACGGACCTAGGTTAGTCAGAGGCAACATGAAGAAAGACTCGGAGTCTCACTGAATTTTAATCTGGGGGGCAGGGGGACTGAGACTCCGACTTGGAATCAAATCGGACTTGGACTCAACTCTGAGGCTTTGTCTACTCCAGTTTTTATTAGGAGAGCTAATGTGTTGGCTATAGGAATGATTAACTTAGGGAAGCAGAGAAAAACGTTTGCTTCAAAAGGTAAGAGAATAGGCTATCGACTCAAGGAGCAGGGAGCAGAAGAGCTGTATCTGGAGAACAATGTGGTCAAGAATCAGTGTGCGGAATCAGGACCTCCTGTGTCCCCAGTGTGCTGAGGACTATGAGATGCAGTTCTCAGGTAGGCTCCTCAACTGATTCCCCACAATCTATGGAATTTAAGGAACAAAACAAATGAGCAAAAGGGGGGAAAAAAGAGAGAGAGAGAGAGAGAGCAAGCCATAAAACAGACTCTTAACTATAGAGAACACACTGATGGTTACCAAAGGGGAGATGGTAGGAGGATGAGTTAATAGATGATGGGGATTAAGGAGGGCACTTGTGATGAGCAATGGGTGTTATATATATAATTGTTGAATCACTATATATTGTACACCTGAAACTAATATGACACTGTATGTTAACTAACTGGAATTTAAATAAAAACTTCTAAAAGATAAAAATATATTTAAAAGTGAAAGAAAGAAAGAAAAAAGTGAAAGAAAGAAACAATCCCAGTTATAGTTGCATCAAAAAAGAAAAAAAAAAAACACCTAGGAAGACATTTAACTAAGGAAGTGAAGATCTATACACCAAAAACTATAATACATTGATGAAAGAAATTGAAGAAGACTTTAAGAAAATGGAAAGATATAGGGCACCTGGGTGGCTCAGTTAAGCATCTACCTTCGGCTCAGGTCCTGATCCAGGGGTTTTAAGATTGAGCCCTGCTTTGGGTCCCACACTTAGCTGGGAACCTGCTTCTCCCTCTCCCTCTGCCCTAACCACCACTCATGTGTGTTTTCTCTCTCCCTCTCTCTCTCTCTCTCTCTCTCTCTAGCTTGCTCTCTCTCAAATGAATAAATAAAAATCTTTTAAAAAATGGAAAGATATATTCATGTTTGTGGATTGGAAGGATTAATATTTTTAAAATGTACCCATACTACCAACCAATTTACAGATTCAGTGCAATTCCTATCAAAATTCCAATGGCATTTTTTTATAGTAATAGAAAAACAAATCCTAAAATTTGTATAGAAGCACAAAAACAACTGAAGAGCCAAAACAATCCCGAGAAAGAAAAACAAAGCTGGAAGCTTCACACATCCTGATTTTAAACTATATTACAAGGCTATAGCAGTCAAAACAGTATGGTATTGGGATGCCTGAGTGGCTGAGTCGTTGGGCCTTTGGCTCAGGGCATGATCCCTGAGTCCTGGAATCTAGTCCCCATTTGGGCTTCCCAGGGGAACCTGCTTCTCCCTCTATATCCCTGCCTCTCTTTGTGTGTGTCTTTCATGAATAAATACATAAAATCTTTAAAAAACCAAAACAGTATGGTATTGGCATAACAACAGACACATAGATCAATGGAACAAAATAGAGAGCTCAGAAATAAACCCACGTTTAGATGGCCAATTAATCTGTGACAGAGGAGCCAAGAATATATAGTGGGGGAAAGGACAGGGTCTTCAATAAATGCTGCTGGGGAAACTGGACAACACATGCAGAATAATGAAACTGGACCCCTATCTTATATTGCACACAAAAATTAACTCAAATTGGGTTAATCATTTGAATGCAAGACCTGAAACCATAAAGCTCCTAGAAGAAAACACAGAGGGTAAGCTCCTTGACATTGGTCTTGGCAATGATTTTTTGGATTTGACAGCAAAAAAGGAGACAATAAAAACAAAAATAAATAAGCAGGACTACATCAAGCTGAAAAGCTTCTGCACAGCAAAGAAAATCATTAACATGGGCAACCCGGTTGGCTCAGCGGTTTAGCGCCGCCTTTGGCCCAGGGCGTGCCCAGGGCGTAACCTGGAGACCGAGATCTAGTCCCACATCGGGCTCCCTGCATGGAGCCTGCTTCTCCTTCTGCCTGTGTCTCTTCCTCTCTTCTCTGTCTCTGTCTCTGTCTCTGTGTCTCTCATGAATAAATTTTAAAAATCTTTAAAAAATAAAAAAAGAAAATCATTAGCACAATGAAAAGCCAATCTACTAAAATGGGAAAACATATTTGCAAATCATATATCTGGTTAGTTAACTGATAAGGGGTTAATATCCAAAATATATAAAGAACTCCTACAACTCAATAGCAAAATCAAACATATAATCCAATTTAAAAATGGGCAAAGGAACTGAACAGATGTTTTTCCAAAGGAGACATACAAATGACCAACAGGTACATGAAAAAGTGTTCAACATCACTAATCATCAGAGAAATATAAATAAAAACCATGATGAGATATCACCTCACACCTCTTCCAAAGGCTATCAGCAAAAAGACAAGATTGTAAGCAAGAATATTGTTGTTGGGAATTACATTTGTGGGGCCACTATGGAAAAGGATACAGAAGTTCCTTAAAAATTAAAAACAGAACTACTATGAGATCCAACAATTCTACTTCTGGGTGTGTATTAATGTAAGAAAGATGTTATGGCTTGAAGCCAACAGCCAAGAATTCTTGAGACATCCGTAGTACAAAAAGGTGGTTTTATTAAAGCACGGAAACAGGAACTGTGGGCAGAAAGAGCTGCCCTGGGGTCATGAAGAGTGGTCCCTTATATACTTTCAAGTTAAGAGGGGTTAGGGAGAGCATAAGCCTCCCAGGTATTTTGGAAGCAAGGTTTCCAGGACCTTGAGGAGGGGATAGCTATTGTTAGGAAAGAATAATTTATTACCATCTAATAAAACCTTAGTCAGGAGACCCTCCAGATGTCTAACTGTGGGCCATATGCTTGGAGAATGATTGCCAACATGTATGTTTGAGGAGGGAGGGTTAGAGATAATGGAAGTTTCCAAAGGAATTTTTATATGTTCAAGTAGACTTACAGGATCCTCGGCATTGGGCTAGGATTGCCTGTTGCCCTTAGCAAAGTATTAACATCAAAGCAGTTGAGTTCCTAGAGGAAATAGGTCACTGCCTATTTCAAGACCTTGTCAATGGGCTATCTGTAATAAGGAAATTTAGTTTTTCTTTTGCTTTTGTTTCCCACATCATGTATATCTGTGTTATTTGATTTTAATATGTATCTCATTTTCATCCTGTTGCTAGCACAGAGTTCTAAAACCCCTGGAATTTTCTACATCATTAGGGCAACAAAGGTGTCTTTTGTTATGTTAACAGTGAGGGCACCAAGACTGTGGGCTGCTTGCCAGGACTGTTCAGTCCCAGCTCTCTGACCTTCAGGGAGTAAACAAGGAATCAATTGCCAATGGACAATGATTTAATCAATTATGCCTACGTAGTCATGCCTAGCTATGGAGACTTCTCTGCATAACAACCCGAAATAAGAGGATCTGGAATGCTCGCTTCTGGATTGGTGATCACGCAGAGATTTGGTGTGAGTGATGCAGTTCGAAAAGCATGGAAATTCCATGCCCTTTTTCTAAGCATCTCTTCCATCTGGCTGTGTCTGAGTTACATCCTTTTAATCTAGTAAGTAAAATGTTTCTCTAAGTAATGTGAGGTGTTCTAGCAAATTAAACCCAAGGAGGAAGCATCATGGAAACCTCTGATTTATAGACAGTCAGTGAGGAGTACAGGTAATGACCTGTACCTGTGACCAGTGTCTGAAGCAGGGGCAACCATTGAGAAGACAAGCAATTCTTTGCTGGATGAACTCTTAACCTATGGGATCTGATTCTGTCTCTAGGTAGTGTCAGAATTCAGCTGAATGATAGGACACTAGACTGACATACAGGGCATTGCTTATTGGTTTGAGGAAATACCCTGCACACATGCACTGGAATTTGGTGATTAGAACCACCTTTTAATATTCAAAGGAAATTAAAAGCGATGTTGAAGAGATATCTATACTCCCATGTTCACTGCAGCATTCATCACAACAACAATATATGGAAACAATCTAGGTGTCCCTTAACAGATGAAGGGAAAATGAAGATGTGGTATATATTTTCAATGCAATATTACCCAGCCAAAAGAAAGAAAGCAATTCTGCCATTTGTGACAACATATGTAGACCTTCAGGGCTTTATGCTAAGTTAAAAAATCCAGAGAAAGACAAAGGCTGCATGGTATCACTTCTATGAGGAATTGGTGGTGGGTGGAGAAGTGAAACTCATCAAAATAGAGTAGAAAAGTGGTTACCAGAACCTGGAAAGTGAGGTAAATCAAGAGTTTGATAAAAAGGTACAAACTTTCAACTGTAAGATGAATAAGGTCTGAGGATCTCATGTACAACTTGAGGACTGTGGTTGATAACACTGGATTGTATAACTGAAATATCCTACGAGAGTAGAACTTAAATGTTCACACACACAAGATAAAGAATATGTTGGACGAGGCACATGGGTGGCTCAGTCACTTAAGCATCCAACTCTTGATTTTGACTCAGGTCCTGATTTCAGGGTCATGAGAGCGAGCTCCCCACTCAATAGAGTCTGCTGGAGATTCTTTCCCTCTCCCTATGCTTCTTCCCCTGCTTGTGTGTGTGCACACACGCTGTCTCCCTCTCTCTCCCTCTCTCAAATAAATAAATAAATAAATAAATAAATAAATAAATAAATGATGTATTAATGAACCAGATGGAGAAAATCACCCACAGTATACACTATAAATATCTTACAATTTTATGTTAATTATACCTCTTATGGTCTATGCCAGACCTGCTCTACTTGCCCAAAGCACATTTCCTGCAGAACTTCCTGAGAAGTGTAGAAATTGCAGAAGAATAGGCCTCAGTATCCAACAGTTTTAAGGAAACAAAAGAATGTAAGAAGAGCCACTAGCAGACCAGGAGATCACCCAGTCCTATCAGAGACTGCTAAAACTCCCAGTGCTGATCAAAAGTAAAGACTGCCCAAAGCACTTTCTCAAGTCACCTTTGCAAGACCTAACCCTCTTTGGGCCTCAGACACATTAGATCAACTCAAGCCAAAGAATTGATGATGCAGACCCCTACTGGCCCTATGACTTCGACCTGGACTCTGTCACCTTAAGAGAACTTTTGCCCCAGCTCCATGCTGAATCCCCCTTGCTAAAGCTCCATCATGAATACATATGCACTCTTGGGTTAAAACTTCCCAGTTTTGTTGTGGAGGAGACACTGCGATGGGAAATATCCCTGGTGTTCTCCTTTAGTTGTTGCATATAAAACCTTTCCTTTTCCTATTCTTTGACTTAGTTGTGTCTTTTGGCTTGATGCCAACCCCTGCCATCCCCCACAAAGAGACAAACCCAATTCCAGGTAACAATATGAGTCTGACATGTTTTTTGTTTTTTTTCCCAACACCACCAAGCAACCCTATAATAATTATTGGACACTGACTAGGCGTCCTACAAATCTAATTAAAATCTGACTCTATCTACCTGGAGACAGTGTCAATCCCACAGGTTAAGGAGTCAGTCCCACAAGATGCCCCAATTCGGATACCAATCCCAAGTCCAGGGTGTTACCTGTGCTTCTTCCTGAATTGGAGGTTCACACTACTGCCTCCTCAGATGCAACAAATTTACTAAAGTAGCTCACAGAATTCTACTTACCAAGTTATTGATAACAGGTTATCTACTTGACTGAGTTATTATTATAAAGGATATAATAAAAGATGAACAGTGAAATATTTATATAAATAAATAAGAATGTTTATATAATATAAATATTATATCATAATATTTATGATATTTATGAGTTTGAAGAATGGCTGGGCATGCATATTAGAGTGAATGAGTAGGAAAGTGTAATGAAACAATGGAGAGTAGCATTGAAAGTCCTAGGTGATTGATTAGATATGGGGCGGGATGGCAGTGGGGAGGGGGTGGGGAAGGGGCCAGGGGAACAGGGCAAGGCACTCATGGAACAGCAAAGTGGAGATGTGCCATAGGCTACATGCCTCTGACTCTTGTAAGGAACTAAAGATGTATTTTGAAAAGTATCAGCTAATAGAGTGCATGTAGAGCCATTGTAGTACACAAGAGTGCTTAGGAAAAACATGTAGAGTTTGAAGAAAGATCATCTAGGCCTGAACTTTGAAAAACACCAACATTTACCAAAATACATGCATTAGATTTAGAGACAAAGGACTCACTAGTGATTTTGATAACCAGTTCACTAGAGTTCTATGACTCAAAGCCATATTCAGAGAGTTGGGAAGGGAGAGTGAGATGAGGAATGAAGACACAGGGTAGAAGTAGGCATTTTGAGAAATATGGCTGGGATCCACAAGGGAGGAAGAGAGTAGTGACCATAAGAGAACATGCAGCTAGAGAAAAAACTTTTAGATAATAATGAGAACAAACCAGTAGAGAGGGAGAGGTGGAAGTAAGAATCATTGAAAGAGCAGGGACCCTGTGAAGGCAGGACAGGATGACTTGAGCACCATTGACTAAAAGTGTAGTGTAGAGATCAGCAGCATTGCATCACCTGGGACCTGGTTATAAAATATAGAATCTCAGGCCACACCCCAGACTCATGGAACTTTTCATTTTACCAAAATTCAGGAGTGAATTTGTATAAACATTCAAGCTAGAGTAGCACTGAGACAAGGGATGGTTCTTTCATTTTAGCAGACAACAATTTAAAAAGGATGGATACACATATAGGCATATTTTTTCAAATTGGTGAAGGAAGTTATGTGAGCCTTCACTCAATTGATTTTTATGTTTAAAGTAGGAGGCAAAGTTAGCTGAAGGGACAGAAAGTAGGATTAGATGTTTCAAACAAGTGAAGAGTTCTTTAGCTACTGTAAATCTTATTAGGGAAATACAGAGAGAGGGTGGTATCAGCAAAGATAACAGAGAAGTTACCTCCCTCTCTGGGCTTGTTCTCTAACTTCAAAGACAAAAGTTTAAATTGAAACTCCCCAAAGTCCTACTCACACCCAAAGGGACAAGTCATAATGATGCCACAGATCTTACTCCTTCTTTCTTCTCTGAAGAGGACACCAACTTGAATCTCAACACAGGAGGAGACAGATCCATTGCCTAAAAAGGTGCCATACTGGCCTGGCCTCCTTGCCTTTATTCTGAGTGGGTGAGAGGGGAAGCTCAGCAGCTGAGCTTCACAGACCTCATGCAGAATGGGAATGCAGGGGAGCTCTGGGTACAGGCCTTGAGGACTAGGTGCCTGCTCCCTTCTCAGAGCAGCACTAACTGGTGGCGTGGTGTTCTCCAGCAGTAGGCAGCAGTCTTCGTGTGGCCAATAAGAAGTTGCATTTGGAATCATCTACAGTTAGACTTCTGAGGGAGGATGTTCAGTATGAAACAAAGGAACCTGTGGATGTTGTCAAAATGTAGTTGAAGGGAAGGATCAAGGAATCTAAGCTGATGTGTGGCTTACTGTGTGCTAAGGCTGCTATAACAGAATACTACAGATTGGCGGGTTTATAAACAATGGAAATGGATTCCTTACTGTCCTAGAGTCTGAGAAGTCCAAGGTCAATGCACAGGCAGATTCAGTATCTGGTGAGAACAGCTTCCTGAATCATGTGTGTCCTCACAGGGTAGAAGGGGCAAGAGAGCTCTCTGAGATCTTTCTTTCTTTCTTTTTTCTTTCTTTCTTTCTTTCTTTCTTTCTTTCTTTCTTTCTTTCTTTCTTTCTTTCTTTCTTTCTTTCTTTCCTTTCTTTCTTTCTTTCTTTCTTCTTTCTTTCTGATTTATTCGTTTTTATTTGAGAGAGAGA
This sequence comes from Canis lupus dingo, assembly GCF_003254725.2. Taxonomy (NCBI): domain Eukaryota; kingdom Metazoa; phylum Chordata; class Mammalia; order Carnivora; family Canidae; genus Canis; species Canis lupus. The sequence continues at coordinate 25,953,458 of NC_064277.1, forward strand.
GTGTGTGCCTGAGCAGGGGAAGGAAGGAAAGGAGGAGGGGAGGGGTACAAGGAGAGAAGCAGACTTCCTGCAGAGCAGAGAGCTAGATACAGGCAACAGGAGGCTCCATCTCATGTCCTGAGATCATGACCTAAGCCAAAATCAAGAGTCAGATGCTCAACTGACTGAGGCACCCAGGTGCCCTTGAATTCTCCTTTATAATAGCACTAATCCTAACATGAAGACCCCACCCTCGTGACCTAATCACCTCCCAAAGGCTCACTTCCAAATACCATCACACTGAGGACTAGGTTTCAATCCATGAATTTTGGGAGATCACGAACCTTCAGGCTATAGCAATATAAAAAGAAAAAGTGTAGGAACTAAAGGTTCACAGAGAGAAAGAAATATTAAGGAACTGGGAGTTTCCACTTAGTAGAAAAACAGAAGTTGTGGAAGTACCTGGATGAAACTGCCAAGAGAGACAGATTAGAACATAGAATAATGGTCCTCAATGACATCCATGTCCTAAATCCCAAACTTGCCAATATTACCTTACATGGTAAATGAGACATAGAAAATTGACTAATCTGAGAATCTTGAGATAGAGATTATTCTGGATTATTTATGAGGGTCCAGTGTAATCACAGAGTCCTTGTAAGGGAAAGAGGGAGCAAAATAAGTCAGAGAAAGATAAATACTACATGATCTTACTCATATGTGTAACTTAAGAAAAAAAACAGAGGATCATAGGGGAAAGGAAGGAAAAATAAATCAGAGGAAAACAAAGAGGGAGGCAAACCATACGAGACTCTTAACTCCAGCGAACAAACTGAGGGTCACTGGAGGGGAAAGGGTGGGGGCATAGGGTAACTGGGTGATGGGCATGAAGGAGGGCATGTGATATAATGAGCACTGGTGTTAGATGCAATTGATGAATCACTGAGCTCTATACCTGAAACTAATAATACAGTATATGTTAACTAAATTGAATTTAAATTAAAATTTTTTAATTACTATATACTGCATGGACTTATTATTGTAGCATAATATGGATTCATGCTAATATGGAGAGGATGATCATGGATGTGAACTCCTAAAGCAGAATGGAGGTAAAGGTTCTTGGGGAAACAGATCAAAGGAGCCAGAAGCTGAGGTCCTGGGTGACCTGACTATGTGGTGCTGACATCATCAAATCGAGTGGAAGAAGTGAGGCACCAGTCTCCATTCGTCTAGGAAGAAACTTCTTGATGAGAAATGTGACATAATTGCATAAACCCCAGTTTCCAAGGCACACAGTTTTGTTTTTAATGCAGATAGAAATGTAATGGCTTGAAAATTGGAATGTGTTCTCAGGAAAGTGCCAACCCATCTCCTGATTCTGGGGTTGAAGAATGTGCTGATTCTACTTGAAATAGTCACATAATTAGGGAGAGCCAGTTGAAGTTAAAGCAGGAAATTTTGGCTAGGTGGGTTGTTAAACATGGAGACATGAGTTACAAAGAGTGGAGTTGAAGTACTCAAGGGAGACAGACTGCACATTTAAGTCATTAAAATGGAAGGACAGAGGGTATGTACATCCTGGAAGGTACCAGATAGAGAATTGGAGGGCTCGTGTCTGGGGTCATAAACTGGGATAGCAAGAATGAGAGAAAGTGGGTTTAGATGGCCAAATGGTTTCCAAGTAAATTAACCATCCCCCATAGTCCAAAAGATCCCACTGTAAGTGAAAAAATGGATGAGAAGGAATGATTAATTAAGAAATTAAAAGATTGAAATGGGCGAGGCTCTCAGAATTTAGCTCCATCTCAGAGATGGATCCACTGCTGGACCTCAATCTCTCTGAAAAAAGCAGCTGTGCCTACTGTCCAGGTGGTTAGGAGCATGCAAGCCTCTGACTCTCTGACTCTGGGGTTCTTAAGGAATGGTTTTAGCATAGGTCTTGGCATCCTGAAGCTTATTCCTCAGTAGAGGGCCCCACCACAGCTCTTGGGACTCTGCAATAATGACTGAATAAATCTTGTTTCATTTTCTTTCACCATCATTCCTAATCCATTTTTCACAATGTTTACAGCATTAACTTTGTAAACTCAAAATCTGATTGTGGCAATGTCTTGTCATTGGAAACTTGTGTGCGTGTGCATGTGTGTGTCTGTACTCCTTTATTTTGTCAGATACTTGCTTTCAAGCCTAGTGGAATTGATCTAACCTGGCCAAGTAGATATTCTTTTCCATTTAAGTTAACCATATTCAGTATTTGCTTTTCTGCAGCCAAGAACACTGATTGATAGAGTCCAAAACCCTTGTAGTCTACATCTCCTACTTTTCCCTATAGCATCCTAGGATCCAGCCATATGTAACTACCTAAATTTTCCAATGTTTCATGTCACATGTTCATGCCATGTACATGATGTGTATTATAACTAGAATCACACTATGATCCTCATTTCCACCTTCAAACCTCCCACTTATTCTTTAATACACATTACAAGTATCTTCTTTTGTGAAGCTTCTCCTGACCTACCTCCTCAAGAACTGATCCTACCCTGTGCTGTGCCCCAGTGTATCTCCTGCAAAACCTCCAATATGGTAATTAGGAGAGAATTACAAGTATGGTTTATAAATTGTCTCTCCTTCTGTTAGCAGTATTTCCTGATTAAGCACAGTTACACAGTAATATAGAAAAATCACCCAATAAAGGTTTACTAAGTAAATTACTGGATTTCCTTTTAATAAGAGTGGACAATACACGGTACCACTTTACTGTATTTTTAAATGTGAACAGAAATGGTCAATTATTGTTATTACATTATCAATATTTCAAAGCACTGAGTTGAACCAAGAATGAACGTGAGTGCAGTCAGAAATCACATAAGCCTAAAAATCCATTTGATGAGAGATGTCCAGAATGTAGCCTCACTTGGACCTCCAGTGCTGTCAGTCAGTCTTGTGTGGGTTTCTAACCAACTCTGCCTTCCATTTCCATGAGCATTTCTAACCTTACTATTTTCCCAAACCTCTTGCACTGGACCAAGACCAGCTCTCCTGCACAGAATCTCTAAGTAAAGGCAGAGAAGCAGTGAGAAATAAAGTGATAACTAGGTTAGTAACTATAGCAAATGAAGAAATTCCTCTAATGGTCTTAGGTTGGACCCTTTAATATTGATATGCAACTCCCACCTCAATACCCCAAACCCTACCCTACCCGCCCCTAAAATAATTACTGAAAGATATTTTACTTTTCCTGCTTATTTCCCAGTGGAAAGTGAGGATGGATGGGACCTCATTTAACCAAGCTAAATCATTCTGTGACATGCAGCTGTATTCCCTCTTTCTGGATGCCTTCCTAGAATGAATTTACTTTTGAATTGTCCCTCTGGCTTTGTACTTCTTACTGCATAATAAAACACCCCAGGGAATTTCCGGAAAGCAGGGAATATTCGGTGGTCAATCAAACGGAAGAGAAATAAACATACAGACGGGATATCGCGCAACTTAAAAGGAATGATAACGGCAGATCATTCTGGAATAATGAGAAAGGACTAAAAAGTCTTCTCTGGTAATTTCAGAGCAGAGGCTGAACTAGCTCAGGATGGGAATAAAAAACCGATGTGGAGATGCCGGGGATTGAACCCGGGGCCTCATACATGCGAAGCATGCGCTCTACCACTGAGCTACATCCCCTACTGGGGCAGCCGTCGAGCATCATTCCTGTCCTGTGAAAAGTGCGGAATTACTTGGTGCTATTTCGTCTCCCGCCCTAGCGCGGCGGTACTGGAGGGAGAGCAACCTGCAGCCTCGCTGGGTGGCATCCAAGCAGCTTCAGCACCTGCGGAGGCTGCGCGTTTCCAGTCCCGCTGGCGGGTCCAGCACCAGGCAGGGAAAATGCAGGGATCTTCGAGCATCCCTTGGAGAATGTCCTCCCAGCCCAAAGCTCACGGAAATGCCTCCCCGAATTCCTTGCCGCCAAGTCGGCTGAAAGGTTGATTGAATCTTGGGAGCTGTCGCCCTCCACTTCATCCCGTTCGAAGAAAAACCCGTCCAGAGAGATGGAAGCACGCAGATCCTGCTGATCGTGATCCCCCAGGCAGCGGCTCGGCCCACACGGACGTCGGCCACCTGCCACCGGAGCGGCTACCTGGGAACCTTGGCTTCCTGAGGAACCTTCCATCCAAGACGCCCGCGACGTCTTGCTTCCCTCTTTCCTTGATCCGCGTGACAGCCCCCCTGCTCGCGTCCGGCTCAGCGCCCCCCACCAAGGCAGGGCGGAGGGAAGCCCGCACCCGCTCACCTGAGCATACTCCGCCTCAGACAACGCAGAGGGAAGCCCTCACCTGCCCACCTGAGGGCCCCCCCAAAAAGAAACCAGCACGGGGGGACTCAATAAGAAAATAAACAATTGGTCTAAAAAACAGACACAATTCCTTAACAGACACTCACCAAAAAAGATGCACAGATGCCAAAGAAGGTTATGAAAAGATGCTCTACATCAAGTCATCAGTGTAGGTCTTTGTCTTTCTGTGTATCTTTGATTTCTTTCCTTCCTTTCCTTTCCTTTCTTTCTTTCTTTCTTTCTTTCTTTCTTTCTTTCTTTCTTTCTTTCTTTCTTTAATTAAATCAGGTAGTACTTCCAATGATATTGAGGAGTGGTGAGGGGGACACCCTTGCTTTAATTCTGATCTTAGCCGAAACTTTCAGTTTCTCACTATTAGCTTTAGCTGTTTGTAGATACATATTCTTTTTTTTTTTAAGATTTTATTTACTCCTTCATGATAGACACACACACAGAGAGAGAGAGAGAGAGAGAGAGAGAGAGAGAGGCAGAGACACTGGCAGAGGGAGAAGCAGGCCTCCAGCAAGGAGCCAGATGTGGGACTCCATCCCCATCCCAGGATCAGGCAACCACTGAGCCACCCAGGTGTCCCTAGATACATATTCTTTATCAAGCTGAGGACATTCCCTTCTATTCTGAGTTTGCTGAGAGTTTTTATCACAAATGAGAGTTGGATTTTGTCAAATGCTTTTCTGAAGCTATCAATATGGTCTTGTTGTTGGAAGAACAGGGCTAGCTGAGGACAAAGCACCAGCCCAGGGCAGCACATTGTCAAGTCTTTGAAACAGGCAGTGACATTCCTCTATGGACTCAATTGCCTTGATGTTAATACTTTGCTAAGGGCAGAAGGCAATCTTAGCTCGACCCCCAAGAGCCTGTGAGTCTACTTTAACATATAAAAATTCCTTTAGAAATGTCCTTTATCTCTAAACCCCCAAGACACGTGTTGACAATCATCCTCCAAGCACATGGCCCACCGATACACATCTGAAAGGTCTCATGACTCAGATTTTATTAGACAGTAATAAGTGACCTTTTCCCAACAACAGCTAGCCCCCTCAAGGTCCTGGAAACCTTGCTTCCAAAATTCCTTAGAGAGTACACTATTGAGACGGCTAGGTAGCTCAGCAGTTGAGTGTCTGCCTTCGGCTCAGGGCCTGATCCCAGACTTCTGGGATGGAGTCCCACATTGGGCTCCTTGCATGGAGCCTGCTTCTCCTCCCTCTGCCTATGTCTCTGCCTCTTTTTCTGTGCCTCTCATGAATAAATAAATAAAATTTTTATTTAAAAAAAAGTACACTGTCCCCAAACCCCTCCCAACTCCCAGGTATATAATTGACCACCCCTCATAGGCCTGGGGCAGCAGCTCTTCCTGCCCACCGGTCCTGTCCCTGTGCTTTAATAAAACCACCATTTGCACCAAAGACATCTCAAGAATTCTTTCTTGGTTGTTGGCTCTGGACCTCACCCTCCCAAAACCTCACCTATATTCCAAAAGTTCATCAACATGATTTCTCTTTAGCCTTTTATATGATGGATCACATTAACTGATTTTCAAATGTTGAACTAGACTTGCATGCCTGCAGCAACCCCCCCCCCGCCTTAGACACAGTATTAAATTCTTTATTATACATTGTTGGATTTGATTTGCTATTTTTTGAGGATTTTTGCATTGATGTTCACGAGAGATATTGATGTTTAGTCTCCTTTTTTGGAAATGTCTTTGATTTTGGTGTTAGAATAAAGCTGGCCTCATAAAACAAGTAAGTATTTCTGATGCTTCTATCTATTAGAAGAGATGTTGAAAATTGGTATAATTTCTCCCTTAAATGCTTGGTACAGGGGATCCCTGGGTGGCTCAGCGGTTTAGTGCCTGCCTTTGGCTCATGGTGTGATCCTGGACTCTCAGGATCAAGTCCCACATCGGGCTTCCTGCATGGAGCCTGCTTCTCCCTCTGCCCATGTCTCTGCCTCTCTGTGTCTCTCATGAATAAATAAATAAAATCTTTAAAAAATAAATAAAAATTTAAAAATGCTTGGTACATCTGGTCTCAGTGTCTTCTGTTTTGGAAGTTATTGATTATTGATTCAATTTCTTTAACATATATAGGTTTATTCAGATTTTCTATTTATTTCTGTGTGAATTGATTAGTGTAATTTTTCTTTTTATTGTAGAACATCTTAACACATATGAACAAAAAGGATATTATAATGAATTTCCACATAGTCAATATTTAGTTTTATTGATTACCAACTCATAACCAATTTGCCTCATAATCAGAGTTCCTTTGACATGCAATTCTGTTCTTATGAATGAGTTCAGGCATCTTTTCATGCATTTCATATAATTAAGACCCACTTGTATTTCTCTTCTGTGAACCATCTTTTAATATTCTTTGCCAAATTTTCTGCTACATTTTTGACATTTCTCTAACTGATTTGTAGGTTGTTTTATATGTATTGGAGCACAGTAATTGGTATTTTCCTAAATATGTCCCTTCTCCATTTCTGGGTACATGTTATGAACATATTTTTCTGCCCCCTTGACATTAGGTGCAACCATTTTTTCCCCACCCAAAATGAGTAGCTCAATGCATGTGGCTTCTTGCTTGAACTTTAAAGGCATGTGCATAATTCTTCAGAGCTCATTTCCCTCCAAAACAGCAACTGACAATATTCTAGGTAGGGCCTAAGATATGCTACCACAAAATATGTCACTTTGGCAAAAAGATTATTTTGAGTTGAGAGCAAATGAGAGTCAACAGATGCACAAAGAAACTTTCTCAGAACTTCCTTTCTCTAAGTAAAAGAGAAAACTTCTGAGAAATGAGGACTGCCACAAATTCCATCTCCTGGGTAGTTTTATGGCCATGAAAAAGTAGAAGGCTGGTGCTGAGATGGATTTGCACAATCAAGCCTTACTCCGTTGGTTTCCCCTAGATATTTGCCTTCCTGAAGCTCACTGCCCTTGACAGTCCAAAACCCTTTTTATTTTGTCACTTCTCTACAAATGTGTAGTTCTCTTTTAAAAAAAGATTTTATTTATTTATTTTTTTAAATTTATTTTTTATTGGTGTTCAATTTACTAACATACAGAATAACCCCCAGTGCCCATCACCCATTCACTCCCACTCCCCGCCCTCCTCCCCTTCTACCACCCCTAGTTCGTTTCCCAGAGTTAGCAGTCTGTCTCCCTTTCTGATATTTCCCACACATTTCTTCTCCCTTCCCTTATATTCCCTTTCACTACTATTTATATTCCCCAAATGAATGAGAACATATAATGTTTGTCCTTCTCCGACTGACTTACTTCACTCAGCATAATACCCTCCAGATTTTATTTATTTATTAATGAGAGACACAGAGAGAGAGGCAGAGACATAGGCTGAGGGAGAAACAGGGGAGCCTGGGGAGCCTGATGCAAGACTTGATTCCCACGACCTGAGCTCAACCGCTGAGCTACCCAGGCGTCTGGTTTAGGGATTTCAAAAGGAGTGTGAATCAGGTAAAAGAGGAATCAACACCAGCCAAGATATCTTGAATCACAATTGGAAGCACCATTGGAATTCATCCTGCTTTATGTTGTGGAATATGGAATCATATTTTTTTCCTAGATAACTACCCAGATTTTGCTACATCAATTATTAAACAGCCTATCTTTACTCAGAATGGAAGAATGTAACTCACTAGGCTTGTAGTTAAAAATCTAGCAGACAGAAATAAAGTATGGATATAGAATATTAGAGCCTAGTTAACTAGTGAACAACAATTAGAGTTTGATCTAACAGATGCATATAGAGCTCCTAAGAACAAAATTCCCTCATGATCAAAGTAACATTATACCAATTACAGAGTCTAAAGCCCCACTAAAAAATTATTTGTTTTACTTCCTTACCTTGCTTTCTTCCCCTGAAAGATACTGTGACTTGATGTCTTTTCAAATGTATATCTGAATTTCCTTCCAGATGTGAATTTTTTTCGATGATAATTTTTTTATGATAACCTTATTTATGATAATTTCATTTGCTGAATATATGTATATCTGAATCTCTTTTCAAATATGTCTTATCTTTTTGCTGTTACACATTCTGTTTTTAAAGCATATACTACTTGGATAGCTTTTTGAAAGTATATTACCAACATTCTGAAGGTAACTTTTTCATGAACCCCAGAATTTTTCTTCCCAGTGGATTGAAAAGTAATTTCTGAAACATTAAGGACCACAGACTTGGAAAACTTATATATGGCTTTCTGCCTGCAGGAAGTAATGGAGGGAATATCCACCAGCAGAAAGTCTGCTGGCTCTTTCCTTTCAAATCTGAACACATCCATTTTGTGAGTGAATGATTTAGTTGGAAGACAATCATATCATTCCAGAAAAAAAATATATCAGTCTTTAGTTACCAGAAAGAAAAAAGAGAGTAAAAGAATATGAAATACGAAGCACTTTATCAGAAAGAATTCAGACAACTTTAAATAGCCGTAATTTACCAGGGCCTAAGGATCACCTCACAAAAATGAATGAGAATTTCCTTATGGATTTTGAATGTGAGTTCTGGAACTGCTTTAATTTGTGAGCTCTTGGCCCATTCTATATATTTTCTTCTGTCTGTTAGTTCTTAGAACTCTGCTGCCCGATATGATATCCTGGCACATGGGAGGAACTTTTGAGCAGTTGAAATATGACCAGTGTGACTTGAGATGTGCTGTAAGTGTAAAATACACACCTGTTTCAGACTTAGTTTGAAAAAAAGAATAGAAAGCAAATATCTAGGCAGTATGTTTATATGGATTACTTGTGGAAATGATATTTTAGATATATTGAACCAAATGAAATACAATATTCATTTCACCTGTTTCTCCTTTTTTCAATGTGACTACTAGAAATTTTTAAATTATATATATGATTGGCATTTGTGGCTGACATTATATTGGGCAGTGCATCCCAAGAACACTACCATGCTTTTGCTTAATTTATTGTCCAAGATGACATAGTAAGGTGTGTTTTATAATCTTTAACAATCAATTTTGCAAATCAGTAACTAATCACACAAGCTCTAAGCTGTAACGCATTCCCCAGGTTGCTCCCTCTTAGCACAGCTGTGGGCCTATCACACTCTGCTCTGATCCTTGGCTTCTGATTTCTTTCCTTGAAGAATGCTAATTCCCTGCAGTAACTAGCAAGGCACCAAACCAATACTGTGACCTCTCAAAAGATTTGATTTCAGGATAACTTTTACAGTTTTTCCCCTTATTTTAGAAGATGTAAATGTTCTTTGCAAAAAACATGGGAAAATGCAGATAAGCAAGAAGGTTGAAATAAAAATCAGGACAGATTCCACTACTTCAAATTCAAATTTGTTACCATTTTGTTGTATGTGATTCCAGTATTTTCCCCTATGTGTTTGTTTCATTTCTTTAATAAACTGGAAATATACTGCCATATATATTTTGAAATTTATCTAGGTAACTCTACTTTGTGTCAGCCCCACAAACCTGAGTTCCTTCATGTTAGGAGATGTGTCTAATTCACCTCTGTATCTTCAATGTCTAGAACTTCATTTCTAGCAGTTATATAATACTATATTAATGAAAATAAATAAATACTATATTAATGTGCTAAAATTTATCACCCCAGCAGTAAACTAATATAAACAATAAGAGTGTTGGGGTGCCTGGGTGAGTCAGTTGGTTAAGTCTGCCGTCTGCCTTTTGCTCAGGTCATGATCTCCAGGTCCTGGATCTGGCCCCCAAATCAGGCTCCCTGCTCAGCAGGTAGTCTGTTTCTCCCTCAGTCTCTGCCCCTCCCCCTGCTCATACTGTCTCTCTCTCTCTCTCTCTCAAATAAATTAAATCTTTAAAAAAAAAAAACAGTAAGACTGCAATAAAACAAAACAAAAAAGCAAAAGGTTTACATGATTGGAAAATAAAGAAATAGTCACTGTTCACAGACAAAAATAGCCAATGTGAACAAAGTCAAAAAAGACTTTGAACAAAATGAAAATGAACAAAATGAAAAATAATGTGAATGATCATCTCACTGGAAAAATCTTTTAGCATCAATAGGAATTTCCTTCAGGGAACACAGTTGAATGACTGAACTGTCACTTAAGGATTGAACTTTCCCGTTTCACAGAGGCAGCTACTATGTATGTCTTTATTACAAAGGGCCACACTGCCTTACAAGAATTAAAAATTCTCATTTGAACCACTCAGTGCTGCAAAACTTGAAGAGTGAGAAGTACTCATCGTCTCTTCATAGTGATCAATAAATTATTGTGATGGAAATATTGGCAAGCAGTCTAAATACCTGAATCACCAAGGTGAGGACAGGAGACTTCACTGTTTGGTAGAGAGGTGCCTGTCATTGGTCAGCTATGTTCCATAACGTGTAGTTTGTGATTGGTCTTAGATCATCCATAGTTCCTGCTAGTGATGAATGTAAATCACAGCTGTGATTTCTGCTGATGACAAAAACACAGATGCTGCTCACTCTCCTGTGGTTTGCTGCCTGTGTTTATAAAAGGAATAATAAATTATGGTTAGAGCTTAGTAAGTATAAATTGGTAGTTTTTTCACATCCAAGATCTTAAACCTTTAAAATCTATCCATTGACTCCATTGGCGATCACTGGGCTCCAGGTTAAGAACCTTTGCATTATTTTATCCTTATGTTATCGTATTTAACCTTCATAAAGATCTTATGCAGTAAATAGTATTATTATCCTCATTTAACTGCCCAGAAAATGAGAGACCAAATATTTCCTCCAAAGTCCTATGACTAGTAAATGGCAGAGCTAGGATTTGAACCCAGGATAACTGACTTCTGCATATATGTCTTTTTTTTTTAAGTTTTTATATATTTGAGAAAGAGAGGGCAGAGCAAGAGATAGGGAGCAAGAGCAGGGAGGGGAGGAGGCAGAGGGAGAAGCAGACTCCCGCTGAGCAAGGAGCCTGATGCAGGACTCCATCCCAGAACCCTGGGATCCTGACCTGAGCCAAAGGCAGGCACTTAACGCACTGAGCCACCCAGGTGCCCCAATTTTGACATTTTTTTCAATATTCAAACTAATTTACATCTGAATTTTGAGGAAGGATTTTTTTTGTTTGTTTGTTTATAGGCTAATATGGGGAGAACTGGTATTTGAAAATACTGAGCATTCTGATCTAGGAACAGGATATTCCCTCCATGCACTAGACTAGGTATGTAAGTCCCTCATTAAGATAATATTGCTTTGGGGGGCACCTGGGAGATTCATTCAGTTAAGTGTTGAGACTGATTTCAACTAGGATCATGATCTCCAGGTTGTGAGATCAAGTTCCGAGTCTGGGTCGCACCTTACACTGAGTATGGAGCCTGCTTAAGATTCGTTCTCTCCCTCCACTCAGCTTCTTACCCACCCTCTAAAAAAAGATAATGTTGCTTTCTTTATATAACTGATGTACTTTTAGTTTAATTTATTATCAGTTTATATTTCTATTACAATCATAAATGTGTATTTCCCCTGTATTTCCTTCTAATTGGCTATTGCCTGTCATGGTGGTTTAAAAATGTATACAAAATATTTAATACTCCTCCCTTCAAGAAGAAGAAACTAATTTCCCTTCCCTTGAACATAGACTGGACTTAATGACTCTCTTCTGACGACTAGAATGAGGCAGAAGAATTGCACAATTTGAGAGACCTGGTCCTAAAAGATGGGGTAATTTATTATGCAACAAAAAACGTAACTAATACACTGGTATATATTTATTTAGATATATATGTATTTATATTTATATATATTTATTTCCTACTTAGTTCATACTTTGTACAAACTTTCTTTTATATGGATTTTTAGCTGCTTCTATTTCTTGCTATAGCAAATTGTATTATCAGAATAAATGTAATCATGCCTTTACATTTTTTTAAATATGATGCCTCTTTTTTTCTTATGTTGTTCCTATTGCTCCTGACTTTATCCAAAAAAAAATATTCTTTTTTTTAAGATTTTGTTTATTTATTCATGAAAGACACAGAGGAGAGAGAGAGGCAGAGACACAGGCAGAGGGAGAAGCAGGCTCCATGCAGGGAGCCCGATGTGGGACTCCATTCTGGGACTCTAGGATCACACCCTGGGCCAAAGGCAGGCGCTAAACCACCGAGCCCCTCAGGGATTCCCAAACAAAATATTCTTTCAAATAAGAATGACCATGATGGACACCCTGGGTGGCTCCTGGGATCGAGTCCCACATCAAGCTTCCTGCGTGGTGCCTGCTTCTCTCTCTGTGTCTCTCATGAATTAAAAATATATATATATATATATTTTAAAAAGAATAGCCATGATTTTTAATGCATATAATTTATTAGACTAGAAGTTTTTCTTCCCTTGCTATTTTTCTATGTGTAACAATAGGAATGAATATCAATTTTACAAAGTGAATTTTAGCTTTTATGATAGCTTTATAAAATATCGGATAATATAGTCTCTAAAGTAAAACAAAGCCTCATGTTTTAAAAAATATTTTATGTACTTATTCACAAAAGACACAGAGAGAGACCCAGGACCCCAGGATCATGACCTGTGCTGAAGGCAGACGCTTAACCACTAAGCCACCCACGTGCCCCCAAAACAGTCTTATTTTAATCTTGAGTTCAGTATTTACTCTTGGCTACTGCTAAAATTACCTCCTCGTGGACAGCCTGTGAATGAATGATGAGTCGCCATGTATGTATGTGTGCGTGTGTGCATACATCACGTATGTATAATATGCAATGTTTTCTTTCTTTTTTAAAAAAAGATTTTATTCATTTATTCATGAGAGACACAGAGAGAGAGAGGCAGAGACATAGGCAGGGGGAGAAGCGGACTCCATGCAGGGAGCCTGATGTGGACTCCATCCCAGAAATCTGGGATCAGGCCCTGAGCCGAAGGCAGGCGCTCAACCGCTGAGCCATCCAAGCATCCCTGCAATACATTTTCTATGCATTTTCCTATAACTGGTAAATAAGGAGGAGACAGGTTCTGAAATATTTTCCTAAATAAATCCAATGAGAAGGCAATCCTTGAGTTAATTACCACAGAGAAGATGAGCAAATATGACTTTTTTAAAAAGAGATTTTATTATTTGTTCATGAGAGACACAGAGAGAGAGGCAGAGACACAGGCAGAGGGAGAAGCAGGCTCCATGCAGGGAACCCAATGTGGGACTGGATCCCGGGACTCCAGGATCATACCCCAAGCCAAAGGCAGACACGTAACCTTAACCGCTGAGCCACCCAGGTGTCCCCAAATATGACTTCTTATGATGAACTTGTTCCTGCCTCAGGTTTGTACACCTCAAGCCTCATTTTCATGACCCCTGATTAGGCAAGAGCAACCTGAAGAACCATATCACCTCCTATCCTCTCCCAGCTTATGACTGGTATAAAATTGTCTTTGGCTTTCCCTATATTTGCTTCTAATTGGTTATTAGAAAGTGTTCTATCTCTTCCCTTTAATATTGGTGTATTACAAGGGATCCCTGAAAAAAATTGATTGTATAGGCAAGTAACAGAGAGTTCTACTCACTGTAATAAGAGGGGAGTGAAAACATTCTAGAACAGGATGACTACATGTCCTAAATGAAAAGGCCTTATATTCCTCTACTTCAGTCCCTCATGATTACTCTGGTTTGTTGTTTTTTTTTTCTGGTCCTTCTCTACTCCAAATTGTGAAAATGATAAAAGTTACTTGATTTAACTTCTGACAATTGACCTATGGTGTAAAAGTGGGGATTTGTCAGCCAAAATCCTAATGGGAAAGCAGGAGCATCATTAAACAAATATTTGAATGCCTTCAATGGACCTGGACTCCTTCCAAAAAGGCACAGAAAGGCTTCTGTTTTCCCTCAGGACAGAGATTGGTTAGACATTCACTTTGTGTTTAGGGGTTTTCTGAACAGAGTATGTTGGTCATGGGTGTGTTCTGTCTTCTGATGAAAATGTTGAGTTTCTTGGTTTCCCCCAAAAATCTGTAACCGAAGACTTAATCCCACAGCCTTCCATTGAACAGATGTTTCAGTAACATTGCGCAAAGATTGGACACTGCCACAAAAACTCAGAGAAAATTTTGAGGTGTAACAGGGCATACATGGAAAAGAACCTTCCATGTCAGGAATATACAACAGCCCACTTGGAGACCAGCCTGCTCCTGCCACGGAGCAGTGATGATTTACTGGGAACGTTGGACTGAGCCTAGGAGCACTGTACATGAGGGCACAGAAGCAAGTTAAAACCAGCCCATTTCCCCACCTCACACATGTCTGTTCCTCAGAGTCTAGCAGCCTGATGATGCAACTGAGAGACAAGTTCTGCCAGACAGACAAGGTCCTCTGAAGCTCACAATCTACAGCTGGGATTTCTGTGAATGTGAACAAGAGTCTCTTAGGGGCAGAGGAAGGTAAAGAGAAGATAGCAATGACCTCACCTCAATTCTAAGAATTCTAAGCATTTCCTGGGATTTGTAAGGAAGTTCCAGAAGCATTGTGCTATCTGCCATTAGTCCAGAGTCCAAGATCATTATAGTTCATTACAGGGTTTTCCATGAATACCATTAATGCGTGCCTAATCTTCAAATCACCATGAGCCCTTCTCAATTCTCGCTCAATGTACTGTCCCTTTCTTTTGTAGATACATAATTCTTAATATTTTTTAAAGAAAATCTTAGAATCAGCGATTCCTAGAGAATAGCAGTCTTGGGGATCGCTGTGATTGTCAAATATTTTCATAAGACTGCATCTTGAATGTGTGGGTATCTTGAATTAGGTTCAAATCCAAGTTCCTCTCTGCTTCTGCAGGAAATAGAACAACCTACCAACAAGCAGAAGGACATTCTTTCCCTGCAGCTTGCTAAAAGGTACTTCCCCTTATGCAAGCAAAGACAGAGTATCCACTTTCCCAGACAGGGTATCCAAACCCCTTGACCAGGGCAGGAAATACCCTTAACACTTTTCTGGATGTGAGAATTCTCAGGGAAAAAAGCACAACTCCACCCCCTAATGGGACTTGAACATTGGACCCTCGGATTAAAAGTCTGAGGATCTAACAACTGCGCTGCACAGGCACAAGCATTGGGCTTGCTCTAACAGCCCTGTAAAGGTAAGTGTGTCAGGCTATGGTTGACCTTGCTCTGCTTTCTTGGATAACATCTTGCAAGCCATCACTTGCACACACAACTCATACACTCAAAGCAGCTTGCAGACCCCACTCCCACCCTCACTGACCACTCCCAGCACAACCAGGTCTGGCCTGGAATAATTGGGCTTCCCTCAAAACTCCAAGCACAGGGTGCTTTCTGAAGGCTCAGGTTTGGAAAGGGCCTCCACAGTGCTCTCCAATCCCATGGTTTGGGTGAAAATGAATGAGTTCTTGTGAGACAAAAGTTTTTGCCGCACTTCTCTTACAATGCACAAGACTTCAGTATTTCCTTGTACCTAGATGCAGAGCTGGACGCGTCCTTCCTCCCCATTTATCCAGATCCTCTTTCTGTTAAAAGCTCCACATTCATGCTCTCTTCTCTCTACTCTGCTCAGAGCCGGCAATGAGGCCCTCACGGGATACGCAGAGGCCAGCAAGGAAGAGGCGGTGGCCAGCCGTGGGGAAGGTCCAAGGCCTGTCCTGGCAGCACCCCACAAGAAGTCGGATCCCACCAGACGCCCCGGATGGCGGATGGCGGGGCCTCGACAGGAACCTCTGAGCAGGTCAGGAAGAAAAGGTGGGAAACCAGCTTCCAGCTTCAAGTAATGAATATTCGTCCCCTAGTTAACAACTGTTGAAAAAAAGATGGAAAGCCCACCCCGGGGGTGCATCTCCCTCCGCTCCCTCGCACCTGCTCTCTCCTCTCCAGAGCGCGCTTCTGCTTTATTCAAGTTTCCTGCTCGTGTCGCTTGATGGCAGTGCTGCGAGCGTGTCCTCGGGTTCCCTCTTCCGAGACCAGAACCTTCCCCTACGTCTTGGGGTCGGGCTGGGTCAAATCCCCAGGGCCCGGGTCTCCTTAGCCCACCCCGCGGCGGCCCCAGTCGGCCCCCTCTCCGTCCCTAAGCCTCCTCCTACGAGAGGCCCTCCCAGCTACTCGGTCCAGGCTCCCAGGTTCTGGGTTCTCAGCTCTCCAGGTCTGGGTTCCCCGGACCCAACACATTTTCAATCCGGGAGTTTCTCCGTATAAATTTCTGGGCAGCCCTGCTTGCCTACTACTCGAGGCGTGGCCGTGGGCGCTCGCGGGTCAGGCTGGAGCTGCGCTCGGGGCGCCCGGCGCACCCCGGAGACTCCCCTCCGGAAGATTGTCTCCCTGCTCCCCCCCATTCCCGTCCGTCTACCCGGACCCTCCGCACCCCGGGGCGCTCCCTCGGGAGGACGTGCTCCCCCCCACACACACACACACACTCTCCTCTGCCCGCCCGCGCTCACCGCCGCTCCGCCAGGTGCTGTGACTTCTCACCGCCGTCACCTCCTCCGGAAGTGTCCTCCCGCATAATCCTCGGGGCCTTTTAGGGGAAAGTGGGAATTTGGAGACACAAGGCAACAGGAGCGTCTTGAGGTTCGTCGGGTAGGAATGGAAGCGCTTTCCCGAGGGCCCGCGACGACGGGACCTTGGAGCGCAAACGACACAGCCCACGGTCCGAAATCAGTCCCCAGCCAGCTGCTCGTTTGTTTTCCAGAAACACAGACCAACCTCCTTAACCCTCTGTTCCCATGGGTCCCCTATTCCCGTGGTACCCCACTTTCAACAGCACCGGGTCGCTGCGCGAGATCCCGGTCCTGGGTGCAAGCTCGCGGCAGAACTCCGCGCAAGGACCACGGCGTCGGGCAGGCACCGTCTTCACCCCGGGAAGGTGCTCCCAGGCGGCTCACGTCCATTGCGCTCAGAGCTCCGCAGCAGGGGATTTGGCGGACTCTGCCCCTTCTCACCTTCCCACCTAGCTGATTTTCTGCCTTCTCTTTCCATCTGGACTTAGGTTTCCAGAGACGGCTTTGTGGGTGTTTTTTTTTTTTTTTTTTTTCCTTTTTCTTTCTCTGTACCCATCCCCTGCATTTTCTGACAGGTATCTGGTGGTTAGGAGCGGCAGAGCTGCCGGGACCCTGCTGTGATGATGTGGGAAACCCACGGTGCCGGTGCCGGTGCCGCAGAGATTGACCAGACAGGGACCCACAGGTCTGCAGGTCCAAGCCGAGGGCCCCAGGACCCCTGCGGCTGTGCAGGGCCCGGGTATGAACTGTCTCCTTTCCCTGAAATAAGTGCCCAACATGTGACCTCCCTCGGAGACCACAGTGGCCAGAGTCCCAGTGCTCTTTCCCACTTCCTTTCTCGGTTCTGCCCCACTGCCATACTTGAGGCCATATAGAGGCTTTACATTTAATCCAGTGAGATGATAGAGAGTGAGAGGAAAAAGACACTCTAGTGCTCCTGGCAGGGAAAATATCAAGTGCAACCTTTAATTCTCTGCCAAGAGTCACCAGAAGGAAAATTCAAGAGAGCAGCTAATTCACCCAAAAGGAATTTAAAAGCAGTGTTTACTTGGCATCTGCCCTGTAATAAACCCTGCTTTCTAAAAGCAGGTCTCAGCTAGGAGACTCTAAAAGCCGCATCCTTGGACACCTGTCTTTAGGCGGTTATAGCACCTGCTTCATAAAAGGCATCGTGAGTTCCAGTGTATGTGGAGTTGTGACTGTCCCATTTTCCCGTGTGAATAGTGAATCCCACCCTTTCTGGTCCTCCTGCCTTCGAGAAGGGAGATCTTTTGTTTGTACACACGAAGCAAGCCTTTCTCTGTCTTTTAAAACTTGGTTTTTACACATTTTCTACATCTTTGTTACACAAATTAACCTCAAAAGGAAATGAAAATAGAACTCATTTTGATACATCTACTCGATGTAGATCATGTTTAGAAACAAAGTAGTCATATAATTTTTACCGGCTTCTTGTTTATAGCACAGTGTTTGTTTTAGGAAACAAGAAACTCATACATCTATCTATTCTTACCCTCTCCTCCTATCCCCACAACCACACACACACACACACACACACACACACACACACACTCGTGCTGCCCCTTTGGGCTGCATCTTTCCCCAGGATCTTTGGCATGACATTAACTCACATAACCCACTTTATGACTTTTCTTAAAGTTCTAAAAACAAGTGTTAAAAATGATTACAGAAGACAACTGAGGTGATGCAAACTTTATTTAACACTTCTTGAAGTGGACAGTGTCCTTTCAGAGAACTTTAGAATGGGGTAGAAGGCAGGATAAAGACTAAAAAACATGGAAGTGACAAATAGATGGGCACAGCTGACCATTGGAGAACAGATGCTAAAAGAGAGCATACATTTCTTTTTCCCCTGAAGTTGCTCTTGTTTCCATCCTGCCCTTTCCGAAGAGACCCAAGAAAACTCACTGAGAAGGTGGTGGTTAGAAAGGCCGGCTTCCTGCTTCCAAAGGAGGAGACTCTGATGGGTGTGGGCCCTTCCTTTGATCCTCTTCTCTTCTGCAGGTGTGAGCCCCAGGGGGAGAAATGCATGAACAATAAATAAAAGAAAAGAGAAAATGCAGAGTGGAGGTGCCGGGGATTGAACCCAGGGCCTTGTACATGCGAAGCACACGCTCTACCACTGAGCTACACCCCCTTTCTTCCCTTCTATATCTCCTGATTTGTGAAATACTCTATTTTCCCATTTTCAAACTATAAGAATTGGCCTGCAGAAAGTCTACTGGGTTAAGTTTCACTATGTTTGATATTACTAAACTGGACAGTATTCACAGTCTTCTCTGGGTAACTAGATTGTAATCTGAATGGTGCCTTCTCTCGTCTGAAGGCCTCCCCACCTGGGTCACCTGCTCCAGGGGCTGCTCACCAGCAGAGTGTTGGCTGAGGGCTACTTGCCTCCACCAGGGAAGTTCCAAGGACTTCTCCTGCAGCGCCCGCGGTGGTGAGGTTTGGGATGGACGCGCCCCCCGGGGCCTGGGCAGCTGTGGCCGCAGGTGAACCAGAGACTGAACAGCGCACCTGTTGGCGCAGCTGGCACATACTTGGCACGGGTCCTGTCTGGTTGGTTCCCCTCTCTTTCTTTCTTTCTTTCTTTCTTTCTTTCTTTCTTTCTTTCTTTCACTCTCTTGACCATTATGTCCACAAGGGGTTTTACAAACAACAGCTTCAAAACTATCTCCACTGTAAATTCAGTGATACCCACCTCCCCCGCCCCCCACACACACACAACTGGAGGAATGACCAGGGGCGAAGGCAGGCCTGGGGCAGCAGAGCAAAGTTGGGGGACCAAGTGAGGCGGGCAAAGCCTGCAATAGACAGGGATGTTGGAGAGATGAAGTCAAAGAGCCCTGGAAAGCTCCAAGTGGTGCCATCCATGGGCTGGAAAATTCAGGGGAAGTCCTGGACACCTCAAAGCAAGTAGGATTGGCTCACCTATGAAAGACAGAGGAAAGGGCCATTTGCTCTGAAATGCTTGCTTTCAGCTTAGCTAGTGTCACCAACAATCTACTGACTGATGCCAAAAACATAGGCTCTCTTCATCCCAGAACCTCTTGTAATATTGGCAAGTGTATTTCAGGCAGACTTTCATTTAAAGACTTCACAATGTTATGTGTCTACTAGTGAAGAGAAGGAAAATTGGAGGCTCCTGGTTCTGACTGTATTCCAGAATCCTCTGGAAGATTTACCAGAGACAGTGAACACAGAAGAATATTTGCAATCAGGTGACACGCTGTGGGAAGAATTGGTTGACGTCTTTTATGGACTTTCCAAACCGGAATCTAGGACGTTTAGGCCTTTTATGTTCAGCTTTCCTGACTTATGTCCACCACACCTCTATCTTCATTCATGAACACTAACAGTTTTCTCAACTTGCTGCTCAGAAAGCACTGCATTCTTTGAGAACCGTTTTTCCCCTGCTCCCTCACCCTGGAGATGACACCCTGCCACAACTGGTGATTGATCTGGCCAACAGACAACTCCTTCCCTCCTTCCCTCCCTTCCTCTACGTGTGTATAAGGAAAATGAGAGGAGACAAAAATCAATGGGTACGTTTGCTGTTCCTCAGCCTTCACACAGGTTCAACTGAGAATACAAAAGAAAATTTAACAAATATTCCATAATGGCCTGGTTTTTTTTATTTGCTCTTTCCTTTAAAAAAAAAGTATTTTATTTTTCAATAATCTGTACACCCCACCTGGGGCTCAAACCCACAATTCTGAGACCAAGAGCTGCATGCTCTACCACCTGAGTCAGCCAAATGCCTCTGGCTCTTTGTTTTTCCTCCTGTTCCTTAGTGAGCTGTGAACCAGCAGGAAGGAACTTATTCATGTGGTGATAGCATGCTTATTCCTTTCCTTTCCAGAGATCCTAAGTGAGCATGATCTTTCTCTGTCTCTCTCCTTCTTATCTTCCTTGTACTGATGCAACTTGAATGTGTACAGTGTTGGAGGGGAAAGAGAAAGGCTGTATTGAAGGAACCCAGGAATAAACCCAGACTCTCCTACACATTGAGCCTCTGTTCCCATGGAGCTGCGCACCTGGATAGACCCTACACTACAGTAAATCCCTACAATGGACAATTGCTCTGATTTCTGGATTAGTATAGGATCAAACAGTTGGTAGAACAAGATTTACTGTATTTAACTTCACTATTTCACAAAATCCTAGCCTGAATCTTTTTTTAACCTTTGCCGTGAGAAGGATATCAGAATGCTAGATCAAAGAACATTAATGCCACTAAGATCCCCCCAGACTAGCCCACTCCTAGGTCTGCTCACCAAAGGACTACTGGAGCATCAGTTCCAATTCTGCACCAGGGAGAATCCCAGGTGGAATGTTTACTTCTGTCTCCAATTTTCTTTTCTTCTAACTTCTGTTGGGGAAGACCCTACAGAATTAAAATACAAATTAAATACAAATTAAAATTAAAATTAAATTAAAATTAAATACAAATTAAATTTAAAATTTAATACAAAAATTAAATACAAAATTAAATACAAATTAAATACAAAAAATTAAATACAAAACAGAGACTTGAAAATTGAGCAGACAAAACAATTTAAGCCACAGATCCAAACTAGGTTAAATTGGTAATTCTAGCTTATCTCATGAATACAAGTGAAACATAGGTTATTTCTTGTAAATGCCTCTGATAATCGTAAAAAAAAAAAAAAAAAAAAGTCATCTTCCTAAAACTGGTGTAAAATAATCAGTTATAAGCAATTCCCTGATGTCTGGAACCCCCACTGCAATAACCAATCACTGCAAAAAATTAAACAACTTCCTCATTTTTACCTTATCAGCCATTCTGTGATGTCATGCCCTGAGCTTCATACCAGCTCTAAATCTGAAAGCTCCTAGTTCATGAGCTATTATTATATTCACAATAAACTCTTACTAAATACTATTTTATTGATTTGGTGGTTTTAATTTTGCTATTCAAATTTTTTGATAACCCATGAGATTAGCATTAGAGAATATTAGCAGTGTGTTATTTTGGGGGAATTAGGTCCCAATGAGAGAAAAGATAAAAGTGGAACAAGATAATAACATTGGTGAGAAATGAAGCATGATGAGTGACATGAGTGCCGATCTCAAAATTTAGGCTTCTGTGGGGGAGATATGGCAGAAGAGGAATGAATTTATCACAAAACTTGGTCATAAATGAAGAACAGTGTGTTTTTCTATTGTCACCACTCTAGTAATCCCTGGGGTAGACCCAGTTAGTGGAAGTTTCAGGTCTAGTTCAGGAGACCCCTTACAAAGAAGAGGGGAGGGATAAGGAAGGAAAAGCTACAGCTTATTACAGAGCCTCGTTTGGACAGAATTCTCCCCTAAATAAAGCACAAAGAGGCAATATGTAAGCTGAGACACTACATTTTGTAAAGCCTTTGCAAAAATCTAAGACCTTATAACATCTCCATAGGCCTAGAGAAGTCCTCAACTTCATCACATACAACACAAAGAGTAGTCCTGAGTTTGGCCAATATTTTGTGTGACAGTCAAGTCCCACAGGAACTTTGTTGTTGTTTTTAAGACTGATTTTGAGAAAGAGAGAACACTCAAGTGGGAGTGGGAGGGGCACAGAGAGAATCTCTAGAAGACTCCCCACTGAGTATAGAGCCCCATACAGGGATCAATGCAGGGCAGGGCTCAAAGTGAGGCTCAATCCATAACCCTGAGATCATGACCTGAGCCAAAATCAAGAGTTGGTCATTCAGCCAGCTGAGCCACCCAGGTGCCCTTCCCACAGAAACTTTAGAGGAAGATCTAAGGCAACTTGGACAGTGAAGAGACCAAGAGGAGTTGTCTGTAGGCCAGAAGCAGTCAGTAATTTCTATGATTTTAAAGTCTCCCATGTGATTCTGTTAATCAGCTGGTTTGGACACCACTAGCCTGGAAAGTCAAGCACCTAGAAATTGGATTGGATCAATTTATTAGGAAGATTTCATCCAAAAAGAGATGTATTCGTAGAAGGTTCACTCTATCTTTCTTCCCATCTTCTGAATTCAAAAGAAAAAATGGACAAGGTCCCCTTCCTCCCAGAGAAAGAGAAGGTGCTTCCCACAGGGAGATCTGACTTGTAGAGTCCAACACTGTCATGGCTTTGACAATGCCTGGCTGCTCTTTATGTTGCTGGATAAACAGTGTGAGCATGCCTGGACTGGTCTGGGGTCCCTCTGTGCAGGAGCCCCTGTTACAGGTAGCTCCCACAAAAAACACAAGAAGCCAGCTTTTCTGAAACCCTGTATGTGGTTATGTTGGGAGGAGTGCTGAATACTTGATTCAGGCTTAAACATCTCCGGTATAAACGGGAGCAAAATCAGTGTGGAAACCCAGAATAAAGAGAAAGTATGAGATTAAAATCCACTTGATTAGATTTCTATGATTTCTTTGCCTATGAAGTAGCAAAGATCAGCTGTTGGTGGTTTACTCTTTTTAAAAAATTTTTTTTAAAGATTTTATTTATTTACTCATGAGAGAAACAGAGAGAGAGAGAGAGAGAGAGGCAGAAGCAAGTTCCAAGCAGGGAGCCCATTGTGGGACTAGATCCCGGGTCTCCAGGATCATGCCCTGGGCTGAAGGCGGCGCTAAACCTCTGAGCCAGCCAGGTGCCCTAGTTTACTCTTTTAATGTGAGATTTCAGTGTTTAAACCCCTGTTAAAGCTAGTCTTTCTGTTCACCTACATATCTCTAATTCTTAGAAGCTAATTGAAACCTGGCTTTCTCTTACAGTGTGCGCCTCCTTCCATATAACTTCCTATTTTCTCAACTGGCTCTTTTTTTTTTTTTTTTAATTTTATTTATTTATTCATGAGAAACACAAAGAGAGGCGGAGACACAGGCAGATGGAGAAGCAGGCTCCATGCAGGATCATGCCCTGGGCCAAAGGCTGTGCTAAACCACTGAGCCACCCGGGCTGCCCTCAACTGGCTCCTAAAGTCAAGATTTTGAGGGAGCAAAACCAGAGTGCAATAGAATAAGAAAACCATTGGTCAAATGTAGGCAACCCAGCAATTTTTGTACTCTATCCTCCCATAGTAGGCAAAAAGACAATTTTAGAGAGTCTTACAAGGTTTAGATAGGTAAACAAAAGAGTGAATTTAGGCATGAAAATGGAAAGATTTGAGAGAACAAGAAAGAACATTGATTGACACAGGACTTGGAGCCATGTTGGATTTGGGGAGTAAGGGATTCATCTAAGAAGATCTCCAGGTAGCTTATCCAGACTTATATTGAGCTAATAAGTACAGAGGGATGAACAAGGTTTCTTTTAGGTTTTTGTTGTTTTTAGGCTAATTTGCTTTTGTATCAGAAGTAAGAAACAGAAAGTTCCTGCCACCATTATGTGGTTTTAGGCTTCCTGTTAGCATTAAGAACACTTGGGCACGAATTAACGATGTAGCTTAATATGATTATGATAAAATACCTATAATTCCCAACCAGAAAATTAAGAGCTCACAATTAAAATTGGAATAACTGCCTAAAACCTCCTTATCTTATGGATAATTTTGAGCCCTCCCCACTACCCACTCTTCAAGGGCCCTCCTCTTCATAGACTCATGAAAATGCAAGACTTAGACCCTTCTGAAATCTCTACAAATTTACTTAGATGTAACAGATTCTAAATGAAAAGAAGTGTCGTGGCTCCTGCCAGTAATGCTCACATAAGTTACTAATAATGATGACTGCACTTGGGGTAGAGATGTCTGATTCAGGAGATAAAGTCTGCACTAAAGTTCATATAGACTAAAATAAAGAGTAATAGCAAGGACAGATCAGAAGTTCAGAAGGGAGCGGCATATTTCCTTACATGGGCTTCTTTTTTTTTTTTTTTTTCTCTCATTTCCATCTTCCTTTCTCTTCAGTAGTATTGCAAAATGGTAGCTCAAGTGAAAAAGCTGATTAATCTAGTGGCTACTTGTCGCTTTGTACTCACTTCTTTCTTATGTTGTCCCAATCACCATATGGGAGGGGCAATCCACTGAATCTTGTGTTTGTTTTGTCAGGGAGCAGAAAATAGCAAGAAGGGGGTGAAAGGAGAAAATTCCATATTACCAGAGTCGTGGGAAGACAGAATAGCCCTAGATCCACCAGGAACCAAACCCAGAACTTGCACACATGTAAGAAATACCACCTCCCACTGAACCACACCCATGACACCTTGAAATATATGTACATTTCACCTATTTTCTATGAGTCTTTGAAAGCCTAACTTTTCAAAGTAAAAGCCATTACATTTGAGTACCTAGTTGGCTCAGTAGCTAGAGTGTATGACTCTTGCTTCTGGGGTCATGAGTTCAAGCCCCATGTTGGTTATGGAGTTTACTCAACAAAAGAGAAAAAAAAAAAACCCTGGATTTAATAACCTTTTTTTTTTTTAAAAGTCCACTGTGTTAAGCCCACTATATCTATAACCTCTATATCTATAAATCCTTTTTGTGCACTGACATAAAGAAAGGATAATACATTTTAGACTGCATGACACCATTCCTTTTTTTTAATAATAAATTTATTTTTTATTGGTGTTCAATTTGCCAACATACAGAATAACACCCAGTGCTCATCCCGTCAAGTGCCTCCCTCAGTGCCTGTCACCCACTCACCCCCACCCCCTGCCCTCCTCCCCTAGTTTGTTTCCCAGAGTTAGGAGTCTTCATGTTCTGTCTACCTTTCTGATATTTCCTACCCATTTCTTCTCCCTTCCCTTCTATTCCCTTTTACTATTATTTATATTCCCCAAATGAATGAGAACGTATAATGTTTGTCCTTCTCCGATTGACTTATTTCACTCAGCATAATACCCTCCAGTTCCTCCAGAAGCAAATGGTGGGTATTTGCATGACACCATTCCTGCTCCTAGAATCTTACCTGTCTGGCCAGTCCACTCTCGACCCTCTCATTGGTCTAAAGCCTCTTTTTATATAATTTTTGCGCCACTTCCACTGGAGTCCCAAGATGGAACTTTCCTTTCCTCCGTACAGTTTCTTTCTCTTGTGGTATGAACTGGTTTCAACCCAGTCTCCCTAGACCATCTTGTCTATATCTCTGTGTTCAAGTATTATTTATTCAAAGTTAACTTAACTCCTGTTCTTCATGAAGCTGCCTTAGACCCTCCTGCCAATCGAGTGGTTTTTAAGTTTTAGCAAGTATGCTTAGCCCATGGGATGGATGAACTTACACCTTTCTTTGTATATGTATAGGTCATGCATTCTTTCCTAGAAAGAAGGGAGCAGTCCTACCGTCACCTGGCATTCCTGCACTGCCCCAGGCACCAAGGGACCAAACCCTCTCACACAACCTCCAGCGCCCCAATAACAGCTATAGCTGGCACCATGGAAACCATAGGTAATCAAGAAGTGTCCTAGATCACTGCACTCCCTTAACTGATTAACTAAATCCCTTTAAAAATCCTTGACCGGGCAGGAACCTTGGAGTTGGCTGTTGGACAAGACTCATTCTTTCTCCCCAGGAGCCCCGCCTCCTGAATAAAGCTCATATTTCTTTCCAATCAAAACTCTTTCCTTGAGTACTGGCCTTTCCTGTGACCAGCTGCTGAACTTGGGTTTCCACAACGATGCCCCTGAGCTTTCCAGTGCTTTCAATCTCTGTCTCCCTGCAATGCCTATGCTAAAAAATGTTTTTGTTCATGCTTTGTTTTGTTCTGTTTTATTTATTTATTTTTTGTAGTTTTATGGTTTTATTAACACAAATATGACACGCACATAAGCTGTCTATTCATTTTCTTCGCTGCGCAGCCTGGCATTGGGATTGGTGACTCTGATGGCCAGCTGGGCTGCTCTTTCCACAATGGCTTTGCAGTTCTTGGAGGATACATTGTGAGCAATCTCTGCACAATAAGATTTGTTGCACATCAGCAGCACTTCAAGCTCCTTGACATTGTGGACTAGGAACTTCCGGAAGCCACTGGGCAGCATGTGCTTTGTTTTCTTGTTGCTCCCGTAACCAATGTTGGGCATCAAGATTTGGCCCTTGAATCTTCTGCATACCCTATTGTCAATACCTCTGGGTTTCCGCCAGTTGCGCTTAATTTTGGCATATCGGTCTGACTGGTGCCGGATGAACTTCTTGGTCCTCTTTTTAACGATCTTGGGCTTCACCAGAGGTCTGAGGGCAGTCATGATGCCCAGCAACCGATGGCTGCCACCTCCGCAGGTGGCGCCGAGGAAGAGCTTGTTCTGTTTTAATATCAGGTATGTATTGATGAAAGTCGGCCCTGTTTCTTAAATAATTTTGCGGCTTAAGTGGCACCTCACGCACCTCTTTCAATCATATTTAACTTCCATATAAAGAAAATACAAAATCCCATGAAACCATGTTTGGATGATATATCTTTTTGTTGTAAGGGACAGTCCCCTTCTGTATCCTGTTACTCGAGTCCTGCGACTTAGAGATAGCGATAATTAACACATCTCACATTAATAAGGGTAGCTGTGCCTGGCCGAATAGTGCCTGCCGTTCCCACATTCATGGGCTTCCTGGAACCTCAGAATGTCACTACATCAAGTCCAGATGAGGCCATGGGGGTGGGTCCTCATCCAAAAGTATTGGTGTCCTTGTAGGAGGAGGGAAATTTGAACAGACACACCAGGGGAGACTGCGAGTGACTACGGAGGCAGGGTTTGGAGCAGTGCAGTTGCACACCCGGGAAGGCCAGGGAGGGGCCCCCGCTCTTCCAGGACTCATCTCCAGTCCAACTCTCCCCTCCACCCCGGCCCGCATTCCCGGCTGCCCGGCCGGTGCCTTATCCCGCGGACTGAGTCTTGCCTAAGAGGTGAGTCTCACCAGCGCGCTCTGTATCAGCTTAGGATCGTTCTCATGGACTTGAATCACAGTATACGAGATTATTAAAAGCCACTCCCAGGAAATCTCCTTGAAGTCCACACATACCTTTGTAACCCCACTGCGTAGTAATGCAACTCTTTTCTCTGGAGGGTTTTCCCGAACAGCAGATTCACACGGAGCCCACCTGGACCCTTCAACTTGAATCCCGGAGGCCCCGCAGGTCCTAGTGGTCACCAGTGAGGTGGATCCCACAGCTCACTCGCCGGAAGGGGGTGTAGCTCAGCGGTAGAGCATGTGCTTAACATACATGAGGCCCTAGGTTCGATCCTCAGCACTTCCATGGGCCTCTTTAGGGGTTGGTTTTACCTCGGTTCCCTGGGGGTTCTGCGCAACCACCCCATAAGGGGACCTCCAGAAAAAACAATGTTGTCTTTCCTCTGTGGCATATTCGTGCCAGGTATGTGGGGGGAGGATACAAAGAGTATCTACTAGAAAAAGGAGGTGAAGGTTTTTTCTCTATTGACTCAAGAGGAAATAACACAAGAAAAAGAAATCTAAACCTAAATCTACCCGAGAGCCTCTTATTTTTTGCTTTTATTTTTGCTATTGCTTTTTCTTTCCCTTTCACAGTGGATAATTTAATGATAATCCTTTGCAATTCCAAAGACCTTGGCTCCTCCAACTCCGCAGTGATAATACTTGACGTACCAGTGTTGTTTTTCATTCATTGCACTACCGTGTAGTGCAGAGGTAGGTCGGTGTAAAAGTGACACCGCCAGAAGGCCCCATGGAGGTGCTGGGGATCGAACCCAGGGCCTCATGCATGCTAAGCATGCGCTCTACCACTGAGCTACACCCCCTTCCCACGAGTGAGTTGCAAGATCCACCACACTGGTGACCACTAGGACACTGCGGGAATTCAAGTTGAACAGTCGAGGTGGGCTCCGTGCAAATTTGCTGTTTGGAAAACCCTCCAGAGAAGAGACCTTGCATTCCCAACTGCAGAAGCTCTCAACACTGTGTCAAACACTTGGAGGACTGACTGGTTGTGGCCCACTCCCTGAGTGGCTATTCCTACCCGCCACCAAGGAGAGTCTCAGGACGCAGTAGTCTCTTGGTTCCTCTATTTTCTTCCCCTCTATCTGCAGCTCTCTCAGAAGTATGTCAAAGGTGGTGTGGGGCTTGCAAGACCCAGCCTTGCATGGCATCAAGTACTATTAGAAAAAAGGAAGGAAGGGAGGAAGAAGGGAGGGAAGGAAGGAAGGAAGAAAGAAAGGGAGGGAAGAAAAGAAAAACCTGCGTTGTTAGAGGCGCTCGGGAAATTGAGGTCTAGGTGGGGAGACAAGACTGAGCTGTAACTGCTTCACAATATTAGTGTGAAATGAAGAGCAAAGACTGTGTCAGTCACTACTTTCCTAAATCTCTGCACCCAACACCTTTGCCTAGAGATGTGGGGTCCCTATTGCAGGGTGGTGCTTCCTGGTTCTGAGAGCCCTGCACAGAATGGGGACCCTGCAGACAGAGTGAGAGCCCCAAGGACAGGAGACAGGAAAGTGCACCAGGAAACACCTCCCATGGACATAGCACCTGTTTTAGAGGTCATGTTTCCGAGGGGAGTTGAAGGAAGTGAAAGAAACAAATTCCTTCTTTATAAGCACAACACACTAAAAATCAGTCCCCCACCCCACCCCCAGACATAATGAAGTTGTTCAAACCAGCATACCATTGTAAAGAAAACTTCCTCTTCTCCCTCATCCTTTCTCGTCAGTATGGACTCAGGTATTCTTATTTTGGCCATCAGGCTATATTCCTTTTTTTAACTTTTGTTCAAGTGGACTCCGCACCCAGCCCCAAGCAGGGCTCGAGCTCACTACCCTGATCAAGGGTCGGATGCTCAACCAACAGAGCCATCCAGGCACCACTGTCCTTCGCTCATTTTAATGCCCAAGCAAGCTTCCAAGGTTTGTTTAGTAGCTCCTGTGTCCTTGGAAGTCTATCATCATCTTCTGAGCACTTTCTTACATCCTGGCTGGGAGATATGGTCCAGACTGTTGTGATGTCCCTGCCCCAGCCCTCGGGTGACAGCAGATTCTTCCAGTAGGCAACATTGGTTCCTGCTAGTGTGGATCTGCATTAAGAAATTAAGTTAAGAGACTAGCTCTCCTCACTGTCACCAGGGAGTCACTGAGTCTATGCTCTTTCAGCAGACAGAGCTAGGACAGAACTAGGACAGGGCTCTTCCCTGCTGCTTCTCTGAAAGTTCTGTGTGGCTGGGTGGAGCAGCATAAATAAATCCTGGGAAGGATGCCTTCACGCAGCAGGGAAGGAGAATGCAATCCAGGAAGTTCAGAAACAAGGGAGTTGTGTATATAAAGAGTCTTTTTGTTAGCAGTTTCAGGTCCTCAGGACTCCAAGGTAGGTAGGTGGCCACAAGTAAAATGATTCTGAAGGTAAAACAAATCAAACCTGTTAAAGCATAGAGGGGTATAGCTCAGTGGTAGAATGCATGCTGAGCATGTATGAGGCCCTAGGTTCAATCCCTGGCTTCTCCACTTCTTGGATTCCTCCTGTTCCTTGTTAAGTGGTGATATATATATTTTTTAAGTAGTGATATTTTGATCTTTGAGTGAAAAAACTCCAGGTTTCTATCTGCAATTCTCCATGGTGTTAGGAGGATGATGCTTTCTTTGTGAAAGTCTCAGACATGATGGAATACAAGGTGATAATTAATGCTACTTTACTCAAAGTCCACCCTTTTATTTTCTATCCATCCTGAGCAAGCATTGCTGCGTTCTCTAAAGTTTTAACACTGCACAAAAACCAAGTTGTGAGGAAAAGCAGATTTCCGAGAGCAGGAAACTCTCTGACCTGAAAGGGCATCTCCTAAGGCAGTTAAACCATACCCACCTCATCTTTCATGCTCCCCAAACTAGCATCAGGAACCAAGTCAAGAGTGTTTTTTCTGGATAAGAGGAAAAGTTTAAAAATAAAGGCCTAGAAAATCTGAAAAAAATCAACCTACTTTAGTACTTTCAGGGAGGACAGTTTCTCCTCTGGAACGAAGAACACAGGCTTGCCCAGTAATGAGAGTCAGCACCAGTTGGCCACATAATTGGATGGGCCCTGGTCACCGACCCCTGCAGCTGGCCCTGATGACAGGTCAGGTGACAGGTTGAGGAGAGCCCATCCCAGATGAAGGAGCAGGTGCCCTCTGTTTCCTTGTCATCTCCGGAAAGATGAGAGATGTTCAAAGATGCCAGATGTGAGCTGAGAAGGCAGAAGATGCTTCTTTACTACGAAGGCCCGCAGCACTGCCCTGCCCTGTTGGGATTCCAATATTGAAAAAGTGGCCAGAGTGTGGGAAAACTTACCCCTCCCACTGGTCCGGAACTCGGACTCTGGTTTAGTCCAGAGCACCACCTCTTGGAAGGGCTGCAAGAGATGTGCAGCAGGGGTTCTGGGCACTGAGGGAGGCATCAAAGAACACAGACACACCTTCTCCCCGGACTCAGGGCAATTCTACCTCCCCCTGCAAGAAGTTTTAAATCCACAGTCCCCATAACAATAACTTTGATGAATCTATATGAATTTGATCATTCAACTGAGTTTATAAAGTAAGATAGTTTTTATGCCTGAACTAAACCAGGAGAAAATCTTGTACAGGGAGACCTGAGTGCAAAGCAAGAGATCTGAGTGAAAGACAACAGCTATTCTTGATCACAAAAGAGGTGATTGGTTTGGTCTGTGTTAATTCGGCATTTGTTGCAAATAATGTGCCATTTTCAAGAAACCAAACTACATAAATCAAGAGGCACTGTGAAGGTTTTACTTTAAGAGTTTAGGAACCTGGCATCTCTTCTGCCCCATAACTGTGGGTGCCCTTGGCAAGTCATGCAAAATCACCAAGTGTTCTGTAAATTAATTTACACCAACTCCAGGGGGCGTGCTCCACCCAAAGTAAACATTCCTTCCTCGCAAGTAATTCTGTGCCTCTAGGTTTCACACAGCATCTCATCCATGGAAGACACCCCTTCTACTCCTCCTGAGACCTGAGGCCCACTAGGTCTCCATCCCTCACACATGGTGATTCAGCCAAACATGTTCTAAGACTACATTCTTATTTTTCCTCCAAGTATCTTCACTCCTTAATTTAATTCTGTGCATGTTATAAATATGTAGTTATTTATAAGAGAGAAATGTTTTTGTGCCACACTACGATCTGTAATGATCTGTAAACGGGGTGGGTTTTTCCATGTGTTATGAGTGATTAAAGGAAATCCTAAAGAAAATTCAAAGTGACTTATAAATTTGTATCTATTGCAAAGTCCCAAGAAGATAATTTCCTTACAGTGATGACTCTTAAACTTTAGTAAGATCAGGTTCTTGAAATCTACAGTATAAATGACTTGTATGAAAGACTTTTTTCTTCTAACGGAGACGTCAATTGGTCAGTTGCCACTCACAACTTCTTCCTGGAGCGTTGTTCCTCAGAGCCTCACATCTTTCTAATATTCCATCCCTTGGCTCTCTCCCCTGTTCCTGTCATTTCTCATGTCATTTTCTCCACCTTCATGGCAGGAGTAATTCTCTGGCTCAGGCTTCTCCACCTCAGATTCTTGAATATACACACATATAATCTTGGAAGTGCCATCAAAATCAACATCCTCCTCAATTTTGTAATATAGTCCCCTTTCTGGTAGAGAGCTTGGTATCAAAACTTGGCAATCCAAATGGGACTAGCATACCTCCATCAACTGTGCTAACTCATCCATTCTGGTTGTGACTTCATTTAAAAATTTAAAACTAAAAATCTAAAGTATTTCTAAAAGATTTTATTTATTTATTTATTTATTTATTTGAGAGAGAGAGAGAGTGCGCAAGTGCATGCATGAGGGTGGGGGAGGAACAGAGGAAGAGGGAGAGACACTCTCTCAAGCAGACTCCGTGCTGAGCACAGAGCCTGGACTGCGGCTCAATCATACGACCCTAGACCATGGCCTGAGCCAAACCCAACTGAATGAGCCATCCAGGCCCCCTAAAAATCTAAAGTTTGATGGAAAACTCTAGAAAAGTTGAGGGGCAAGAAATTCCGATATGTTACTCAGCAACATTCATTTTTAATTTTTAATTCATTTTTACCTTGAGATTTTGTATGTGTGTGTGCATTTAGGGTGAGGGTCAGTCAAAAGACACTATGAGATGTGCATTTAGGGTGAGGGTCAGTCAAAAGACACTATGAGAAGGCCCATAAAAGAAGAATCTCTATATTGTGTGTGCATGGCCAATGTGATGTGATGTTGTTATGAGAAACTATTTGACCTTAGGCCATCTTGATTTCTCTGGTGACATGAGGAAAATTATTAAACATCACTGGTCATTTTAACAATTAACTGAGCCTTCAGATTTTCCTTACCACCAAACAATCTTGCAGATGACATGCCATCGCTGGTAGAGTTCATTCTTAAATGAAGGCTAAGTTCACCACTGAGATTAGCATACTAAAAACTGAAAGCAGATGAAAGCTAAGATCATAAAAATTCAGATATGAAAACCCAATCTCATAACAACTTCTTTCTTGGTATTCCTTGATATGGAATCTATTTTATTTTATTTTATTTTATTTTATTATTTTATTTTATTTTGCCATATATTCATTCACCATTTCTAGGTCCACATCTTGGATACAACCTTTTGCTAATGTCTTGGCAATCACAGTTTTTAATAAAGTACCATTTTGTAAAAGCCTGGATAACTAATGTTATTATGTAAAATATTTAATATCTGCTCCTTAATTTAATCTTCTTTCCAAAGAACTCCTTTTTTTCATTTTTAAAATTTAAAGTCAATTTGCCGACATATAGTATAACATCCAGTGCTCATCACATCACATGCCCTCCTTAATTTGCCCATCACCCAGTGACCCCATCCTCCATCCCCTCCCCTCCAGCAACCCTCTGTTTGCTTCCCAGAGTTAAGAGTCTCTCATGGTTTGTCTCCCTCTCTAATTTTGCCCACTCAGTTCCCCTCTTTTCCCTTCTAGTCCCTTTCACTATTTCTTATATTCCCTGTATGAGTGAAACCATATGAAAATTGTCTTTCTCCGATTGACTTGCTTCACTCAGCATCACACCCTCCACTTCCATCCACATTCATGTAAATGGGTATTTTTCCTTTCTGATGACTGATATTCCATTGTATGTATATATATACATACCACATCTTTTTTATCCATTCATCTGTCGAAGGACATCGTGGCTCCTTCCACAGTTTGGCTATTGTGGACATTGCTGCTATAAACATTGGGGTTCAGTGTCCCATCATTTCACTACATCTGTATCTTTTGGGGAAAATACCCAGTAGTGCAATTGCTGGGTCATGGGATAGCTCTATTTTTAACTTCTTGAGGACCCCCCACGCTGTTTTCCAGAGTGCCTGCAACAGCTTGCATACCCACCAACAGTGTAAGAGGGTTCCCCTTTCTCCACATCCTCTCCCACATTTGTTGTTTCCTGTCTTGTTAATTTTAGCCACTCTCACTGGTGTAAGGTGGTATCTCATTGTGGTTTTGATTTATATTTCTCTGATAACAAGTGATGTGGAGCATTTTTTTCATGTCCTAATGGGCCATATGTAGGTCTTCTTTGGCGAAATGTCTGTTCATGTCTTCTGCCTACTTCCTGATGGGATTGTTTGTTTCTTGGGTGTTGCGTTTGACAAATTCTTTATAGATCTTGGATACTAGCCCTTTATCTGAGATGTCATTTGCAAATATCTTCTCCTATTCTGTAGGTTGTCTTTTACTTTTGTTGACTGTTTCCTTTGCTATACAGAAACTTTTTATCTTGAGGAAGTCCCAAAAATTCATTTTTGCTTTTGTTCACCTTGCCTTCATAGATGTGTCTTGCAAAAAATTGCTAAGGCCAAGGTCAAAAAAGTTGCTGCCTGTGTTCCCCTCTAGGATTTTGATGGATTACTGTCTTACATTTAGACCTTTCATCCATTTTGAGTTTATCTTTGTGTATGGTGTAAGAAAATGGCCCAGTTTTATTCTTCTGCATGTGGCTGTCCAATTTTCCCAACACCATTTGTTGAAGAGACTGTCTTCATTCCATCAGATATTCTTTCTTGCTTTGTCGAATATTAGTTGACCATAGAGTTGAGGCCCCATTTCTGGGTTCTCTACTCTGTTCCATTGATCTATGTATCTGTTTTTGTGGCAGTACCATACTGTCTTGATGATCATAGCTTTGTAATACAGCCTGAAGTCAGGCAATGTGATGCCCCCAACTTTGGTTTTCTTTTTAAATATTCCTCTGGCTATTTGGGGTATTTTCGAAGAACTCCTTTTGTTTTGAATGTATTTCATATTTTGGCGTTAATGTATCTTAAGTTTTAATGGCTTGTGGCTTGATTAGCCAATGTATTTATGCAAATATCCCAGCATGCATTAGCACTTCACCATCAGTGAAAACTGCAAAACCAAAGTTAATCTATGAAAGCTCACATTTCCACCTAAAAATCCGTAGGACCAATTTTGGTCTTCATTTTTCTTCAATCATGTCTATCCTCACCATACTGAGATACTATCACTTTTTTGGAACAAATAAAAGTCAAAATGAATCTAGTTTAGTCTTCAATAAATTAGGTTTAAAAATAAATGACATAATTTTAAAATTCTAATTTAGCTACTAATGTCAAACTGTAAATTTTAAAAACAGACTTAGTAGAAAGCATTTAAACATAAAAAGATACAAAAAGATATACTTGTAACTTCTCAGGTCTTCATATGCTTTGAGGCTAGTTGACAAATTAACCCTAAAATATGACATAGCATAACATGGTCCCACTACCCTGATGAGTGAAGGGAAGGAAGTCAATATGTAGCACCCAAAATATGACAGTTTGACCTAAAAATTACTTTGAACAGAAGGCAGTTAAGAAGTAGCGAACACAAGAAAGGCTTTCTCTTTACTTTTGCCTTTCTGCCTAGGGTCAGGACATAAATTCCCATTTTACAGGGGATGGTTACCAGCCCAGGGAGGCACCAGACAAATCTGCAAACAAACCTTCCTCTATTACTTTTCTCCCTTGTATTTACCTTCCCAGTTTGCTACCCTTAGGCCCTAAACTGCTTCCCTCTGTCCTGGCATTTCTCTACAAATCTACTGTTCTTTGCAGCAGATGCTGAGAAGTTCTTAGCTGTTGCTTTTGGTTTCTGTGCATTTAGGTTAATCTCATGTGATATGCACTGCACTTGTTACTAAACTCTGGTTTTCTCTTGTTAATCTACCTCTTCATTAAAGAGTCCCAGCTGGAAACCTAAGACGGGGAGAGGTAAAAGTTTGGCTCTCTGTACCAGCCTCTTGCTCTCACTGTGTATTCTCTTCACTGAGCAGCTGTACAGCCCCCACTAGACCCATGCACTGTTAGATTAGTCAGGTCTTCTGGTCATGCACTTGGGGGTCAAAGCTAGTCAAAGATTCTATGAATTCTTAAGTCTTTATTGCTATGTCTACACTCACTTCATGGAGACCAGTAGCAAATAATAGGAGTCAACAGGGAAAGGTATTTTTCTCAATTTCTTGGACTATAAGAGAGTGGGGTACAGTGGTAGAGAGCATGAAATGCAGTGCTGGGTTCAATATCTAGCACCACCATTCCTGCCCTTCCCCTTCAATCTCTTAAACCATGCTCAGACAAACTTTTCTCACTTTCCTTTCTTTGTATTTAAATTGATACAGTTTTTCCTGTTCATATCAAAGTTAGATTCATACCCTTCATGGGTTGCCTTTGCTCCTGATCCATTTCAACTCCATGAGCCTCATCATTACTGATGATGCCTGTCTTCCCAAGGAACATGTGAT
Organism: Canis lupus dingo; assembly: GCF_003254725.2. Lineage (NCBI taxonomy): Eukaryota > Metazoa > Chordata > Mammalia > Carnivora > Canidae > Canis > Canis lupus. The sequence continues at coordinate 25,989,947 of NC_064277.1, forward strand.
TGATTGAAGGAAACAAAAAAGAAAGATCTGACTCATGCAGGATATGCTGAACCAGAGACCACAGACATGGCAGATTTATATCAAGCTTGAGAACTCTATTCCATTGGCAATATACAGAGGTGCATGAAAGAAAAAGAACAAGAAGAGAAAGAACAAATAAGAGATTCTAGTTATTGCTGAAAGGGCATTATTTTTTCAAAGGTGCCTGAGTCAGTGCCATAGCTGCAGACCAAGGAGAAGCAAACCTGCCCAGTGACTCTCCCTCCCCCATCTTCTCCACCCATCTACTTCCAACTGCAAATCATCCTGTACAGACACCAGAAGGAGTGAACAATGGATCATGAGTCTTCCTAAGCACATAAACTAGGGTACTCCACAGAAAAAACCTAATCACTCTTTCCATCAACTCAGTGCTTCCAAGGTTGAGAAAAGTGGAGATGAAAGTCAGGGGTTAGTGAATTCACATTCTGGTGTAACCAAAATAGGTCTCCCATCCTTACTAGATGTAGGAAAGATTCGTAATTTGGTCATTTAGAAGAGGCTTGAACCAGATCTATTTTGCTGTATAAAACCACACTGCTGAGCCCATACATGACCTCCATCACTGTCACCAAGGCCACTTTGTTCATAAGCTCATTGGAGAAGAGCAGTGATGACTAAAGAGAAGCTTACAGACGTCAATAAAATGGATTATCTTGTCTACCTACCTATTAAGATTCCCCTCTGAGGAGGTTACTCTTTGGGGAGCATTCACATGGGAAACAAATATCCTTAGACTCTGCACATGAAGAAATCTATCCATCCACCTCCTTCTCAGACTTCTTTGTTACCACTTTACCAATAATTTTCCTTTCAAACCTCTAATTATCCAGCCAAACTGTTAGCTATTTCTCATTAGTTAGTGTAGACCTCTACCTTAAATCTGTCCTTGCAAGCAAAATAGTCAGGTGCCTTGCTTGAAGCAATGCCCACAGGGAAGATTTGCCTTTACCACTGGCCTTCAGGTACTTTGGAAGCTGATCATTTTTGTGTGATGCCAGCATATGATGCAGAACCACCTATAAACCAAGCCTGGCCTTTTTTTTCTTTTTTGGTTATAGGAAATGCCCTATGAGAATCCTCTTACACTGTGGGTGGGAATGCAAACTGATGCAGCCACTCTGGAAAACAGTACGGAGTTTCCTCAAAAAGTTAAAAATAGAACTACCCTACCACTCAGCAATTGTACTACTGGGTATTTACCCAAAAGATACAAAAATACTGATTTAAAAGGGTATGTGCACCCTGATATTTATTGCAGCATATCAGCAATATCCAAACTGTGGAAAGAGCACAAATGTCTATGAATGGATAAAGAAGATGTGGTATTTAGAGACAATGGACTATTCCTCAGCCATCAAAAAGAATGAAATTTTGCCACTTGCAATGATATAGATGGAGCTACAAGTGTATCATGCTAAGTGAAATAAGTCAGTCAGAGAAAGACAAATACCATATGATTTCAGTCATATATGGAATTTAAGAAACAAAACAGATGAACATATAGGAAGGGAAAAAAGAGAGAAAGGCAAACTATGAGACTCTTAATGATGGAGAACAAACTCAGTGTTGATGGAGGGAGGTGGGTGGGGGATGGGCTAGATGGGGGATAAATATTAAGGAGGGCTGGATGTAATATGAGCACTGGGTGTAATATGTAAGTGATGGATCACTGAATTCTACTCCTGAAACCAATATTGCACTATAGGTAAACTAGAATTTAAATAAAAATTTGAAGAAGAAAAAAAGAAATGCCCTATGAGGCTGTAGATGTAGCCTGAAAGAGCAGAAGAAATGTACTAAGTGTAAGGACCAAGGCAATAGAAGCTGTTTTCTCATGTAAATTATTCCTGCATGTAGACCTGCTCAGATATTCTAGTTCTACTTGATGATGAACTGATGTTGTGCATGCCCAGTTTCACAGCAGCATGGATTAGAGAAGACCTCTGTCATGACTGTAAGCCCTATTCTCGTGGTAAATTAGTCATTCGTGCTCAAGCATTCAAGCTCTCCTGAACCCAAGAGCAAGCCAGAAACTATATATATTTTTTAAAGAGGATAATAATTTGCAAAGGATGCTGTAGTTTTGCCACTAAATCCCAAAGGTTTGTCATGTGATTCACTTGTAGAAGAGTGCTAAAATTCCAAATGCCATCTCTTGCAAGACACTTGGAGTACTTTGGTGTGTCATAGAGGAGAGGAGTCAATGTAGGCTTCATACAGCCTGGACCTTTTGCACAACTTTCTTTTTCCTGGGCTTCACACAAAATAAGTAGCTTTCCTAGATAGAAGAGATTGGTAGTTGCCAAAGGCAGGGGTGGGAGGCAAAATGGGTAAAAGGAGTGATTTCCATTCATAAAATAAAGAAGTCATGGAGATGTAAGGTACAGTATGGTGACTACAGTTAATAACACCGTGTTACATATTTGAAAATTGCTAAGAGATTACATCCTGAAAGTTCTTATCACAAGGAAAAAAAATTTTGTAACTGCATGATGACACATGTTAACTAGACCTACTGTGGTGATCATTTTGCAATACATACAAATATTGAATCGTTATGTTGTATACCTGAAAGTAATATAATGATATATGTCAATTATATCTCAATTTAAAAAAAAACGTGGTAGCTTTCCAAGCTACTTGGTAAGTCAGTCAGAATATTAGGTCCAAATGACTCTGTTCTGCCTCCAAAATTTAAAGAGACCCACTGGACATTTTATTTCTTTTCTAGTGGTAGAAGCCAGAGGCAGCAACTTGCTCATCACCTCTGAACGGCTATCTCAACATACTCCATAGAAATTTTACTGAGATGACGGGCTCCTGAACTTCTGTAGGGCTCATTTCTCCCTCTGTGGCTCACATGTATTGTACCAATGAGTCTAAAGCACCTGCTACTTTTAGACCACGGGGTCAAAAGCAGGTCCAATAAGTCTGTGATTATCAATATAATGGGCCAATGCCATACCCTGAAAAATGGAGAAGTGATCAATGTCCCATGACTAGATTATTTTTTTAAAAGATTTTATTTATTTATTCATGAGAGAGACAGAGAGAGAGAGGCAGAGACAGGAGCAGGCTCCATGCAGGGAGCTCAATGTGGGACTGGATCCCAGGACTCCAAGATCACGCCCTGAGTAGAAGGCAGGCGCCAAACTGCTGAGCCACCCAGGGATCCCTCCATGACTAGATTATTAAAGGCTGGGAATATTAAATGATCCTATGGTGAGAGCAGAAGTATCTTGCTGGCCCTGCCAACCAACGACAAACCATGCTTGATGGCTGTATTAGTTTGCCAGGGCCACCATAATAAAACACCATAGGTTCAATGGCTTAAACAACAGAAATTTATTTTCTCACAGTTCTGGAGGCTCAAAGTTCCAGATCAAGATGTCAGCAAGTTTGGTTTCTTCTGAGGTCTCTCTCCCTGAAGCAACCTTCTTGTGTCTTCACATGTCTCTCCTCAGTTTCCATGTTTTCTGTGTCCTTATCTCTTCTTTTTCTAAGGACGCAGCCCATAATAAGTCATGCTGGGTTATGGCCCAGCCATATGACTTCATTTTACCTTAATTATCTCTTGAGGGGCCCTATTTGTAAATACAGTCGCAGTCTGAGTGGAACTGTCAACCACAGGAGTGGGACTTCAACACATAATTTTGGAGAGGCAGAATTCAGCCCCAAATGGTCAGTTTCTATCATCGTGAAGAATGAATAATTTTCTACAGCAAGAGCCACACGTCAAGTACCAGTGGCCATGATTATCTGTTCCAGTAAGGAAATAATTTCATTGTAATTGAAATCATCACTTCCTTAAATTCACAATAGTATGCTGCTGCCTTAGGCACAGGCCAAATAGGCCAGCTGAATGGAGAAGTCGTAAGAATCACCACCCTGGACATCTTTCATGACCTTGTTCATGGCATTTATGTTTAGAATTCTTCCAGAACTGCAATAGCTTTTGTGTCTATTATTTTGGCCTGTACAGAGAACTCTGATAGCTTCTGGCTGGCCTTTCTTCACTTGGTATCTCATACATCAGGAATCCAATCTAGATCTCCTTGAATGAAGAGGATACTGGCCCCACCTGAGAAAGGTATTTAGTACACAGCTAAAAATGTATATGGCAAATATTTTTTTTCTAGCCTTCCCAGAAGAAACTCCACTTGTTAAGACAATCGTGTGCTGGAGATAGAATGTTTGGAGATTATTGAACACGACTCTGAACTGACACCAAATATTGGAACACAAAATGCCACCGTGGTCTATCGGTCAGAGGGTGACTGGGAGAGATCTTGTGATCAGTAGAATCAGGTCTGTTTTACTGCAGGCCTATCTCGATCTCTGATTTCACCCCATAGTTATTTCCCAAGATCCAGGATGCCCAGTTGCAAGAGACAGCTCCTCCAGTATCGCATCATCACAACCGGATTCAAGGAATCATTTTAATTGTAGTGTCTATGACTGTCACTCTTGGCCAGAAGAGAATAGCCACTGCAGGCACTTCTTGGGAAGGAGGCTGTTGGTCTCCTCACTAACACATTTCTCAAGGACTCAATGACTCAATGAAGAAGGTCCTCTAGAACAGGAGTTTTGGCAAACCTTTTCTGTAAATGGCCAAAGGTAAATATTTTAGAATTTGCAGGTCACATGGCAAAATCAAGGATATACTTACATAACAAGAGAGGAAAAAATTTCCACCTTAAAAAAATTAGAGTATATTAATAGTTGAGTAAATTATTCTTATTGCTAATAATTGGAAGAATGGAATTCTCTTTGGGGATAATATTTTGCTTAATTGGGTTTCAAAGTTAGTGTTCCTTATCAAAATTTCTCAGCATTTTTGGAGATAACGAAAGACGGAAGAACGAAAAGAAGAGAAAAATGAGGGAGCTCGAGAAGTATTTCCTTTGGTCTCCTTCACCCTCTGAGCGGTGCCTGGGTCTACTCACAGGCTGCGGAGGAGCAGAGGGGCTTCCGGGGTTCACCCCACCACCGCCCTCCTCCTCCTCCTCCCCCTCCCCCCCGCCCCTGCCCCCACCCCACCCCCACGCCGGGATTGGACCCACCCGCGCACACGCGGAGGACGGTGGACGCCGAGTTCCTGGGCGGCAAACGTACTGGACAGACGGACAGTCCCACCTGAGGCATCTGGAACCACCCGGAGCGGAGGTGGAAGACGAGCCGAGTGTTGAGCGGGAAAGAGCCAAGAAAAGGCCTTTTCCCAGCGGCCGAGATAGCTCAGTTGGGAGAGCGTTAGACTGAAGATCTAAAGGTCCCTGGTTCGATCCCGGGTTTCGGCAGCCGCGAGCGTTTTGTCCCGTCCGCGCAGGACCGTCGCCGAGGACTTCCGTGGGTACCACCAACCAGGTGCACACAGATACCCGCGCGGGTCAAGGGGTGGGGTTTTGTCGCTTGCACAGGCGGTGGGAACAGGGCAGCGGTGGGACCTCCCGGTGCAGAGACTCGCGGGACCCTGACGCGGTTGTGCATCTGCTACCGTCTGGGCGACTAAGGGCGAGACAACCGGTGGGAGGCGGAGAGGAGCGGAGGGGGCAGCCACAGCCCGTCCCCGTCCCCGTCCCCGCGCCTGCCGGTGCCGACCCGAAACAGCCGGGCCAGGTGCACCGAGCATGTGCGGCCCAAGCGAGCACCAGATACTAGTTCAAAAATTCGAAAAAATAAAGATTACCATTTAGTGACACGTTAAGTTTATGAAATTCAAAACTCAGAGTGTATAATGTGAAGTTTTATTTGCGCACAGTCCATCATCAGTCCTGTAAGGTCCTGCGCGGACGGGACCCGCCACAACCCCGGCGACGGGACAAAACGCTGGCGGCTGCCGAAACCCGGGATCGAACCAGGGACCTTTAGATCTTCAGTCTAACGCTCTCCCAACTGAGCTATCTCGGCCGCTGGGAAAAGGCCTTTTCTTGGCTCTTTCCCCCTCAACACTCGGCTCGTCTTCCACCTCCGCTCCGGGTGGTTCCAGATGCCTCAGGTGGGACTGTCCGTCTGTCCAGTACGTTTGCCGCCCAGGAACTCGGCGTCCACCGTCCTCCGCGTGTGCGCGGGTGGGTCCAATCCCGGCGTGGGGTGGGGTGGGGGCAGGGGCGGGGGGGAGGGGGAGGAGGAGGAGGAGGGCGGTGGTGGGGTGAACCCCGGAAGCCCCTCTGCTCCTCCGCAGCCTGTGCGTAGACCCAGGCACCGCTCAGAGGGTGAAGGAGACCAAAGGAAACACTTCTCGAGCTCCCTCATTTTTCTCTTCTTTTCGTTCTTGCGTCTTTCGTTATCTCCAAAAATGCTGAGAAATGGAACCCAAGGACCGTACACATTTGCTAAAGGAACACAGTGTGAACAGTGCCAGACTAGACACTCACCACAATGGTTCCAACTCACGGGAAAGCAACTGTCACAAAAATCAGAAAGTGTAAATTGGGACACAGCCGCCACCAGAACCTCACAGAAGAGGACGGGGGGGGGGGGGGGGAGGCGCCAAGCCGTTCCGTCCTGTCAGCATCACCTGGTAGAAGACGGCCTGCAATCCGCGGCGGGGCTCCCCTCCCCCCTGCCCCCGCCCCCGCCCCCCACCAACGCCCTCCTCTGCCCCCGCCCCCCAGCCCGGAGCCGCCTGCCCCGCGCCGGGCCCTCGGGTTCCCGCGGGTGTGCGGTTCCCTCTCCATAGGGCCTGGTTCCCGGGGCCGCTCTGCAGACTCTGGTCCTGGAAACCCCCTCCCCGAGCGCAGGCGGCGGCGGCTCGGGCCTCGGGATGCAGCGGGGACCCCGCGGGACGGCACGGAGGCCGGGGAGCGCGGGGCCCGGTCCGCAGGACCTCGCCGCCCACCGCGGGGCTGGGGCGCCTGTAGTCACCTAGTCAAGGTGCAAACGGGGCGAAAAGGGAAGAGGCCCTGCTGCAGCGGCGCGCGGCTTGTCCCTTCACCAAACCGGCCTTGAGAACCAGCAATTCTCCTGCGGCGTCCCGCCCGCGTCGGTGCTCGGGGATGTCTGCGCAAAGCCCCCGCCCTCCGCCTCCGCCTGCAGGTTCCCGCGAGGCGCGTCCAGGCTCCAAGGGCGAGAACACCCGCCAACCGGGGCGTGGGCCGCGCTCGTTGCGACCCGGGGACTCTGAGCCGCTCAAAAACCGAGAGGATGAAAGCCCGAGAAAAGGTGGGGTCTGCTCAGAAACGGCCGCAGGGCAAGATCCATCTCCGAAGGGAGAATTCCGAGACCTCTCGTGTGGGCTCCGTGGCTTAGTTGGTTAAAGCGCCTGTCTAGTAAACAGGAGATCCTGGGTTCGAATCCCAGCGGGGCCTGAGGGGTATTTTCTGTTTGCAGGTTTGCTCGCCCCTCGCGGAAGCGTTTTGCTCTTATCTTGTAGTTTTTATTTCCACCATAGGCCTCCCCTCCGCATGCTCCCTGGCCCTTACTACGCACCCCACGACTTCAGACGTAACAGCATCCCAAGACGTTGGAAACAAAGGGGAACTGGTTTGATCACAGCCACACAAGTCAAGACAGTATTCAGGAAGCAAAGAGCAATGAGGTGATATTAGCAAGCAACCCTGTTTTCTCAATGTGTCTTTTTATAGATACAGACCACAAGTTCCCTTGCGATATCTCAGGGATCAAGTCCCAATTTGATTTCATATAGTCATGAACGGACTAATTGAAGTTCCAGAGGGAACTCTGTAGGCATGAATTTTAATAGGATACCCACAGGTGCTCTTGAGGTTATAATTCACCTATATGTGTGTGGGAGCCTGGGGGTGGCCTCGGAGATTGGTATATCTAATCCAAGAACTTTGTGAAAGCATACTATGAATGGTGATGGACTGTTGACCAGCCGGGCTGCATAAGGTACAGGTCCAGTGAAAATGAAAATGCAAGATCCTGTACTCAAAACAGGAGGAGAAGCCTGCAGTCCACCCCCGGCTTGGCCCTGCCCTTGCCTTCTCCACCTGCTGTATTCCAGCCATCACACCTGCCCCTGCCTTGCCAGGTGTAAAATCAGCGCTGATATCAGCTGTGCTCTAACAGAAATCCAGAATCTTTACGGCTGTGCGTGTAAGGCCTTGCCTTAATTCCTTTGAAATAAAAATCTGAAGTATAATATGCGATCACTCTTGGGGTCACGTGTAAGCAGTGGTTTGTGGCTTTCTCCCCAACATCGATTCTTCCTCTTGACTGTCCTGTCATCCAGTAAACAAACAAACAAATAATATTTTAAAAAATTTAAAAAGTAGAGAGAAAGTACCATTCAAAGTAACAATAAAATATAAGGCTTTTTCCTTTCTTCGTTGGTCTTTCTCAACCTATTATGTATTTTTCATTTGCTTATTTAATATCATTCTAATTAAGTAGAATTAACATCGTAAATTATCAGCATGAATTTTATTGTTCACCTTTATTTCACACACCAAAATCCAAGGAGCATTACGATCGCTGTGTGAAGAAAGAGATGCAGGGAAAGCCAAACATGCACATTGTGCTCATTTCCTTTGTTCACATACTACGCTCCACTATCCCATTGAACCTCGGTTACAAAACATAAATTCAAAGGTGTAATTATTATGGAGTTTGAAGGTGGCAAATAGAATCTCCTGTCCTCAGTTCACCAAAGCACCCACCCTGCCAAAACCTGGGGTTGAACTAGGGATCTTCAGATTTTCAGTCTAAGTCTCTCCCAGCTGAGCTATTAATGCTACCCAGGAGCAAAGTTTCCCAGTATTTATTTTTCCAAATTTGGATTGTTCTCAACTTCTGTTTTAGGAGATTCAGATTAAAGGTTGCTGTTTAATCATCCAGTACATTTTCTTACTCAGAAATTTGGGGAACCTATTGCCTCTCTCTTATATGGCTTGGATCCAATTCCTGGCAGCAAGGGAAGATAGGTGAGAAGGAGGGCAGAAGAGAGGTAATTGGGCTCCAACGGAAAGACTTTCCACTCTTCCTCATCTTGTGACTTAACCCAGACCTGTCTCAAAAAATTAAGGAAACTAAAGAAAAAATGTGTGGGGTCCCTTACGTAGAAAATTTTTGTGACCCTGGGTCAGACAAATATCTTGTAGATAAGACAACAGAAGCATTTGATAAATGCAACCTCATCAAAAAATTTTAAATCCTGTTCTGTGCAAAATATGTTTAAGAGAACAGAAAGGCAAGTGTCACAGACCATGAGACAACCTCTGCAAACCATATATTTGATAAAGAATTTACATCCAGAATATATAAAGGGCTCTAAATAATCAACAATAAGAAAATCTGATTTAAAAATAGCAAAATATTTAAGCAGATACTTTGCCAAAGCAGCAATAAGGATGACAAGTAAGCAAAAGAAGCTCAACATCAGTGATTAAGGAAATATTAATTAAGGCCATAATGACACACCATTGCAGTTATAAGAGTTGCTAGAATCTAAAAATGTTAGCCATACCACATGTTGGCTAGAATGCAGAAGAAATGAAACTCTCATACACTGTTAGCAGTAGTAGAAAAGTACTATTTTGAAACACTTTGGCAGTTTCTTAAAAAATTGAAGCTATACCAACCCCATGATCCAACCACTCAAATCCTAAGTATGTATCCAAAAGAAAAAATAAAACAATTGTGTCCATACAAATTCTTGTGTACAAATTTTTGTATCAGTTTTATTTGTAATAGCCAATAACTGGAAACAATCCAAGTGCTTAGCTTAAATGGGTGAATGGATAAACAAATTGTGGTATATCCATACCATGGAATACTACTCAGCATAAAATGGAGTAAACTATTGATACGTTAAACATGGGTGAAACTCAAAATAATTATGATGAGTGAAAGAAGTGAAATCAAAAAAGTAAATATATGATCCCATTTGCATAAAACTTTGGAAAATTCAAACTCATCTATAGTGACAGGAATTACATCAATGGTTGCTTGGGAAAGGAGAGGCAGGGAGAAGTAGGGAGTGGAACTCAAACGTTTTCTTCCTCTCCCTCTCTCTGTCTCTGTCTCTCTCTCTCTTTCTTTCCCCTTTTCTCCCTCCCTCTCTCCCTAACTCTCCCTCCCTTCTACCCTGCCTCCTTTTTTTCTCTTTTCTAAACTTTCGAACCAGCTGTAGGGTGAAGACCACTTCTGAAGATATGGAATTGAGGAACCCAACATGATTGGAAATGAGCAATAATGATTTTCATTTTGCATATAGGCTGTCAAAGTGCTTCCTTGGTTTTCTAGAGCAAGATATCCTGGTCTTGAAGTTGGCCGGTGAGAAAGGCAAGTGGTCTAGAAAGTGAGGAAGAGAGTGATTACAGACCAAAGACACTTGAAGAGGTGGGTGCAGACAAGACAGCCAATGGAAATCAGGTAGAGTGATCTGTGGAGGAGAAAGACGTGGTAGAGAAAAAGAATGAAGGGAAACTCCTAACTCAAGACTTTCCAAAGTGGTTCTCAAAAATAAAACAAAACAAAACACAGGCATTAGGGCAGTAAGAAGATCTTAGAGAAGACTGTCCCTGGCTGGGAAGAACCTAGGAGCAGGAATGGCTTAAATCTGGACTTAGAATTTACTATTCTGGAAAACAATCCAATTTAGAAACGTAGAATTAATTCAGTTAACAGAATAAATTTTCTGACACACACACACACACACACACACACACACACACACAAATGGCCTTGCCAAAGAATACAGAAGATACCACATTTCCTAATATATCACAAAACAAGCAGTTGTTGTCTGGGGGGTGTAGCTCAGTGGTAGAGCGCATGCTTTGCATGCATGAGGCCCTGGGTTCAATGCCCAGCACCTCCAGAGGCATTTCTTTCTGTTTTGCTCCACATTGGTACATTCTTTCAGGGATGCCGAGTCCACTTTTCTGTTTTTTTGTTTTTGTTTTTCTGCTCACATGGAAAGTAAAAATGACTGGTGAAACATCAGAAGAAAGAAAGGAGGAGGAAAGACTTATTCAACATCCCCAAATGCAACCAACTTTGTCACCTGGACCATCGTTTTGCAATAGGACTTAAAAAAGGAAGATCCAAGTGAGAGGAAGAGAAAGAGGGAGAGAGAAGGGATGAGTGGAGGAGAGAAGGAGAGGGAGAGACCCCTGTGCAACTTCTTTAGCCAGAATAGCTAATCCTAATGACAAGAGAATGAGAGAAATTAGGGTGATGTGAGCAAGATCTCAACTGTCTCTGGAAAAACACTTCAGATGGCAAGCCGAATGCCTTGGACAAACAACTATCCCTGATCCTTTATTACATACCAGGAACAGAATACAGGAATTCAAACACAGGCTTTTGTTTCTTCAGTTAAGAGCCTGAAAAAAACGACTAAGGAAAATCCCGTCATTGATCTGCTTTAATTTTGGAGACAAAATAATGTTCATCCCTGGCAATACAGAATACTTCACTTTCAGGCAAATCAGGTAATGGAGAGGTCTTGGCTTCTAAGAAGTCAACCGTCTCCTTGTCTCCTTCCCATTCGACTGTACCTGAAGATGGCGAAAACGAGATGCTCTGCACTGAATGCATGCTGTGGCAGCAAGAGACCCTCTCTTTCAATAAACCAGCCCCTGTGAACAGTGTTTCTGCTCAAAGATTTTCCTTTGGGGACTAGAGGAAGTGATGCTGTTTCCTTGCACAGACAGTTTACATGATCTGCAGGTTCTGCTTTTGCAATAGCCAGTCTCAGAAGCTGCTCTGTGAGGAGTCTGACTACAGTGGGATCAGCGTGCTATGAGAAAGCCCAACCTAGAACCATGGAGAGAAAAGTGAACAGGAAACTAGATAGAGAAGCACTGATACACCACAGTGGAGCCTCCTCAGACCTTTGAGTCCAACCCTGCTACCAGCTAAATAAAGAGCAGTGAACAGTCCCAACTGGCTCCAAGCAGCAGAAGGGACCCAGCCAAAATTTCTGACCCAGAGAATTGTGAGCAAATGTAATGGATGGTTTAAAGTTGTTCAATTTTGAGAAGTTTGATATGTAGTCTGCTATAATTAAAACAGTCATAGATCAACAAAGAGGGTCAAAGAAGAGATAATCATCTTATCTGGAAGCTCATGGTAGGAAATGAGACTTTTACTTTTGTTCTAAGGAAAATTTAAGACCATAGCAAAGAGTATAAACTTTAAAAAATGAGATCGATGTAGGAGCAATCCCGTTTTTTTTTTCCATTAATACCAATAATAAGTTCTTTATCTACTAGGCTTAGTGGATAACTTTAAGTCCTTACTCTACCCACTTCTAAAGAGCCCTCTCCTCCCAGCCACATAAATATCTGAAATTCGGGTTCAGAGATGTCTGCAGATTGTAATGTGCTTAGGGCAGACATCCTCAAGAGGCGAATCCACAGACATTTAAATTGTGTCATTTCTAAACCCAAACTATACATTTCCCTCTTATTGCCCTACCTATACACAAATCAACAAACCAATAACAACAACAACAAACAATTCTCACCCCTCCTCCTATATTTACTATTCTTTGCAAAAGGTATCACCATCTGCAAAATCCAACCTGCATGCTTTCCTAAATACTAAGTATTAGACTTCAGTAAGAGTCCAAATCCTGTATCAATCTACCTTGTTCCTCAAATTTCTCCCTTGCCTTTCATTGTTAAATTCACTGTTTCATCTATCTAGCAGATCCTTGAAAGAGCGTCCAAAGTTGCCTGCCTAGGTCAGGACAGCGTAAAAAAAAAAAATCACTGTACTGTACACATTTAGGGCTTTCTCAATCTGTTGCAGTCCTGGATTTGACCTGTCCCGCCCCCACGCCCCGCCCATCCTGCTTTTTAGAACCCAGTCGAGTCAACAGCAGGCTTGAGAGATGGAGCAACACACGCTAACGTGCTCTTTAGAAAGCCCCAGTTGATTTCCGTATAAAAGTTGGAAATAAGAGAGAGGAAAAGGAAACATGATTCTTCAACAGGACTTGAACTTAAACTCCTATATCTCACACGAAAAGGCTAAAACGCCACTGCTGACCTAAATCACTTTCACGATGAAGGTGCTTCCTGAAATCTAGTGAACTGGGCACATTTAGTTTCAACAGAAACTAATGCGAGCCACAGATACAATTTAAATTTTATAGGAGATCCGGGAAAGCCTCGAGCGGGTGGGGGTGTAGCTCAGTGACAGAGCGTGTGCTTCGCGCGGACGAGGTCCCGGGTTCAACCCCGGCTCCTCCAACCGTACTTTTTCGTGCGCTTAGCCACGTTTCTCCTCCTTTGTTAAAATAATATACAGTCCAATGTATTCTCTTCAATATTATGCCATTGGACCATTATGCCATTATCCATGGGACTTGGTGCCACCCAAGACACGAACATTCACAGAAGAGAGAAAACGAAGACAGCTGCACTCGTCAGCCTCAACACCGCCTGAAACACCGAGCTGCAGCCCCATCCACAGACCCATTCACTTTAGGTCTCATGAGGCAGAATCCCTAAAGAAAGGGAAGAAACAAAACAAAACAACAACAACGACAACAACAAAAAACAGAGAAACCAGGTCTGTGAAGTTTCGTGAGCTTTAGAGCACTGTGCGGTCCAAGGCGCAGGGGCCGGTCTCCTCTGCTCCCCAGCGCGCCTCCTGTGCGCCCCCAGTGCTCACCCCGCAGGCCGCCCGCCAGCCCCAGAACGCCCCCGGCGCCCCCCACCCCCGCCTCGGAGCCCAGGTGGTGGCGCGGGGCCCAGCTTCCGCAGGGGTGGGGAGTGGGGTGCAGTCTGCAGGCGTCAAGGGAGCCCAAGACCCGTGCCTAACGGACTTTTAAAGCCTAATCTGGGAGCTGGAGACCGCCGGCTCCACTCAGGCCAGCGAGCACCCGCGGACCGCAAGGATGGATCCTGGCATCTGGCCCCACTCTTACTGGTATTTCATATTACACTGACTTTCACGAGAGCTTTACACAACACGTATACCGGAAGGCTCCCCCTAATTCCCACAGGCCCCTCAACCACAACACCTCGCTGGAGCTACATACATCTCAGACACACTGACAAACAACGGATTTGAAGTCCTCACCCTCAAAAAAAAAAAAAAAAAAAAAAAAAATGAAGTCCTCACCTTCGACATTTCCTCGCTGAACATTTTTGTCCTTCAATCTTTAAATGCAGGAACCCCTCGTGGCCCCACACCGAACGTCCCGGAGGAAGAAGTGGCCAAAGGTTTTTGGGTGGGAATAAGGACAAATATATAAGCTGCTTGTATTAAAACAAATAGCACCTATTACAGAATCAGTACAAACTATAGAATACGGAATATCAATGCTCTGCACTTTGTTTTCTGTGCAAGTCGCCTATCGTTGGGCGAATGCACCAGAATCATTCCATTTTCTTTGCAAAACCTTTCCATGCTACCCTTTGTATCAGAAAAGAATGCTTTAAAATGTGAAGTCGAAATGTAAAAGATGAAGTCTAGATTGCCTCATTTGGAAAAACATTCCTTCCAACTGGTCTGAAATCATGAGAGGGAGCAGAGATGGGTCAAACCCCACACAGCTGCCTTCCCCAACTGAGCCACGGAACCCCTGCCAGGGCTATCTCTGGGCCACCCTCATCCAGCTGTGTTGCTGTCACACTGCGGTCTAGATTATTTCTGGGCAAAGGCTAAGTGAATGAGCTTTCCTTCTCTTTGATTCTCATTCTCTGACACCCTCTGGGTTGCAGAGTAATCAGCCAGGAAAAACAGCTCCGACCACCATCTTCCATTTTGCCAATCACGGATTCTTTTTTCTTTTCTTTTCTCCCCCCACCCCCCTTTTTTTTGTATTTTTTTTTATGGAGTTCAACTTGCCAACATATAGCATAACACCCAGTGCTCATCCCATCAAGTGCCCCCTCAGTGCCTGACACCCAGTCACCCCATCCTCCCCCACCTCCCCTTCCATTGCCCCTTGTTCATTACCTAGAGTTAGGAGTCTCTCATGTTTTGTCACCCTCTCTGATTTTCCCCAATCATTTTCTCTCCTTTCCCCTATAATCCCTTTCACTATTTTTTATATTCCCCGTATAAGTGAAATCATATAATGATTGTCCTTCTCGATTGACTTACTTCACTCAGCATCATACCCTCCAGTTTCATCCACGTCGAAGCAAATGGTATTTGTCATTTCTAATGGCTGAGCAATATTCCATTGTATACATAGACCACATCTTCTTTATCCATTCATCTTTCGATGGACACCGAGACTCCTTCCACAGTTTGGCTATTGTGGACATTGCTGCTAGAAACATCGGGGTGCAGGTGTCCCGGCGTTTCATTGCATCTGAATCTTTGGGGTAAATCTCCAGCAGTGCAATTGCTGGGTCATAGGGTGGCTCTCTTTTTAACTCTTTGAGGAACCTCCACACAGTTTTCCAGAGTGACTGCACCAGTTCCCGTTCCCACCAACAGTGTAAGAGGGTTCCCCTTTCTCCACATCCTCTCCAACATTTGTTGTTTCCTGCCCTGTTAATTTTCCCCATTCTCACTGGTGTGAGGTGGTATCTCATTGTGGTTTTGATTGGTATTTCCCTGATGGCAAGTGATGTGGAGCATTTTCTCACGTGCTTGTTGGCCATGTCTATGTCTTCTTTGGTGAAATTTCTGTTCGTGTCTTCTGCCCATTTCATGATTGGATTGTTTGTTTCTTGGGTGTTGAGTTTAATAAGTTCTTTATAGATCTTGAATACTGGCCTTTTATCTGATGGGTCATTTGCAAATATCTTCTCTATTCTGTAGGTTGCCTTTTAGTTTTGTTGACTGTATCCTTTGCTGTGCAGAAGCTTTTTATCTTGATGAAGTCCCAATAGCTCATTTTTGCTTTTGTTTCCCTTGCCTTCATGGATGTATCTTGCAAGAAGTTGCTGTGGCCAAGTTCAAAAAGGGTGTTGCCTGTGTTCTCCTCTAGGATTTTGATGGATTCCTGTCTCACATTTAGATCTTTCATCCATTTTGAGTTTATCTTTGTGTATGGTGTAAGAGAGTGGTCCGAGTTTCATTCTTCTGCACGTGGCTGTCCAATTTCCCCAGCACCATTTATTGAAGAGACTGTCCTTTTTCCAGTGGAGAGTCTTTCCTGCTTTGTTGAATATTAGTTGACCATAGAGTTGAGGGCCCATTTCTGGCTTCTCTATTCTGTGCCATTGATCTACGTGTCTGTTTTTGCCAAGCACGGATCTCAGGTAGGATTCTCCTCTTGCTCTTTAGGGCCCCACGGCATTTTGCATGGAGCCATGAAACTGCGTCAGAGAATCTTTCACATGAGAGTTAAAAGCCATGAGAGATAAAGCAACGGAACTCTGGCCACAGAACCCACGAGGGCCTCCACGTGTGGGATACCTTTTTCCAGGGGAAGGGAGTAGCCGACCTCTAGAACCTCAAGGCCCCAACCACAGACATGCATGGCCCACCTTAACTCAGGTGACTTCAAGTTGGAACTCCAGGCATGTTGGTCCTTCTTTGGGAAATCTGGTGCTATTACTGATTTCCCACATCATTACACACCCGGGTCTCTGCACCTCCAATGCTCTGGCCATCATCCCAGCAGGAAATGCTGGAGGAAGGCCACAAGAGAACAGAACCTGAAACGTGGCCTCAGGAAATAGATCCAGATAGAAAAAGGAAACATCCCAAATAGAAAACAGTAAGTATATGTTGTCACAGTCACTGCATCACAGTCAGGAAACCTGGCAGTGGTTTTGTCTGGAGGACTCTGCCTTCTGTCTCTGAGACCCACAAAGTTGCACAAGGAGGGGGTGGTTCTGGACACAAGCAAGCACTGCTCCCAGTAGCAGTTGTCCTCTTATAACAACCTCCCACCCCACCCCACCCCACGGCTTGTGGACCAAGAGTCAAACCTCAGCCATGACAAGGGCTCAAAGAATAGATGCTTCCATTCCGTTGGCAGAATTTGTGGTGACCAAATATGGTAAGTTTGGGGAGTGATCCTAAGTTATTGTGTATTCTCGTTCATTCGCTTTTGCTTTTTTCTTAGAAAAAAAAATTATTTTATTTATTCATGAGAGACACAGAAAGGTAGAGACGTAGGCAGAGGGAGGAGCAGGCTCCATGCAGAAAGCCTAATGTGGGACTCCATTCCAGGAATGCGGGATCACGCCCTGAACCAAAGGAAGAGGCTCAAACACTGAGTCACCCAGGCGTCCCTCGTTCACTTTTCATCCCTATACTCTTTTTTTTAAAAGATTTTATTTATTTATTGGAGAAAGAGAGAGAGAGGCAGAGACACAGGCAGAGGGAGAAGCAGGCTTCATGCAGGGAGTCTGATGTGGGACTCAAACCCGGGACTCCAGGATCACGCCCTGAGCCAAAGGCAGCTGCTAAACCGCTGAGCCACCCGGGGGTCCCGTCATCCCTATACTCTTCTCCCTAAACGAAATCTGCACCTTCCTGAATATCTCGATAAGCTGCAGATCAGCTCCGCTTCCTCGGTGTCCCGGCCGCCTCCTGTCCTCCCCCTGGAATCACAGGGAACCGTGGGCGAGACTCAGCTGGTGCTGGGACGTGGCCGAAATGGGCGCCTGGAGAAGAAACCACAGTCAAAAGTAACTTGGTGAGTGCCTTCGTGGCCCCGAAGCGACCGTCTAAGACTAGAGAAAGGGCTTTGGATCCGAATGCAGCGGTTGCCCAACTGGGGCGTCAGGAGCTTTACCAACACGTGCAATCCCGGTTCCACCAGAGAGCTCACCGGGTGCACGATCACTGGCTGGGGAACCGGGAGCTGGGGGAGGGGGGGTGGCAGGCGTGGAACTTAGATGCCTCCCGGTTGAGGTGCTTGTCGTCCAGGGGGGAGAACCGCTCCCTGGGGTGTGCAGCTGCGGTACGGAGGGAGCTGAGCTGTGGCACGGTTGAGCCAGGAGGAGACGGTTAGAATATTTGCATCTGTGTTATCAGCGATATTGGTCTATCATTCTCCTTTTTGGTATGGTCTTGTCTGGTTTTGGAATTAAGGTGATTCTGGCCTCATAAAACGAGTTTGGAAGTATTCTGTCCCTTTCTTTCCTTTGGAACAGCTTTAGTAGAATAGGTATTGTTTCTTCTTTAAACATTTGATAGAATTCCCCTGGAAGCCATCTGGCCCTGGATTTTAGAGTTTTTTTTTTAATATTTTATTTGTTTATTCATGAGAGACACAGAATGAAAGAGAGAGGCAGAGACACAGGCAGAGGGAGAAGCAGGCTCCATGCAAGGAACCTGACGTGGAACTCCATACCTGGGTCCGGGTTCATGCCTTCGGCTGAAGGCAGTACTAAACCACTGAGCCACCGGGGTTGCCCAGATTTTAGAGTCTTTGGAGGTTTTTGATGACTGCTTCAATTTCCTCCCTGGTTATTGGCCTGTTCAGGTTTTCTATTTTTTCCTGTTCCAGTTTTGGTAGTTTGTGGTTTTCCATAAATTCACCCATTTCTTCTAGATTGCCTAATTTATTGGAGTATAGCTGCTCGTAATATGTTTTTAAAATCGTTTCTACTTTCTTGGTATTGGTTGTGATCTCTCCTCTTTCATGATTTCATTAATTTGAGTCTTTTTTTTCTTTTTGATAAGGCTGGCAAATGGTTTATCTATCTCATTCTTTCAAAGAACCAACTCCTGGTTTTGTTGATCTTTTCTACAGCTCTTCTGGTCTCTATTTCATTGAGTTTTGCTTGCATCTTTATTATCTCTCTTCTTCTGCTTGGTGTAGGTTTTATTTGCTGTTCTTTCTCCAGTTCCTTTAGGTGCGAGGTTAGCTTGTGTATTTGAATTTTTTCCAATTATTCGAGGGATGCTTGTATTGAGATGTATTTTCCTCTTAGGTCTGCTTTTGCTGTATCCTAAAGATTTTGAATGGTTGTATCTTCATTTTCATTAGTTTCCATGAATCTTTTTAATTCTTTTCTAATTTCCTGGTTGACCCATTTATCTTTTAGTAGGATGCTTTTTAACTTCCACGTGTTTGTGTTTCTTCCAATTTTTTTCTTGTGACTGAGTTCTAGTTTCAAAGCATTGTGGTCTGAAAAAATGCAGGGGACAATCCCAGTCTTTTGGTATTGGTTGAGACCTGATTTGTGACCCAGCAGTATGTGGTCTATTCTGGAGAAAGTTCCATGTGCACTTGAAAAGATGTGTATTCAGTTGCCTTCAGATGGAAAGTTCTGTATATATCTGTGAAATCCATCTAGTCCTGTGTATCATTTAAAGCCCTTGCTTCTTTTGGTGATATTGTGCTTAGAATATCTGTTATTTGCAGAAAGTGCCGTGTTGAAGTCTCCTACTGTTCGTGTATTATTATCTAAGCATGTCTTTACTTTGGTTATTTTTTTAAGATTTTATTTATTTATTCATGAGAGATGCAGAGAGAGAAAGAGAGGCAGAGAGAGAAGCAGGCCCCATGCAGGGAGCCTGACGGTGGGACTGGATCCCAGGTCTCCAGGATCACACCCTGGGCTGAAGGCAGCGCTAAACCACTGAGCCACCCGGGGTTGCCCCTTTACTTAGGTTATTAATTGATTGATATACTTGGCAGCTCCCAGATTAAGGGGCATAAATATTCATGATTGTTAGGTCTTGTTGGACAAACCCTTTTAGTATGATATATGATATAGTGTCCCTCTTCATTTCTTACTACAGTCTTTGGGATAAACTTTAATTTATCTGATATGAGGATTGCTAAAGAAGGGTTAATTTAACCAAGTTGATTCCACAGGAAATATCTGGAGGCATTTCCTTGGTCCAAGCAGACCCGTCTGACCAGGCCCTGGCACTTAGCCTCTGCTGGTCTCAGAAATGGTTGTGTGTTAGAACAGCCCATCCAGAAGGTGACCTAAGAGAGTTCTCTGGTTTTGCCCTCACCCAGCCGGCCCTGGGGATCCGGAGGCTCACCAACAACGTTGAGACTTGAGAAGGTCTCATTTCTCTCAGAGGAAAAACAGTCCTGGCCCAGGACAGAGAAAGGGGTGTTTGTCTCTTCCAAGTAACTGGCTGCTTCCAGGAAAGCATGAGGATGAGCAAACCGAGAGGTCTACAGGTGCTCTACTTCAGGGCTTGGCGGGTTTCTCCTCTTTCCCACCGAAGCACCTGGCTGCAGACCAGGGGTGGGAGGGTTGTGGAGGACGCATAGACAGCGGGCCAGTCCACAGGGCGCTGAAGTGGAACCTTCATCACCTGCTCCGCTGGAGGGGGGGGGCGGGCAGGCGGCCCCTCCTCCGGGAGACTGTAGCCTCACGTCCTCCCTGGGGTGGAGTGTTTGCAGGTAAGCACAGTGCACCTCGGACCTGGAGACCCCATCCTCTCGGGGAGGCAGAGGTCCCCTCTCGTCCAGCGACGCTCCTCCTGGTCTGCTGTAGTCAGGTGGGTAAAGCCTTTCGCGGGAATGAATCCTAGGACAGTCTGTCCAGGGCGTTAAAGCTGGTCTTTAGAACCGGGGAGCCTTGCTGGAGCTTACAGGCCCTTCTGTTCCTAGAGGAGGCACCAGGTCGGAACCTGCGGAGCCCTGGCGTCCCCTCCCCCACCCTGCTCCCGCGCACCGCGCAGGGCTCTGGGCTGTGGTTTCTGCACCAGAGCGCTTGGTCCTCCACGGCCTGGGACCTTCGAGGGGTCACGTCCTGAGGACCAGCTCCCCGCGCACCAGCTCCACCTAACTGCTAGTAGGGATTCCGCATGGAGTTTTAGTCCTTTTTTTTTTTTTTTTTTTTTTAGAATGTTGAAAATTAAATTTTCCTCCAGTTGCAAAGTTAAAACTTTGAAAGCAGAGAAACCTTCTACATCTTAGCTTCCAGGTTTGGAGATATGTTCACACTGGCGGGCGGCATGGCCTAATGGATAAGGCGTCTGATTCTGGAACAGAAGAATGAAGGTTCAAGTTCCTTGGTGGTGGTGGTTCCTTTACTGGCGAACAATCGAACAATCGTTTGATTCCTACCGGTGCACCCTCGAGTAGCTTTGTGAACCTCAAAGGAGTTCAGAGTCCTGAAAGAAGCAAGCCTGTTGTGTGCTCCTGAGTTACTAATAACTTGCATTTTGTCACTGGGCTCTGATCACTATATACGCTAGTAAAACACTAATGTATGGTTCCCTACAATGTGGCAGCCCCACTCTAGAACCCGCCAGTAGAGGCCCACAAGGGGATGGGAGGGTGGAAGAGCCTACTGCGAACATTTCTCCGGAAAACTGGATTTCAGGGGGGGCTTCTATTTAAGAGTTAGGGGTTTGGAGGGAGTGAGGGATGCCGAGCTTGGAACAGGCACCCTCATAGAGGGTGAACTATCTGGGCTCAGGGATCTAACTTCTGAGAAATTACTCAAAGCTAGCAAGTCAATTATTCTCTCATCTTCCCATTATTTGCCTTTATTAGAAGCACAGGGTAATGGCATTTTCATCACATGATTTGTGGGAAAGTCCTGTGAAGGCAGACTTGATGTTGACCAAAACAGCCAGTCATCTTATCAAAACTTGGTTCTTGACCAGGGATGGAGGCAGCCCTAGGTTGTCCCACTTGAACTATTCTGAGCCACTCAGAGGGATTAATAGATCAACTCCTTCTTCAATTGTTCATAAGATTTTTAACTTTCACTTTGGGAAGATTTTATATTACTTATGCATTGCCATTTTTTATGGTCCACTCACGTGCTTACCACTCACCCCTAAAGATTTGGGATCCAGTTTTTGGTGGTGCTGATTGGATGGGTTGGAGAGGGAGCCAGAAGAAAAGAGAGAGGTAGGGAAGTTCTCTTGGGCCAATTCTGGCTTCTCTAGTTACTGTCTCTTTCCTGAGTCAAAATAAGAGACTAAACAAAGATGTCTGTTAGGTTCTTTATTTTTCCTCCTCTTTCCATTTTTTTTTTCCTGTTGTGATCTTCAATGTTACTGAAAAATAGAACTCAAGGTGAACTTATAAGTATTGTGGTAGGCACATTTCATGATGAAAATGTATGGTAAACTGGACTCTCTCCCACTTTTTTTCCTGTCCCATCTTGTCTTCCTTTTGCCAAAACAGCCATCCTTTGTGGTACCAAGGACTACGCAGTAGAATCCCGCAGTTGCAAAGGCAATGCACTACATCATTGGTCTTCTTGTCATGTAAGCAGGGAAGTCATGATAGAACAATGAAGAAGTACAAGAAAGTTGTGGTTATGGAATAAAGAACATACGTGGAGATACAGGGGATTGTAACTCGAGATCTGTATTTCAGTACCCAAGGACAAAAAATCAGCTTGTGCTATACAGTCTTCATAAAAATCGGTGGCATTTTTGGATGGTATTGATAAACCTAACAGTTGGCAAAAGAAAGTCCACTAAGTTTGAAATCATTAGGCTAGAGCCTCTCTTTGGCATTTCTGACTCAAGAAACTTGCCACTCCAATCTGACATTTGTACACAGTAGCTGAGGCATATTTAAATTTAAAACATTCAGGGATGCGTGGCTAGCTGACTTAGTAGAGAATGCAACTCTTGCTCTCAGAGGTTTTGGGTTCAAGCCCCACCTTGAGAACAGTGCCTACTTAAAAGAGTGCTTAAGTTAAAAACATTTACCCATTATAATAATAATTAATTATATAAAAAATTATTTGTATAATTAGCCTAAGTAGGTAAATTTTCTCTTTTTTGAACTGTAGAATTTGTAACAGAAAGCATCACAGTGATTTTTGAGCTAATTGAAGATGTGAAACACAACAAATACATCTCATTCTTTTGGGATCTTTTTCTGCAAAGTGCTGGAAAAATATTTAGTGTAGTCCAGCTGTTGTTTGGAAGACCTCCAAAAGACAATTTTTAAAAAAAGTTAACATCAACAATGATAAGTCATGCTGTCCATATGTACCTTAATATGTGATGAAAAATATGATCTCTATATATAGATTTATACATAATATATAATATAAATATATATAAATATAAATATCTCTCTCTCTCTCTCTATATATATATATATATATATTTCCTTCTGTGATCTTCCTCCTCAAAACTCATAGCCCAGACTAATCATGACAAAAAGAGCAGACGAATTCCAGTAGAGGAGCATCCTACAACATACCGGAAGAGAATCCCTCTAAGCTATCATAGTCATTGTGATTGCTAATTTTGTGTGTCAATTTGGCTGGGCTAAGGGATGCCCAGATAAGTAAAACATTATTTCTGGGTGTGTCTGTGAAAGCAGGTTAGCATTTAATTCAGTAGACTGAATAGAGAGATCTTCCCTCACCAGTGAGGGTCCAAAAGGAACAAAAGGACAAAAGAAAGTAGAGTCTTTCTATGTGCTTGAGCTAGGAAATCTCTCTTTTCTTGCCCTCAGACATCCTGTGCTCCTGGTTAATAGGCCTTCCAACTGGGGCTGAATTATGTCACTAGGTTTTCTGGTTCCAGCTTGTAGATGGCAGATTACAGGACTTCTCAGCATTCATAACTTCATGAGCCAATTCCTATATTAAATCTCTTCATAGGTATCTTGTTACAATAAAATACAATGGAGAATACACTTGAAAATTCCCCAAGCAGACATAACCATGGAAGCCACATAAGCAAAGCCAAATCTAGCTTATTTCATGAATACAAGTGAACCTTAACTGAGGTTATTACTTGTAAATGTCTCTAATAATCATAAAAGAAACTTAAGTCATCTTCCTAAAATAAAATGGTATAGGATAACCACTTTAACCCACCCCCTGCTGCCTTGAAACCTCCATTATAATAACCAGTTGTTTTATTTTATTATTTTAAAAAATATTTTATTTATTTATTCATGAGAGATACAGAGAGAGAGGCAGAGACACAGACAGAGGGAGAAGCAGGCTCTCCCTAAGGAGCCTGATTCCGGGCTGTGGGATCATGACCTGAGCCGAAGGCAGATGCTCAACTGCTCAACCACTCAGCCACCTAGGCATCCCATAACCAGTTGTTTTAATGTTCATTTTTCAAGCCATCTTGTGCTGTGCTGCCCCTGAGTTTCATATCAATTCTGGAACTGAAGACTTTCAGTTCAGAAACTGTCCTTTTGTACACAGCAAACCCTTAGTCAATACTAGTTCATTGATCTGGCTTTAATTTTTACTGTTTTTGACAATCTCTTTATATTCTATTGGTTTTGTCTCTCTGGAGAACCCTCACTGAGACAGTCATTGAAAACAAGAAAAATGGGCAGCCCTGGTGGCTCAATGGTTTAGTGCTGCCTTAGGCTCAGGGTGTGATCCTGGAGACTTGGGATCAAGTCCCACATTGGACTCCTTGAATGGAGCCTGCTTCTTCCTCTTCCTGTGTCTCTGCCTCTCTCTGTGTGTGTCTCTCATGAATAAATAAATAAAATCTTTGAAAAAAAAAAAAACAAAAAAATCTAAGAAATATCATAGCCAAAAAAAAAAAGACACATGACAACTAAATGTACTTGGTTTTGTGGAACAGACAAAAGCTATTAGGCTAAAAACCAAGAAAATCTGGAATACACTATGAAATTTATTTATTTATTTATTTTTAAAGATTTTATTTATTTATTCATGAGAGGCACAGAAAGAGGCAGAGACCTAGGCAGAAAGAGAAGCAGGCTCCATGCAAGGAACCTGATGCAGGACTCGATCTCCGGATTCCAGGACCATGCCCCATGCCAAAGGCAGATGTGCCTAGCCGCTGAGCCACCCAGGTGACTATGGAATTTATTTAATAAAAATCTATCAGTGTGCCAGGCTGGCTCAGTTGGTGGAGCATGGTGACTCTTGATATACAAGACTGTTTGAGCTCCAGACTGGGTGTAGAGATTACTTTAAAAAGTAAAATAAAATAAAAAGTTATCAATGTTGGTTTGTTAATTTAGTAAATGCTACCATCTCTTTTTAAAAATTTATTTATTTGAATCCTAGAGGAAAACACAGGCAGCACCATTTTTGAACTTGGTCACAGCAACTTCTTGCAAGATACATCCATGAAGGCAAGAGAAACAAAAGCAAAAATGAAATATTGGGACTTAATCAATATAAAAAGCTTCTGCACAGCAAAGGATACAGTCAACAAAACTAAAAGACAACCTACAGAATGGGAGAAGATATTTGCAAATGACCCATCAGATAAAAGGCCAGTATTCAAGATCTATAAAGAACTTATTAAACTCAACACCCAAGAAACAAACAATCCAATCATGAAATGGGCAGAAGACACGAACAGAAATTTCACCAAAGAAGACATAGACATGGCCAACAAGCACGTGAGAAAATGCTCCACATCACTTGCCATCAGGGAAATACCAATCAAAACCACAATGAGATCCCACCTCACACCAGTGAGAATGGGGAACATTAACAAGGCAGGAAACAACAAATGTTGGAGAGGATGTGGAGAAAGGGGAACCCTCTTGCACTGTTGGTGGGAATGGGAACTGGTGCAGTCACTCTGGAAAACTGTGTGGAGGTTCCTCAAAGAGTTAAAAAGAGAGCTACCCTACGACCCAGCAATTGCACTACTGGGGATTTACCCCAAAGATACAGATGTGGTGAAATGCCAGGACACCTGCACCCTGATGTTTATCGCAGTAATGTCCACAATAGCCAAACTGTGGAAGGAGCCTCGGTGTCCATCGAAAGATGAATGGATAAAGAAACTGTGGTCTATGTATACAATGGAATATTCCTCAGCCATTAGAAATGACAAATACCATTTGCTTCGACGTGGATGGAACTGGAGAGTATGATGCTGAGTGAAGTAAGTCAATCAGAAAAGGACAAACATGATATAGTCTCATTCATTTGGGGAATATAAAAATTAGTGAAAGGGAATAAAGGGAAAGGAGAGAAAATCAGTGAAAATATCAGTGAGGGTGACAAAACATGAGAGACTCCTAACTCTGGGAAATGAACAAGGGGTAGTGGAAGGGGAGGTGGGCAGGAGGGTTGGGGTGACTGGGTGATGGGCACTGAGGGGGGCACTTGGCGGGATGAGCACTGGGTGTTATGCTATATGTTGGCAAATTGAATTCCAATTAAAACATTAAAAATTTTAATTTATTTGAGATGAGAGCCCTTGAAGGGGGGACCAGAGGGAGAGGGAGAAGCAGATTCCCTTTCTGAGCAGTGGGGCTTGACTCTGGGATCATAACTTGAGCCAAAGGCTGACCCCACTGAACCAATCAAGTGCCCCTAAATGTATCATCTTAAGTTAGATAATAATAGGAAAAACTGGGGGCAGGGTATATAAGAAATCTCTGTAATATCCTCTCAGGTTTTTTCTCCCTGCAAATCTTGTACTGTTCCAAAGTTAAATTATATTTACAAGATAAAAAAGATCTGTTTTAGACATACAGGTGAAGAGAGTGTTTAAAAGGAGTTAGAGCAAATCTGCTGCAGATTGAGTGCATTTCTTACAGAGCTTGGCTCCCACAATTAACACGAGGGTGACTTACAGGGCCAATGCCACTGATATCTATGGAGATTTCCTTGTCACATTCAACATACAGTTAAACAAAATCATAATCATGTGAATGGTAAAGTACACTGCAAACATTCCCAGAGCTACTCGCAAAGGAAGTTGGATTCAGCCCTTTGTGGATGTGAGTTTAAAAGAGCCTGTGCAAAAGTGAAAGAATCTACACCAGAACCGCGTTGGTGCATCTTCAGACTCAAAGCCTGATGCGCTTCCAATTCCGCCATCCAGAAGTACATGGTTTCAGCGGGAATCCAAATTCAAATAAAGCAGGTGTAGTCGCTGCTTAACCTTCCCCCCTCATTCTTTCCCTTGTATTTCAAACTCAAACACGCTAAAAAAAATCCATTGCTGCCAGCGAAATGCCCACACTCTGGATTGGAGTGTGTTTCTAAGCTCAGCGCTGCTCCTAGGGCTGGTACGGTCTACCGTTGCCCTAGCAGCACATGCAGCACCAGGTCTACTGTTCCAGATGCTCCAGATGCTCCAGATGCGCCACCGTTGGGCCACCGGATGCTGCAACAGGACACTGAGTCAGGTAATCTTTGGCAAAACAAGACGAGAGCCGCTCCGGTGAGGAGCCCCCTCTCAAAACACTTACCTTCTTTCTCCAAAGGTCTGGACACCTGCAGCAGTGACGCAGAGCTTGGTCACTGTCTACCCTCGCTCCTGCCCTGTCTACCTATCCTACCTGTCCACTGAGACCCCGCCAACTACTCTTCTTCGCTCCCTGCCTTCACTGCCTCTTCCCTCCTCCCCTGGCTTCACCTTTGTCCCGCCTGGAGCCTGGTGCTCTCCCTACTCCACTCCTCCCCTGCAGACCCTCCTGAGCTCCCTCCAGATCCCAGCACTCTCCTTCCTGTGTGGCAATAACAGAACTTGTGCAGGCACCTCCCCGACCCCTTTTCTGCCTGAAGGCTTGGAATTTTCTCCAAAATCGGCATCTAGGTTAACAGTTGCACCAGGTTTCGCTCACCTGCCACTCGTGCGCGCCGAGGATTGGGAACAGTGACCGCCGGTCCTAAGCCCCACCGGGGTCCGTGTGCGTTCCCGGGGCTCCCCGGGCGCGTCTTTGTATCCACTCTTCCTTCCACCCCCGCACCTCCTTTGGCTTTTCTGGCAGTTTCGTGGGCAGAGAAGGACGTTGTTCAACAAGGAGGATGTGAAGACATGACAAAGGCCCAACCCTCGCGGTGGCCTGGAGCTGGCAGAGTAGTCCGTTGGCAAAAAGCGGCCTTCCATAGAGGGAGGGGAGGAGGCATCAGAATGCATTTGTCCTGTCACAACTGACACTGGAGTCAGTCCCAGAGATTTCAAAGACGGAAAAACCTGCCCGGGTGGCTCAGCGGTTTAGCGTCGCCTTCAGATCAGGGCACCCTGGAGACCCATCTCGGGCTCCTTGCATGGAGCCTGCTTCTCCCTCTACCTGTGTCTGTGCCTCTCTCTGTGTGTCTCTCATGAATAAATGAATAAAATCTTAAAAAAAAAAAAACCTGCCCTCATCTTCAGATGAGGCTGTAAATACATGCCATGGGGAGCCCTGCTGCTAGCCACCTGAGGGGCTGTAGCTCAGTGGTAGAGTGCATGTTTAGCAGGCACCTGACCCGAGTGGAGGGGGTGACCCAGTCTCATCCTTTACTCTAGGGTGCCATCAGAGGCCACCCGGATGCCTGGCACCGTTCAGAAGCAGCCAGTTCTGCTTTGCTGCTAATTTTCATTATTATTAAGAAGTGGGGAGAAAAAAGACAGAAGTGGGGGAAGGAGACCCTTGGGAAAATCCCTTTAGATGCTACCTAGCCCTTTTGCTCAGCTGAACCTGTGTTAGTACATCCTTCCCGCCGTCAGGTCCCCATTCACCCCTGCACCCCCCCCCCCGCACTCCCCCGTAATCTTCATGGGCACCCTAGGTCTGCCCAACACCAGTCCTGGGGCACCACGAGCCCAGCTTTTTCATCTGAAAAAGTGTTTACTGTCCAAGGGAAAAGGGCTTCTGGTGAAACTCGGAAGCTTCCAAAATCCATTGTCAAAAAAGTTTATGTCCAGAGGGGGAAGGAGCAGCAAGCTGTCTTGAAACGTGGGACAAGCAGCTTTAAGCTCACCTTCCGTGGGTTGCAGAGAACCTTGGGAACCCTACATCCCAGGTGGAACCGGAGGCGCAGCCCCGCTGCCCAAAGATATGTACTGGTGAGGATCCAGAGGTATGGATCCAACGCCACCTGCTCAAGTCCCCGGGTCCTTCTGGTTCCTCCTGCTCCTCCCCCCAACCTCCCCCTCAACGCGCCGAGGCGCCCTCTCCTGCACACTTCTTGCCTCTCCACAGCACCCACATGCACTGACTCCTCCTCACTCAACCGTGCCACAGCTCAGCTCCCTCCGTACCGCAGCTGCACACCCCAGGGAGCGGTTCTCCCCCCTGGACGACAAGCACCTCAACCGGGAGACATCTAAGTTCCACGCCTGCCCCCTCCCCCCTCCCCCAGCTCCCGGTTCCCCAGCCAGTGATCGTGCACCCGGTGAGCTCTCTGGTGGAACCGGGATTGCACGTGTTGGTAAAGCTCCTGACGCCCCGGTTGGGCAACCGCTGCATTCGGATCCAAAGCCCTTTCTCTAGTCTTAGACGGTCGCTTCGGGGCCACGAAGGCACTCACCAAGTTACTTTTGACTGTTGTTTCTTCTCCAGGCACCCATTTCGGCCACGTCCCAGCACCAGCTGAGTCTCGCCCAGTGGTTCCCTGTGATTCCAGGGGGAGGACAGGAGGCGGCCGGGACACCGAGGAAGCGGAGCTGATCTGCAGCTTATCGAGATATTCAGGAAGGTGCAGATTTCGTTTAGGGAGAAGAGTATAGGGATGACGGGACCCCCGGGTGGCTCAGCGGTTTAGCAGCTGCCTTTGGCTCAGGGCGTGATCCTGGAGTCCCGGGATTGAGTCCCACGTCAGACTCCCTGCATGAAGCCTGCTTCTCCCTCTGCCTGTGTCTCTGCCTCTCTCTCTCTTTCTCCAATAAATAAATAAAATCTTTAAAAAAAAAAGAGTATAGGGATGAAAAGTGAACGAGGGACGCCTGGGTGACTCAGTGTTTGAGCCTCTTCCTTTGGTTCAGGGCGTGATCCCGCATTCCTGGAATGGAGTCCCACATTAGGCTTTCTGCATAGAGCCTGCTCCTCCCTCTGCCTACGTCTCTACCTTTCTGTGTCTCTCATGAATAAATAAAATAATTTTTTTCTAAGAAAAAAGGAAAAGCGAATGAACGAGAAGACACAATAACTTAGGATCACTCCCCAAACTTACCATATTTGGTCACCACAAATTCTGCCAACGGAATGGAAGCATCTATTCTTTGAGCCCTTGTCATGGCTGAGGTTTGACTCTTGGTCCACAAGCCGTGGGGTGGGGTGGGGTGGGAGGTTGTTATAAGAGGACAACTGCTCCTGGGAGCAGTGCTTGCTTGTGTCCAGAACCACCCCCTCCTTGTGCAACTTTGTGGGTCTCAAAGACAGAAGGCAGAGTCCTCCAGACAAAACCACTGCCAGGTTTCCTGACTGTGATGCAGTGACTGTGACAACATATACTTACTGTTTTCTATTTGGGATGTTTCCTTTTTCTATCTGGATCTATTTCCTGAGGCCACGTTTCAGGTTCTGTTCTCTTGTGCCCTTCCTCCAGCATTTCCTGCTGGGATGATGGCCAGAGCATTGGAGGTGCAGAGACCCGGGTGTGTAATGATGTGGGAAATCAGTGATAGCACCAGATTTCCCAAAGAAGGACCAACACGCCTGGAGTTCCAACTTGAAGTCACCTGAGTTAAGGTGGGCCATGCATGTCTGTGGTTGGGGCCTTGAGGTTCTAGAGGTCGGCTACTCCCTTCCCCTGGAAAAAGGTATCCCACACGTGGAGGCCCTCGTGGGTTCTGTGGCCAGAGTTCCGTTGCTTTATCTCTCATGGCTTTTAATGCTCATGTGAAAGATTCTCTGACGCAGTTTCATGGCTCCATGCAAAATGCCGCGGGGCCCTAAAGAGCAAGAGGAGAATCCTACCTGAGATCCGTGCTTGGCAAAAACAGACACGTAGATCAATGGCACAGAATAGAGAAGCCAGAAATGGGCCCTCAACTCTATGGTCAACTAATATTCAACAAAGCAGGAAAGACTATCCACTGGAAAAAGGACAGTCTCTTCAATAAATGGTGCTGGGGAAATTGGACAGCCACGTGCAGAAGAATGAAACTCGGACCACTCTCTTACACCATACACAAAGATAAACTCAAAATGGATGAAAGATCTAAATGTGAGACAGGAATCCATCAAAATCCTAGAGGAGAACACAGGCAACACCCTTTTTGAACTTGGCCACAGCAACTTCTTGCAAGATACATCCATGAAGGCAAGGGAAACAAAAGCAAAAATGAGCTATTGGGACTTCATCAAGATAAAAAGCTTCTGCACAGCAAAGGATACAGTCAACAAAACTAAAAGGCAACCTACAGAATAGAGAAGATATTTGCAAATGACCCATCAGATAAAAGGCCAGTATTCAAGATCTATAAAGAACTTATTAAACTCAACACCCAAGAAACAAACAATCCAATCATGAAATGGGCAGAAGACACGAACAGAAATTTCACCAAAGAAGACATAGACATGGCCAACAAGCACGTGAGAAAATGCTCCACATCACTTGCCATCAGGGAAATACCAATCAAAACCACAATGAGATACCACCTCACACCAGTGAGAATGGGGAAAATTAACAGGGCAGGAAACAACAAATGTTGGAGAGGATGTGGAGAAAGGGGAACCCTCTTGCACTGTTGGTGGGAACGGGAACTGGTGCAGTCACTCTGGAAAACTGTGTGGAGGTTCCTCAAAGAGTTAAAAAGAGAGCCACCCTATGACCCAGCAATTGCACTGCTGGGGATTTACCCCAAAGATACAGATGCAATGAAACGCCGGGACACCTGCACCCCGATGTTTCTAGCAGCAATGTCCACAATAGCCAAACTGTGGAAGGAGCCTCGGTGTCCATCGAAAGATGAATGGATAAAGATGTGGTCTATGTATACAATGGAATATTCCTCAGCCATTAGAAATGACAAATACCATTTGCTTCGACGTGGATGAAACTGGAGGGTATGATGCTGAGTGAAGTAAGTCAATCGAGAAGGACAATCATTATATGATTTCACTTATACGGGGAATATAAAAAATAGTGAAAGGGATTATAGGGGAAAGGAGAGAAAATGATTGGGGAAAATCAGAGAGGGTGACAAAACATGAGAGACTCCTAACTCTAGGTAATGAACAAGGGGCAATGGAAGGGGAGGTGGGGGAGGATGGGGTGACTGGGTGTCAGGCACTGAGGGGGCACTTGATGGGATGAGCACTGGGTGTTATGCTATATGTTGGCAAGTTGAACTCCATAAAAAAAAATACAAAAAAAAGGGGGGTGGGGGGAGAAAAGAAAAGAAAAAAGAATCCGTGATTGGCAAAATGGAAGATGGTGGTCGGAGCTGTTTTTCCTGGCTGATTACTCTGCAACCCAGAGGGTGTCAGAGAATGAGAATCAAAGAGAAGGAAAGCTCATTCACTTAGCCTTTGCCCAGAAATAATCTAGACCGCAGTGTGACAGCAACACAGCTGGATGAGGGTGGCCCAGAGATAGCCCTGGCAGGGGTTCCGTGGCTCAGTTGGGGAAGGCAGCTGTGTGGGGTTTGACCCATCTCTGCTCCCTCTCATGATTTCAGACCAGTTGGAAGGAATGTTTTTCCAAATGAGGCAATCTAGACTTCATCTTTTACATTTCGACTTCACATTTTAAAGCATTCTTTTCTGATACAAAGGGTAGCATGGAAAGGTTTTGCAAAGAAAATGGAATGATTCTGGTGCATTCGCCCAACGATAGGCGACTTGCACAGAAAACAAAGTGCAGAGCATTGATATTCCGTATTCTATAGTTTGTACTGATTCTGTAATAGGTGCTATTTGTTTTAATACAAGCAGCTTATATATTTGTCCTTATTCCCACCCAAAAACCTTTGGCCACTTCTTCCTCCGGGACGTTCGGTGTGGGGCCACGAGGGGTTCCTGCATTTAAAGATTGAAGGACAAAAATGTTCAGCGAGGAAATGTCGAAGGTGAGGACTTCATTTTTTTTTTTTTTTTTTTTTTGAGGGTGAGGACTTCAAATCCGTTGTTTGTCAGTGTGTCTGAGATGTATGTAGCTCCAGCGAGGTGTTGTGGTTGAGGGGCCTGTGGGAATTAGGGGGAGCCTTCCGGTATACGTGTTGTGTAAAGCTCTCGTGAAAGTCAGTGTAATATGAAATACCAGTAAGAGTGGGGCCAGATCCCAGGATCCATCCTCTGCGGTCCGCGGGTGCTCGCTGGCCTGAGTGGAGCCGGCGGTCTCCAGCTCCCAGATTAGGCTTTAAAAGTCCGTTAGGCACGGGTCTTGGGCTCCCTTGACGCCTGCAGACTGCACCCCACTCCCCACCCCTGCGGAAGCTGGGCCCCGCGCCACCACCTGGGCTCCGAGGCGGGGGTGGGGGGCGCCGGGGGCGTTCTGGGGCTGGCGGGCGGCCTGCGGGGTGAGCACTGGGGGCGCACAGGAGGCGCGCAGGGAGCGCGCTTGGGGCGCGCTGGGGAGCAGAGGAGACCGGCCCCTGCGCCTTGGACCGCACAGTGCTCTAAAGCTCACGAAACTTCACAGACCTGGTTTCTCTGTTTTTTGTTGTTGTCGTTGTTGTTGTTTTGTTTTGTTTCTTCCCTTTCTTTAGGGATTCTGCCTCATGAGACCTAAAGTGAATGGGTCTGTGGATGGGGCTGCAGCTCGGTGTTTCAGGCGGTGTTGAGGCTGACGAGTGCAGCTGTCTTCGTTTTCTCTCTTCTGTGAATGTTCGTGTCTTGGGTGGCACCAAGTCCCATGGATAATGGCATAATGGTCCAATGGCATAATATTGAAGAGAATACATTGGACTGTATATTATTTTAATAAAGCAGGAGAAACGTGGCTAAGCGCACGAAAAAGTACGGTTGGAGGAGCCGGGGTTGAACCCGGGACCTCGTCCGCGCGAAGCACACGCTCTGTCACTGAGCTACACCCCCACCCGCTCGAGGCTTTCCCGGATCTCCTATAAAATTTAAATTGTATCTGTGGCTCGCATTAGTTTCTGTTGAAACTAAATGTGCCCAGTTCACTAGATTTCAGGAAGCACCTTCATCGTGAAAGTGATTTAGGTCAGCAGTGGCGTTTTAGCCTTTTCGTGTGAGATATAGGAGTTTAAGTTCAAGTCCTGTTGAAGAATCATGTTTCCTTTTCCTCTCTCTTATTTCCAACTTTTATACGGAAATCAACTGGGGCTTTCTAAAGAGCACGTTAGCGTGTGTTGCTCCATCTCTCAAGCCTGCTGTTGACTCGACTGGGTTCTAAAAAGCAGGATGGGCGGGGCGTGGGGGCGGGACAGGTCAAATCCAGGACTGCAACAGATTGAGAAAGCCCTAAATGTGTACAGTACAGTGATTTTTTTTTTTTTACGCTGTCCTGACCTAGGCAGGCAACTTTGGAGGCTCTTTGAAGGATCTGCGAGATAGATGAAACAGTGAATTTAACAATGAAAGGCAAGGGAGAAATTTGAGGAACAAGGTAGATTGATACAGGATTTGGACTCTTACTGAAGTCTAATACTTAGTATTTAGGAAAGCATGCAGGTTGGATTTTGCAGATGGTGATACCTTTTGCAAAGAATAGTAAATATAGGAGGAGGGGTGAGAATTGTTTGTTGTTGTTGTTATTGGTTTGTTGATTTGTGTATAGGTAGGGCAATAAGAGGGAAATGTATAGTTTGGGTTTAGAAATGACAGAATTTAAATGTCTGTGGATTCGCCCCTTGAGGATGTCTGCCCTAAGCACATTACAATCTGCAGACATCTCTGAACCTGAATTTCAGATATTTATGTGGCTGGGAGGAGAGGGCTCTTTAGAAGTGGGTAGAGTAAGGACTTAA
Organism: Canis lupus dingo; assembly: GCF_003254725.2. Lineage (NCBI taxonomy): Eukaryota > Metazoa > Chordata > Mammalia > Carnivora > Canidae > Canis > Canis lupus. Next base: position 26,024,342 of record NC_064277.1, read on the forward strand.
AGTTATCCACTAAGCCTAGTAGATAAAGAACTTATTATTGGTATTAATGGAAAAAAAAAACGGGATTGCTCCTACATCGATCTCATTTTTTAAAGTTTATACTCTTTGCTATGGTCTTAAATTTTCCTTAGAACAAAAGTAAAAGTCTCATTTCCTACCATGAGCTTCCAGATAAGATGATTATCTCTTCTTTGACCCTCTTTGTTGATCTATGACTGTTTTAATTATAGCAGACTACATATCAAACTTCTCAAAATTGAACAACTTTAAACCATCCATTACATTTGCTCACAATTCTCTGGGTCAGAAATTTTGGCTGGGTCCCTTCTGCTGCTTGGAGCCAGTTGGGACTGTTCACTGCTCTTTATTTAGCTGGTAGCAGGGTTGGACTCAAAGGTCTGAGGAGGCTCCACTGTGGTGTATCAGTGCTTCTCTATCTAGTTTCCTGTTCACTTTTCTCTCCATGGTTCTAGGTTGGGCTTTCTCATAGCACGCTGATCCCACTGTAGTCAGACTCCTCACAGAGCAGCTTCTGAGACTGGCTATTGCAAAAGAAGCAAAAGCAGAACCTGCAGATCATGTAAACTGTCTGTGCAAGGAAACAGCATCACTTCCTCTAGTCCCCAAAGGAAAATCTTTGAGCAGAAACACTGTTCACAGGGGCTGGTTTATTGAAAGAGAGGGTCTCTTGCTGCCACAGCATGCATTCAGTGCAGAGCATCTCGTTTTCGCCATCTTCAGGTACAGTCGAATGGGAAGGAGACAAGGAGACAGTTGACTTCTTAGAAGCCAAGACCTCTCCATTACCTGGATTTGCCTGAAAGTGAAGTATTCTGTATTGCCAGGGATGAACATTATTTTGTCTCCAAAATTAAAGCAGATCAATGACGGGATTTTCCTTAGTCGTTTTTTTCAGGCTCTTATCTGAAGAAACAAAAGCCTGTGTTTGAATTCCTGTATTCTGTTCCTGGTATGTAATAAAGGATCAGGGACAGTTGTTTGTCCAAGGCATTCGGCTTGCCATCTGAAGTGTTTTTCCAGAGACAGATGAGATCTTGCTCACATCACCCTAATTTCTCTCATTCTCTTGTCTTTAGGATTAGCTATTCTGGCTAAAGAAGTTGCACAGGGGTCTCTCCCTCTCCTTCTCTCCTCCACTCATCCCTTCTCTCTCCCTCTTTCTCTTCCTCTCACTTGGATCTTCCTTTTTTAAGTCCTATTGCAAAACGATGGTCCAGGTGACAAAGTTGGTTGCATTTGGGGATGTTGAATAAGTCTTTCCTTCTCCTTTCTTTCTTCTGATGTTTCACCAGTCATTTTTACTTTCCATGTGAGCAGAAAAACAAAAACAAAAAAACAGAAAAGTGGACTTGGCATCCCTGAAAGAATGTACCAATGTGGAGCAAAACAGAAAGAAATGCCTCTGGAGGTGCTGGGCATTGAACCCAGGGCCTCATGCATGCAAAGCATGCGCTCTACCACTGAGCTACACCCCCCGGACAACAACTGCTTGTTTTGTGATATATTAGGAAATGTGGTATCTTCTGTATTCTTTGGCAAGGCCATTTGTGTGTGTGTGTGTGTGTGTGTGTGTGTGTGTGTCAGAAAATTTATTCTGTTAACTGAATTAATTCTACGTTTCTAAATTGGATTGTTTTCCAGAATAGTAAATTCTAAGTCCAGATTTAAACCATTCCTGCTCCTAGGTTCTTCCCAGCCAGGGACAGTCTTCTCTAAGATCTTCTTACTGCCCTAATGCCTGTGTTTTGTTTTGTTTTATTTTTGAGAACCACTTTGGAAAGTCTTGAGTTAGGAGTTTCCCTTCATTCTTTTTCTCTACCACGTCTTTCTCCTCCACAGATCACTCTACCTGATTTCCATTGGCTGTCTTGTCTGCACCCACCTCTTCAAGTGTCTTTGGTCTGTAATCACTCTCTTCCTCACTTTCTAGACCACTTGCCTTTCTCACCGGCCAACTTCAAGACCAGGATATCTTGCTCTAGAAAACCAAGGAAGCACTTTGACAGCCTATATGCAAAATGAAAAGCATTATTGCTCATTTCCAATCATGTTGGGTTCCTCAATTCCATATCTTCAGAAGTGGTCTTCACCCTACAGCTGGTTCGAAAGTTTAGAAAAGAAAAAAAAAAAAAAAAAAAAAAAAAAGTTTAGAAAAGAGAAAAAAAGGAGGCAGGGTAGAAGGGAGGGAGAGTTAGGGAGAGAGGGAGGGAGAAAAGGGGAAAGAAAGAGAGAGAGAGACAGAGACAGAGACAGAGAGAGGGAGAGGAAGAAAACGTTTGAGTTCCACTCCCTACTTCTCCCTGCCTCTCCTTTCCCAAGCAACCATTGATGTAATTCCTGTCACTATAGATGAGTTTGAATTTTCCAAAGTTTTATGCAAATGGGATCATATATTTACTTTTTTGATTTCACTTCTTTCACTCATCATAATTATTTTGAGTTTCACCCATGTTTAACGTATCAATAGTTTACTCCATTTTATGCTGAGTAGTATTCCATGGTATGGATATACCACAATTTGTTTATCCATTCACCCATTTAAGCTAAGCACTTGGATTGTTTCCAGTTATTGGCTATTACAAATAAAGCTGATACAAAAATTTGTACACAAGAATTTGTATGGACACAATTGTTTTATTTTTTCTTTTGGATACATACTTAGGATTTGAGTGGTTGGATCATGGGGTTGGTATAGCTTCAATTTTTTAAGAAACTGCCAAAGTGTTTCAAAATAGTACTTTTCTACTACTGCTAACAGTGTATGAGAGTTTCATTTGTTCTGCATTCTAACCAACATGTGGTATGGCTAACATTTTTAGATTCTAGCAACTCTTATAACTGCAATGGTGTGTCATTATGGCCTTAATCAATATTTCCTTAATCACTGATGTTGAGCTTCTTTTGCTTACTTGTCATCCTTATTGCTGCTTTGGCAAAGTATCTGCTTAAATATTTTGCTATTTTTAAATCAGATTTTCTTATTGTTGATTATTTAGAGCCCTTTATATATTCTGGATGTAAATTCTTTATCAAATATATGGTTTGCAGAGGTTGTCTCATGGTCTGTGACACTTGCCTTTCTGTTCTCTTAAACATATTTTGCACAGAACAGGATTTAAAATTTTTTGATGAGGTTGCATTTATCAAATGCTTCTGTTGTCTTATCTACAAGATATTTGTCTGACCCAGGGTCACAAAAATTTTCTACGTAAGGGACCCCACACATTTTTTCTTTAGTTTCCTTAATTTTTTGAGACAGGTCTGGGTTAAGTCACAAGATGAGGAAGAGTGGAAAGTCTTTCCGTTGGAGCCCAATTACCTCTCTTCTGCCCTCCTCCTCCCCCCTCCTCCTCCCCCTCCTCTTCCTCTCCCCCCTCCCCCCCTAAGCCCAGAGGCAATTTAGCAAGCTCCATCAGTAGCCCAGAGGATTAAGACTTTCAGCATGAACTGCAAAGCAGCCTGAAGGATGGAGAGAATGGGAGAATTGTGAGAATGAGTCAGAAGGGAAACAAACATGCAGTTAGGGAGACAGAATGAAATTTGGAGAAATAAAAGTACAGCGAAGTTATTTAGCAAACAGGAGAAGCTGAAAGGGACTATATGTCAATCTTTTGGGGGAGAGAAAAGAAGATGGAGGTGAGTTTGGTTTGGGATGTGTCGAATTGAGAAGCTTGTGAACTTGCTGTGTCTCAGAACTTGAGAGTGCGTGGACCTGGAGACAGACTAAGGAATGATTGCAGGAGTGGAGGGACTGAAGAACTCAGGTTTCTTTGCAAATTTGGGGGTTAGGAATTAATTAATGATACTTGTGGAAAATAAAGAGGTGAGTTCCTAGCTATACTGTCCTTGAGCCCTGGTGTTTATGCTGGTTAATCTTATGTGCCCTGGAACTTCTAGAGACCAAGAGAAGTTCCAGTTTTGTTTTGTTTTTGTTTTTGTTTTTGAAGTTCCAGTTTATAGCACCAACCACATTCTTAGTATTTGCTTGCCTTTCTCATCCTACTTGCCTAATGATGAACTCTTATCTATATTTGCAAAACTACCTTTGATTCTATTTTGAAAATGACAGAAACTGATTAGTGTGGCAGAATTCCCCCTAGTTGACTTAAAGGCCTGGCAAAATAGGATAGGAAAGACAGAAAGGGCAGACTTCACTGAAGAAGAGTCTAGAAAAGTATCAAATACAAAGATCTTTGAGTTCTGATGCATAAGTGTGTGTGTGCCTGTGTGTAAAAACGCTGGTGGCAGGAGGAGAAACGTACTTAGCTATTTGAGCACATAAAAGCACAACTAGGAAAGCTTCCAGAATTACTCAGTGATGTTTCTTTGTTTTTATACCTGGAAGAATCTGGATATTGGTTGGATTCATGGACATTCATATTAAGGAGTCGGGCTTTTTTTTTTTCCTGTTTGCTTCGTGAACACCATAAGCATTGTTTATTAAATGTCTAATACAGTAGCTGGACTGTGTACCTACAACACTATTGGAATATCTATTTGTGTAAAAGGTGTTGGATAGTTTCTCAAGAGGATCTTTTAAAGACTTAAACATTGTGCTCAAGATAGAGAACACATTCATGCCTTATATGTAATTCAGAAAACCTTCAGTTAATAATACTGTATTGCATATTTGAAAGCTGCTAAGAGAGTAGATCTTTAAAATTCTCATCATAAGAAAAGAATTAACTGTGTGTGGTTAAAACCTTTTTTGTGGGTTTTTTGGTGATAGATGTTAACTAGACTTACTGTGATATCATTTTGCACAGATTATTGTGTTGTACACCTGAAAATAATACAGTTTTATATATCAATTATATATCAATCTTAAAAAGGAAGAAAAATAAATGGGAAAGAATATATTTAGGGATGCCTGCTCAGTGCTTTAACATCTACCTTTGGTCCCCTGGGTCCTGGGATCAAGTCCTGCATCAGGCTCCCTGCAGGAAGCCTGCTTCTCTCTCTGCCTATGTCTCTGCCTCTCTCTGTGTGTGTCTCATGAATAAATAAATAGAATCTTTTTATTTATTTTTTTTTAAAGAGGGAGAAGCATGGAGCCTGACACAGGACTCAATCCTAGGACTGGATCCCAGCAGGACTCTATCCCAGCAGGACTCCAAGATCACACCCTGGACCAAAGGCAGGAGCTAAACTGCTGAGCCATCCAGGGATCCCCTAGAATCTTTTTGAAAAAAGAATATATTTAAGGAATAGATTGAGAGGCACCTGGCTGGCTCAGTCAGTGCAGTATGTGACTCTTGGTCGCTGAGTTGTAAGTTCAAGCCTCACACTGGGTATAGAGAGTACTTTTAAAAAATATTTTTTTTTAAAAATGGATAGATGTAAAGTATCACCAGTGTGCCACCCAACATGGTTATGATTGAGGAAAATGCACCAATCTATTTTAAAACTATGGGTAAAATTTTGATGAGGAATGAAGTACTTACTTGTATGGCCTCCAGTGTTTCCCTTCAAACTAAGTGAATGAGGGGGACCTTTACATTTAGTTATAATACCACCAATAAATGCAAAACCCTTCTGCAATACACTACAACCACTTGTATTTTTGCCAGAAGTGTGTAACCTTGGTCCAATCACAGAGACACATCACATAAACCCCAACTGTAAGGCATTCAACTCAACAACTGGCATGAATTCTTCAAAACCTGTCAATGTCATGAAAGACAAAGAGTTTGAGAATACATTCCAGATTAAAGGAAATCAGAGAAACAAGAAAGCCAAACGCCATACATGATCCTGAAGTGGGTCCTGGATTGGGGGAACGTTGCTCTAAAGGGCATTTTTTTGAATGACTGGTGAAATTCTAATATGAACTGGATATTAGATAATAGTATCCCTATTGTTAAAAATTCAGAATATGAAATTGTTTTGCAATTTACAAGAGAAAGTCCTTTGTCTTAAAAAACCATGCACTGAACGATTAGAAATAAGATGAGAGCACGCAAGTTATTCTGAAATCAGAAAAAATAATAATTTGCAAGTGTTCACATCTGGAGGGAGGAGGAAGAGGAAAAATAATGCGAATGAATCTGGGTTACCTGTATGTGGTCTTTCTGGGTACTCATTTTGCAACTTTTCTGTAGGCTTGAAACAATTTCAAAATAAAAAGTCGAGTTCTCTGTTCAATCCTCCCATCTACAGCATCCTCTCCTCTGCCCCCGGGGCTGTGAGACCACACCAGAGTCGCCAGGTGGATACCCAGCAGAAGCATGAGCGATCCCCAGGGGCTGGAGTGTGGTTCCCTGATGAAGTCCCAGTTTCTGGTGTTACTTGAAGACCCGCTGTCCCCAACCAGGCCAAGGCCAGGCCCAACTCCGCGGTCTCAGGGCTGGTCTCGGGGCTGGTGTCAGGGTTGGTCTCAGGGCTGGTCTCCAGGTTGGTCTCGAGGTTTGTGTCTGGGTGGGTTTCCCCTCAGCGCCTCGGCTCTGGCTCTGAGACACACGGGGAGCGAGGCGGGGGGATGCGAGGGGCTGATTGTGGCACCAGGACCGCCGCGCCCCACCGCAGGCCGAATCCCGCCGCCCGCCGGAGCATCTGCCCCACGAGCTCTGCCTGCCGCTCTAGGTTCTTACACCCGCGGTCCCGAGCGAAGGACAGGCGCTTCCCGCCCTCAGCCCAAACGAGGTGCTACCGTCGGTCAGTCTGGGAGGAATCCGAAATCTTCTGGGGCCTGGTAAGCCCGGAACCCACACTGTGGCAGCCACGCCCGCGGATTTCTCGTCTTTGTGCTTGGGCATCGCAGACGGAGGTAGGGGCGAGTGTGCTGTTGTTTGAGCTTGGGCTACAAGACATGAAAAATAAGAAAGCGAGGCAGTAACTGGATATTTTAATTTGGAATGGTTTTCAGAAAGGCAGTTACCTCGTCTACACAGCTCAATGTGTAGGGTGTGGGGACTCCACCTGAGCCGTAGCATCTCAGGCCTCCTTTCCCAAGAGCCAGCCTCTGAAATCCAGCTTTGTCTCCCAGAATTTTGCCCTCGCTTTTGCAATGGGCTCCTGCATTGATGGGTCGGATTCCTGGAAGCTTGGAGGGCGGGAAAGGGCAAAGCTACCTTGAACAGAAGGCCCTTTAAGAGATAAGAGACAAGCAGCATGGTAGGCTTAGGGCGGAGAGTACAGGTGTGAGGGTAGAAAGCTGGGGAGGAGCAGGATTTCTGCCAAGGACAGGAAGGATGGGCCTGTGAGCCACCAACAAGTCTCTCCGCAGCACATGCCTGACTTAACCTAAGGAGATATTTTAATTACCATTCATTCATATTATAGTTTTTAGCATTTTGATCCTAGACGAGAGAACTGGCCAAATTAGTGGGGCTGGGGAGGTAGCTGGGGTCAGTCCTCAACCCCAAGAGTGGAGAGAACAGTTACACTTTTTGCCATAGGGGCTTGGAGTGGTCCAAGTTTGGATTTCTAACTGAGAGACCTAAATAGCTTGATCAGACCCCAGGCATCTTGATAGAGTAAGTCTCCAGGTGCCCATTTGAGTTCATTTATAGAAAAAGCAGAAGATCTATGGTGTGACCTGCAAAGTCACCTAAACTATTGCTCTGGGGTTGGACCTGGGTTTTGGAAGTGGACAGGGCTCTAATTCCACACAACCGTCCCCCACCTCAGTGTCCTTTCTATCACCCCATACACTATTGGCTTAAATGTCTAGGGAGGGCAGCCCAGGTGGCTCAGCGGTTTAGCGCCACCTTCAGCCTAGGGCCTGATCCCGGGAGGGCCTGATCCTGGAGACCCAGGATCGAGACCCAGGATTGAGTCCCAAGTCGGGCTCCCTGCATGGAGCCTGCTTCTCCCTCTGCCTGTGTCTCTGCTTCTCTCTCCCCCCACCCCCGTGTCTCTCATGAATAAATAAATAAAATCTTTAAAAAAATGCCTAGAGAAAACAAGCAGATAACAGAACATACATGAAATGACAACATTATCTCCCTCCAAAAAATGCATCCTATCACAAAGAATTGGCCTCAGGGCACATGGCCAGTCAGCAGCCAAGCAGATTTCTGAAGCCAGGCAGTCCCCCTCCCGAGTGCCTGCTGTAGATAATTTTCACTGGAGAAAGGAACCTGGAAATAAGGACGTCCCAGCCTGGTAGACAGTGAAAGTGACAAGCTGGAAACAAATTTCATTCCTCTTAGAGACACTTTGATCCAACAGGAAATAAGGACATAGATAATAGCAGTTTTGAAACCACAAAGCACTGGAATTTCTTAAAAGATGCTGTAATAGGGGTGCCTGGGTGGCTCCATTGGGGTAGCATTTGACTCTTGATTTCAGCTCGGGTCATGATCTCAGGGTCATGAGATTGAGCCCCTTATCAACCTCCACCCTGGGCGTGAAGCCTGCTTAAGATTCTCTCACCCTCTCCCTTTGCTTCCCTCTGCTCCTCCTCCTGCTCACCCTCTCTGTCTCTCTCAAAAAAAGAGTGCGGTTATGGACTGAATTGTGTCCCCTCCTCTCCAAAGACATATGCCGATGCCCTAACCCCTAGTGTTACTATTTGAAGACAGGCCCTTTATGGAGGTAAGAAAGGTCAAATGCAGTCCTGTGGGTGGGCCCCTTATTATAAGAAGAGGAAGAGACCCCAGGGGGATGCACACGAAGAGAAGGCCATGTGTGGGTACCACAACAGGGAGAAGGCAGCTGTCTGCAAGCAGGTGGAAAGATCTCACCAGATACCAACCCTGCTGGCACCTTGATCTTGGGCTTCTGTCCTCCAGAACTGTGAGATCAACTCTGTTGTTTCAACCACCCAGTCTGTGGTACTCTGTTACAGCAGCCTTAACGGATTGATGCAGGTACCTCCGTGGATCAGAATTCTAGGGCTTCCCTGGTCACACAAACCAGATGTCATAGGACAGAGGAAGTGGGTTTCCTGCACCTGCAGAGACATCCAACACACCTGTAATGTCTTTGCTTTGCGTCTCTTTCCCATTGTGACAGAAAAACCTCTTCCTACCTCTTCGTGTGGGGGCCTTCATTTGATGGTAACTGAGATTTGCAGGCAGTGTTTTATTGAAAGATTTGAAATGATAGTGAAAACAGGATGAGTGAAGTAATATAGGGAAATGGACGTTATGGAATATCAATTGAGAATGGGTTGATAAGTATTTCTTTCTTTCCCAGGTGGGGTCCACCACTCACTGTCCCACTGAGCTGTTGATGGCCCTCTCCATTCAGGTCCTTGGGTCCTGAAAGGGCAGCCAGTGAGGTTCTGCTGCTTTCATTTTGTCTTTGGCCCAGAAAACAAGAAGAACTAAAGAAAATGCAGGTAAGGAGATGCTGTGTCATCTTCTTTGTCTTTCCCTCTCATCAGTAAAAGTATACGATGGGGACCACGGGGACCAAGGTGTGCCACTGGTTCCTGTGCAAGCCTCTGCTCGGCTTCAAGGGATGCTGTTGTAGGATTCTGTTCTCCCCCCTCCCTTTCCCTTCCTCTGCTGTCCCAGCCACCTTAGGTAATATGGAGGCTCACATCTCACAGAGAAGAGGAGGAATTCAAGACAATCTGTTATGTTTTTTCATTCCATATGTGCAGGAATAGAACAAAAAAAAAGTTAAGAGTGCTAAATCAGTATTTTTTGAAGACTGGCTTTGAATGATGTTAGGTCAGAAAGGGAAAGAAAAAAGAAGTTAAAGCCTAGAGGTGCCAGGGTTCAAACCCAGGGCCTCATACATGCAAAGCATGCACTCTACCACTGAGCTATACCCCTTCTGGAAGAGTCCTTTGCTACCACTTATGTAGAGATAAGGTTTGTTTTCTGAGGCCCTGGATCCCTGAGCATCATGGTAGTTCAGTGTTAAGGGATATAAGCAGCTGCTCTGGGCAGAACACCTTCAGGAACTTGAGAGGGCTACTGATTTTTCAGAGTGTAGAGCTTCAAATGGAAGGCAAAAGATTGGACATATGTCAGATAATAACCCAAGGAGTTTCCACTGTGACTTTCTTTTTAATTTAAATTCAATTAGCCAACATACCAGTAGTTTCAGAGGTAGAGTTCAGTAATTCACCAGTTGTGTATAACACCCAGTGCTCATCCCATCACGTGCCCTCTTTCATGCCCATCACCCACTTACCCCATCTCCTACCCCCTCCCCTCAATGACCCTCAGTTTGTTTTCTAGATTTTAGAGTCTCTCAGGTTTGAAAATGTGGTTCTGGTTTCCTTCTCCCATTCTGGGAAAGAGTCAATCTAGTCCCGGTTTTCAGCTCTTGATTTTCTGCAGATACGTCTTAACTTGAGACACAAGACCGTTGAAATTCAGCTTTTTCCTACCTAGAATGTTTCATAATATTTGTAGTTTGCTCCATCGGAGTATTAAGGACCAGATTTGATGGAGAAAAGCCATGGAGCGATGCACTCAGAGTTTCACTTGAAGGGTTTCGTTCTGAATCTAAGCACCAATAGTCCAAAAACTATTTCTCAAAAGACATTCATAAGGCATGAATTAACAGCTTCAGGGATGGACAGAAGTGTTGAATTGTGAGAGTAAGACCAAAGATAAACCTAAGGTATCTTTCTGTGCTAGAATGTAGATGCTTAAAAATGATGGGGACAGGGATCCCTGGATGGCTCAGCGGTTTAGCTCCTGCCTTTGGCCCAGGGCCTGGTCCTGGACTCCCAGGATCGAGTCCCACATCAGCCTCCCTCCCTGGAGCCTGCTTCTCCCTCTGCCTGTTTCTCTGCCTCTCTCTCTCTCTCTCTCTCTGTGTGTGTGTGTGTGTGACTCATGAATAAATAAATAAAATCTTTAAAGAAGCCAACTTGAAGGGCCTCTCACTCGTCAAATTGGACATACTCTGAGCATGAATAATGACAAGTGATTATAATCCTTGGATACTTAAATAAATAAATATGGAAGAAGGGAAAATTTTCCTTATGGTGGCGTGTGAACTGTAAAAAAGTAATAATAAGGTTAGAAACTCACCACCTTGCTGCCATCAGAACAAGAATAGATTCATGTAAAATTCATAAATCAATGCTAAAAACATAGGTAAATTTTTGATGGGGATCAGGATTATATATAGTCTCAGAGTATTTCCTTATAGTTTACTTACTCATTAGAGGGGAAATGATAAGGGGAAGAAACCCTGGTGAACACAACCTTAACCAAGTGATTAAAGCAAACATCACTAATAATGGGAAAAACTGACATCGCATGCCTCCTGGTGTGTTGGAGGGAAATACCAGTTCTGTGATACTCATCCCAAATATTCACAATCTGAGTCTGGTCTAATCACAACATAAATTGAAAAACATTTTACAAAATCATTGGCATATGATGTTCAGAAACATGAAAAACAAGAAGCTTGAGAATCTATTCCAGATTTTAAAAGACTAAAGAATAACTAAATTCATAAGTGATGCTGAAATTGACCCTAGTTGGGGACAGAAATTTCTTTTCTTTTTTTTCTTTTTTGTGAGCAAAGCAATAGAAGTTTATTAAGCAAAGATACAGAGAAAGCTCTCAGAAGTGAGAGGGGTCTCTCTCGACAGGGTTGCCCTGGGATAGAAATTTCTATAAAATATTTTGTTAGTAAAATTAGTTTATTTTTTTTTAATTTTTATTTATTTATGATAGGCACACAGAGAGAGAGAGAGAGGCAGAGACACAGGCAGAGGGAGAAGCAGGCTCCATGCACTGGGAGCCCGACGTGGGACTCGATCCCTGGTCTCCAGGATCGCGCCCTGGGCCAAAGACAGGCGCTAAACCGCTGCGCCACCCAGGGATCCCAGTAAAATTAGTTTAAATTAATATAGACTGTATATTAGATAGTAATAGTACTATTACTATTAGTACTATTTTGCCAGTGTTAAATCTCCTGAATTCAAAGTTTGTGCTGTGGTAAGGAACTGCTCTTGCTCTTAAGAAATATATGCTGACATATATAACAAAAGGATTATGATGGAAGTTTACAATAAAAAGATTGTGGATAAAAAAGACATACTGTCCAAAAATGGTTTTCAAATCGTTTAGAAAAATAATAATGTCTCTAGGTAGAAAGGTAGATAGATAGATAGATGATAGATAGATAGATAGATAGATAGATAGATAGATAGATTTGTTGGTTATGGAGGGAGAGGCACACAGTGTTCTGAAATGATCCCAACCTCTGGACAGTTTGTGCTTCTCAGGTGGTTCCCATCCTATTTAAAATATTGCTAAGCAGAAGCTAGAATGCAAATTTGCCAATTTATGATATTAAAATTTAGCAGATGTTTTCTTCTTTCCCTTTCACACTCCTTTCACACTAAGGACATCTGAAAGAGATTGAATTTCTTTCTCAGCTGGGAAGCAAAGAGGGGCTGTTCTGGTTGGGAAAGAAAGAGTGAATATAGGAGACAACACTCTTCCCTTTCTTTGTTTGGGGACAATGATGGGCACAGATAGTTTTGGACTGAAACAATATCAGCTCTTTAGTGAGGCCTTCAATGGACTAGAAATTTTGAGAAGTCCCTGGAAAATGCAGAACAAAAGTATGGACAAGAATTGGTAGAGGAAATGACTGTTCTTTCATTTACTACGGTGAAAATGTTTTGGACATCTATGAACTATTTGTCTTCTTGTTTGGCAGCTAATAATTTCCATTTTGACACATTCCAAAAGTTTTCTTCTGCTTTTTCTTCATAGCTGCATGTTTGATGTTAACTGCTATTTCCCAGTATACTGTTATGTAGAGATAGAAAAGAAGAGAGTGATAAAATGAAAGGAAATTGAATAGTATGAAATAGCACTTGGGCACATGCAGACTGAGTTATTTAAAGCAGTTTTTGTTTGTTTGTTTTAATGTTTGGCAGGATGCTGGCTTCTCAACAGCTGTCATTTTGTGGTAGCATCGCCCCACTTATTCACCTAGTATCCTCCTCTTGTTGTTGGACCAAACTTTTGGTGATGGAGAGAGGAGACAAGTAGAAGAGTCAGAGTTTTGATTCCTCCTCCCAAAAACTTCACAGAAAACAGGAAAAGATAGCAGTTGTCAATCCCTAGCATGTGTTCCCATGGAAGTGTCTTTGCAGGTGTGATTACATTAGGGCTCTGGAAATGGGGATCTTGCCTTGGGTTGTGCGAGGGGCCCAATGTAACCCCAGGCGTCCCTGCAAGAGAGGTAGGGGGAGGTTTCCCCTACGCAGGGGCGAGGGCAGACGACCTGAAGGCAAGCACTGGGGCGCCGGCCGGAGCTGGGAGAGCCTCCGGGGCTTGGGGGTCCGGGGTCGGAAGCCGCTGTGATCCTCAGCTCCGCCCGGTGCCGGTGCGGCAACAAGTTGCATCTGCCCCCAGGAAGCTGCCCGGCGCCGGGCGTCCAGTCCGCAGCAACCTCGGAGGGTTTCGAGGCTCGTGGGGTCCACACTGTAGCGTCAAAATGAACGTCTTGGGTAAAGTGTCTGCTTTTCTGGTGAGCAGGGGGAACCCACAAGCAAGGGAAGTAAGAAAGTAGGATGGCGCAACCTGCATCACTTCTTAAAGGGATCCGGCGCCGGCGGCTGGAGATGCCCGGCCCTGTACGTGGGAAGCTGCACCCGTTTCTGGTTCCTGGGGAGGGGGCGGGGGGGTGCTCTCACTAGTCTCCCACCTCCTTGCTGCATTCCGGGCGCTCCTCCCCACAACTCTGGAGCCCGTCCCCTCAGCAGCAAGGGCTGGAGGCGCAGGATGCGTGACTCCTGGTTAGACAGAGCCCCAGGGAGTCCGCGGGGCGGGGGGTACTGATGTTTAGCAAACGAAACCGTACGGGGAATACAAGGTACTGGAAGCATCTGTCGGGAAGCCGAGCAATGGGATAAACCCTTGTTGGTTTACTGGGGCACCACGGGGAGGGTCAGGGCAGGACTTTGGGGGGAAACCCGCGGTGAGCCATCCAGCCGCAGGCAATTGATGGGCGCCTCTAGCGGAGGCTCCTGTGCTCCTGCAGCCCGAAGGGCGTGGGAAGGCTGGAGGGATCGCCCAGGTTCCGGAGGGTTACAGCGCGAATTGGACAGACTCGGGATGGAAAGAACGTGGGGCTTTTTAAGCAAGTTCGTGGGTGTCCAGACACTGCATGGAAAGACCCACCCGCTTCACAGAGCGAGGCACGCGAGAGAGAACAGCCGTTCGACAGACGGGGTCCGTGGGACAGATGTGTTGTCATGAGTGCAGGGGGGCGCAGGGGGCATGGAGGGGAAGAGGTGGGTGGGGGGCAGGTCGGATGCAGCGGGCGGGTCGCCGGCGTGTGGACGTGGCACCGGGCCCCGCCCTGTGCTCAGTCCTGAGTACTTGGGGGTGGGTGTGTACGGAGGGCACAAGTGTCCTAGTGAGTAGAACTGAAAGTGTCCTAGAAGATTGAGAGTCAGGAACTCATTTGTTGATGGTTGTGAAAACTTAAAAAAAAAAAAAAAGGCTTCTTTCCAAACTGTTCTTGAACTGTTCTTGAACGCTAACACTGGTTAGCACCACAGCCCAGAAACTTCCATGGAAGACCTCCACCCCTACTCCAAAGACTCATTTCCTGGTACCAGGCTCCTAGCAAGTGTCCTCTCTTCTTTCATCTTATGTCTTTGCTATATTAGTATATCATTGAGTCTCTTGAAATTGAAAGGACCTGATGGGGTTGGTGGAATTGCTCTCTTGGTGTGCTCCTGGGGCTGGTAGAATAGGAGGAAAGGGAAGTGGCAGATTCCGCTGGAATTAAGTGCTAGAGAAGTGGCACCTGCAGAATCTGCAAGCTGGCGTAAGTGTTGGGAGGATGAGTGGCTGTTGGATGGTGTGAGAAAGTTTGAACAATTGAGAAAGTTCCCTTTCAAGCTTTTACATTGCTCCTAGAGAAAACTACATGCCAGTTAGATTGCTAGAAGTTCCTCACAAACAGGTTTGGGGTTTTGTTTTTGTTTTTGTTTTTTTGTTTCTGTTTACCCGAAGGTACAGCGAACACCGTAATTGTTTATTAATTTTCTGTGACAACTTTCAGGCTCTCTGTCCATAGCATTATTGAAATACTTCATAGGGAAATAGTAGAAGGAGTTTCAAATAGGATTCTTCTTATGAAATAACCATTTATCTCAGGAAAGCTGAAGACATATCAAGTGCATTTCTAATACATTAGGACCAGGGGAAAAAATTGTAACTGGTTAGATGCCATTTCTAAGAAGCTGACAGACTAAAAAAAGTGGATGTTTCATGTAAAGAGCTTTTATGTTGTGCTCCAGAGTTTGAATCCACACTTAGGATTTGTGTGTGTGTGTGTGTGTGTGTGCTTACAATGTCTCAACTTGTTAACATGGACAGGGAAGATTAGTTATATTGCTCCAAGTTTCCCACCTTCATTGAATATGAAGGAAGTGTTTCTACACTAGGCAGTAAACGATTAAATAATCTTTTTTTCACCAATTAAATGTGTCTTTGAAAAAAAGAAAGCACTGCGATGACTACTGGGCCTGAGGAATTGTGTCTGCTCCCACATTCCCAGACAACTGCTCCCTCTAGCCCCTTCACAGAGGGTCCCACATGTAGCCACATCTTCTTTCCTCTAAGAGTTTCTTAATCTTTAATTTCTCCCTGAGAAAGCTAAACAAGATATAAGCTTGTTGAAAGATAGAACACCCAAATAAAACATGATTGAATATCCAGAATTCATCTACAATGTACTTTAAAATGAGTCACTTTTATCCTGAGTCAAAGTTAGATCCAACTTGCTTACAAAGAAGTACCTCAGTCATCACGTTATTTGTTTTTTATTGGCTTACAATTTTAGAAATGTCTGTCTGATATTTCCCATAGCTTCCTCATACTAAGTTCTTGGCTTTTTCACCATATCCTTTTCCTCTTTAAATCAGAGAAGTGGAGATGCCTGGGTGCTCGGTGATTGAGGTCTGCCTTTGGCCCAGTGCGGATCCTGGAATCAAGTCCTTGCAGGGAGCCTGCTTCTCCCTCAGCCTGTGTCTCTGCCTCTGTCTCGCTGTGTCTCTCATGAATAAATAAATAAAATCTTTTAAAAATAAAAAAAATAAATCACAGAAGTGGATTTCCATGGAGAAGTTTATGGTTAGAAGGAAGGACATTTTTAAAATTTTTGGGCCTGAGTCCTAATATAATCCAGAAAAGCCATAGTGATGATTTATTACATTTTTTTTTTAAGATTTTATTCGATCTTGGGACTCGATCCTCGATCCTTGATCCTAGGACTCGATCCTTGGGACTCCAGGATCACGCCCTGGGCCAAAGGCAGGCACTAAACCACTGAGCCACCCAGGGATCCCCAATTCATTATATTCTTTCTCAAATTTTGCCTTTTTTTCTTTTTGCAACTTGATGAATTCCCATAGTTGGAGCATGTGAATAATTTCCTCCTGACATGTTGGGTATAAGTGGCAGGAAGATACTGTAAAATTGTACCTTGATAAAAAAAGAGAAACTATGTCAGCAGAACAGAAAGTGACTGTTGCTCCCATTAAAGAAAGTCTGGCTCCTGAGCACTAGTTCTGACTCTTTTATGGAGAAGTAAATTCCAAAGCCAGGACATCTTACTTTGAGAAAGAATTTCCCTTGGAAGTTATTTTCTCCTTTGAAATTCCCTAATCGAATCACAGGGAAAGAGGTGTTGTGACATTGTCTTTGTTCAGGGAACCAGGGCTCCCCCAATCAATGCACAATCCTTCAGCCCACACTTCCATTGTGGTTGCTAAGGGTTTTGTATCTTCAAAATTTATCACAAGGCCTAATACCCAAAAGCAGGCTAATACCAAAGTTCTTAAAGATTTGATGAGGAAGAGCCAGCTCTGAGTATGGAAATGATTGCAAGATACTATCCTACTTAAAATCTTGCTGAGCAGAGACAAAGATACAAAGTTCCCAGTTCATTGGAAGTTAGCACAGTCTTGAGTGCAAAACTTGCAACATTTTATTAAAAATTAAGAAACTTCACACCAAATTCAACTATGTATGTTGATTGAAAAAAAAATTCATAAATACTATATTACCATGGCAGAGAACAAGGTCAATTATTAGAACACAAAATGGTTCAACAATAGAAGTACATCTTTGCAATTATTTTCCCTACATTGAAATAGGAAATTGGGGAAAAAATTAAAATACAGAGCCCTGCCCCAGCCCCCAAACCAGTGCTTTTCAAAGGTTAACGTGCAAAGGAATCACTTGGGGATCCAGGTTCTAGTTCAGAAGGTCCGGAGTGGAGGGGACACCCGCATTTCCACCCAGCTCTCAGATGCCACCCACTGTTGGTCCAGGGATCGCGCTGATGGAGGGCGCACCAGCCTTGGGTCGAATAACCGCAGCATCTAGTTCATGGCAGTCCTCGGTTAGGATCTAGGACAGAACCAACCTGGACATCAGTGTGACTGTTGGGATCCTGGGCAAACGCCTCCCGGCGGCGCGGCACCTGCGTGGACGGCAGCAGACGCAGTGACTGTGGCACCACGGCCAGGAACCAAAGGACCCGGGAAAGTGGCCTGAGCGCCTGTGTTTCTCCCCTTGGGCCTTTCCGTCCTCAGCTCTCCTTTCCTGCTCTTAATCCCGCAAAATGAAGCCAAGGCTGCTGCGCGGTCTTGCCCGCCACCTGCCTGCCCGCTCCCCCCGCCCCCAGCCCACCCGGCGTGGCCGAGCCAGGATAGCGCGGGGCCGGCAGCACTGGTACCGGCAGCAAAGAGGCAGGAACAAAAGTGGAGGTGCCGGGGATTGAACCCGGGGCCTCGTGCATGCTAAGCACGCGCTCTACCACTGAGCTACACCCCCGCAGGAGAGCCGCGGCGCGCCAAGTGTATTTAAGGGGAGTGCAGGCTCTTGGGCGGGCTTCTGCAGAAGCAGCTCGGGTCCCAAGTCCACTCTGCCGCATCCCGCTCTTTCTGAGCCTCAGCTCCAGGACCTGAGTCTGTCGCTGCAGGAGTAAAGCGCGTCCCAGACCGAAGGCCCGTGAGCGTCCTGGGTCTGTCCCCTTCCGGTTCGCGGTCTCCTCGCTCTGCTTTCCCGGCTTTCCAGGTCGCCGGAAAGCCACAAAGCATCCTGCGGAGACGCAGAGATAACGCCTGGGCATCGCCTGGGCATCGCCTGGGCACCGCCTGAGCTCGGGAGCGCCGCCCCGGGGTCCCCCCGCCCCCGAGACCACGCGGGGCAGTGCACCTGTCCGGCACACCTGCGCGCCTCCCGCACCGCGCGGGGCTGGCAGGTCCACCGCCGTGGAGAAGCCGCTCGCTCCTAACATGATGTGGTTCCCCAAGGGCTTCTCTAATTAGAGACTAGAAGGACCTTAGTGACCGTGAGAAATACATGAACCAAATACCCAGCTCAAGGCTTTGGAAAATGAACAACAAAATAAACCAGAGGAACAAAATAAACTGAAAGAAGGAAGGACTACTAAAGACAAACGCAGAAACTGAGTTTTAAGAAGGGAAATAATTTTTTTAAAAAGCTAGACGTTTGAAAAGGCAACCAAATAGATGAACCTCTAGCTAACCTAATTAAGAAAAGAGAAAATTAGTACAAATATATAGCATTAGAACTGACTGGAGAAAGTAACCAAGAAAAGAGCTTTTTAAAAAATCATGCTAAACACTATAGCACAACTCAGCATATGATTTGAAAATTTAGATGAAGTGGATTTGGTACATACAGCTTATCCAAATTAGCCCTTGTAGAGACAGAAGGTAAACAGATCATTATTTTAGAAAAATAGAGAAAATAGTTGAATAGGCATGCCCCCCAAAAGGGTGCGGAGCAAAAATATTTTCAGAAGCAAATTCTACCAAACTGTTAAACATCAGAAAATCATGATGCTATTTAGATTATTTAAAGCATAGAAAACGAAGAAAATCTTCCTTTTTTTTTTTTTTTTTTTAAAGAGAAACGTTGTGTTTAATGATAAAGCTTAACACACTCCAGCACCAGGCATGGCCTGAAGTTGAAGCAGCAGAGACGGGTAGGTGACCCTATGGAGCCTCACATGGCAAAGAAGATGAGGAAGGCGACTATCAAACAGAAGAGCCCCATGGCCTCAGACAGGGCAAAGCCCAGAATGGCATAGGAGAAGAGCTGCTGCTTGAGAGATGGGTTCCTGGCATAGCCAATGATCAAGCTGCCAAACACCGTCCCAATACCAGCCCCTGAACCAGCCACACCAACTGTGGCAGCCCCAGCGCCAATAAACTTGGCTGCTGTGTCAATGTCCCAGGAGACAACACTGGTCTGGAACTCCTGTCGGGCCACCTGGAGTGGGGAGCTGCTGCAGGATGGCTGTTTAGATGGGATCTCTGGCCTACTCAAGAAGGAGGCAAAGGCCTGATTAGATCCCTGGTACAGCAGCCAATCAGAGCCGTAGGAATGAGTAATGCCCCGGTGGTCTGCATTTTCCCAGTCTGCACTCCCACAGCCCCGCGGCTCCTAATCCGATCACGGCGCTTGCCCGGCTCAAGGTGACTGACCAAAAATCTTCCTATTTGTTAGATAAAGTGAGTCTAACATTTACAGGCTTTTTCAGTTTGCACCAATAATTAAAAATATTTCATTTAATACAGGATATCCAACTGGGGTTTACTCCAGAAATGCAGAGATCTCTCATTATTAAGAAAGACATCAACAAAGATTCCCTTCTCCACCCTCCAGCCCTCCTTTTCAAATAGGCTTGGACCTTTAGGCTTCCGTTTTCATCTCTGCACCATTCAGCTTTAGCAAAAATCCTTAGCTGGGCTAGCTGGATCCCTCCACCCTTCATATCTGATCACCCTCAATATCTAACTGAGTTCCTCATCCTCTGCACTCCCCTAGGGATGTATGATCACCTTGGCCCATTTCCAGCAAGAATCCTCATAGGTCCAATAGCCAGAATTCACCCCCCTAACCCTGATGTTTCCTCTTAGTGATTTCCACTAATGGACCCCTACCCCACTCTTGGCTATAAATTCCCACTTACCAAATATTATATGTGGAATTGGACCCAGTTCTATACTGAGGCCTCTTTCCCCCTATTACAATATTCCCATATGAAATCTGGTTTTCCTGCTTTAGCTCCTACCCAGTTCTGGCTTATCTTGAACAACATTAATATAGACCATCTTGTTGATAGAGGAGAGGAGAAAAAAACATATACAATTATCTCTATAGGTTCAGAAAAGCACTTGACAAAAATCAACATATATTTAATACTGTAGTGTGTTCAATAGTGTCCAATACTTCACATCTACTTGCAACCTGAAACTGTGACCTTATTTTGAAATAGGGTCTTTGTAGATGCAACTAGTTAGGAGGGGAGCATGTTGGCATGCTGAGCCCTAGGGCATGGTGAGCCCTAAATCCACTGATTGATGTCCTTATAAGAGGAATGTGCAGATACAGAGATACACAGGGAGAAGGAGGCCTTACACAATGCAGGAGAGACGACATAGAAGAGTGCCAGAAGCCTCCAGAAACTAAGATGAGGCAAAGAAGGAGTCTTCTCTAGAGACTCAGAAGGAAGATAACCCTGATGACACCTTGATTTTGGACTTCTGGCCTAAAGAACGCTGAGAGAATAAATCTGTGTTGTTTTAAGCCATCCAGTTTGTGGTAATTTGTGGCGGTAGCCCTAATAAACTAACACAAACATGCTGAAAGCACTCAATAAAATAAGAATTGATGGACACTCCTCAGCTGTCCTGTTTTTTGGTGTCATAATCCTCATGTTTTCTAAACACCCCTCCTATTCCACTTTACATTGAACCTGTGTGGTTATAGAAAATAAAATAACTATATGGAGCAGATAAGAGACTTTGATAATATAGAGGACAGAAATCCAAGGGCCTCTTTCACTGGGTTGGAGCCTCCATGTCTCCGGGCCTTAACTGAAAATCCGGAATGTGTTGGAAATAATTTGGTTGAGGAAGAGAAAATCATTGATTCTATATACTTGGTTCTATGCAACTGTTTCAACCAAAAAGGAAAAAAAAAATTCAGAGGTGGCAAAAGTTTTGTTGCCTTTCTGTTTTCTGGTAAACCACTAAAAGGAGATTCTGATTTAAAACTCACGTGTTCAAAAAAATAAAAAATAAAAAAAATAAAACTCACGTGTTCCTCTTTAGACTAAGTGGCCTGAAGCATGGCTTAAAGTAGGAGAGGAGCTGCTTTAACACACTAGGTTCAGTCAGCAGAGCAGTTGACTTTTGATCTTGGGGTCCTACGTTCGAGCCCCACATTGCAGATGGAGATTACTTTAAAAAATAATACAAACATAGTGATTAGAAGGGACATCTGCACCCCAGTGTTTATAGCAGCAATGTCCACAGTAGCCAAACTATGGAAAGAGCCCAGATGTCCATCAATAGATGAATGGATAAAGAAGATGTGATATATATATGAATATTACTGAGCCATCAGAAAGAATGAGATCTTGCCATTTGCTACAACGTGGATGGAATGTTGAGTAGTATGCTGAGAGAAATAAGTCAGAGAAAGACAAATACCATATGATCTCACTCGCATGTATAATTTAGGAAACAAAGCAGATGAACATAGAGGAAGAAAGGGAAAAATAAAACGAGGAAATCAGAGAGGGAGACAAACCATGAGAGACTCTTAATCATAGGAAACAAACTGAGGGTTGCTGGAGAGGAGTGGGGGTAGGGGGATGGGGTCACTGAGGGATGGGCATGAAGTAGGGGATGTGATGTGATGAGCACTGGGTGTTACATGGAACTGATGAATTCCTAAACTCTATCCCTGAAACTAATAATAGACTATATGTTAACTAAATTGAATCTAAATAAAGAAGTTTTAAAATAAAAAAAAATTAAATCTTAAAAAAAAAAAAACCAAGATTTTTTGGCACTAGATTCCTCTGACTTGGCTGTCCTCATCATTTAGAACTGACTACTTGTCTTAGGTTGGTGCGTTGGCTCGCCTGAGCAGTTGTCCTTAGGCTGTAGTACCTGCTTCTCTTTAGTGCCAGGATGGTGTACATGTCTTCCCAAAGGAAAGCTTAGTACCAGTAAAACACAGTTCAGAGGAGAGGAGGGAAGTAGTGAGACAGAAAAATCTTCCTCTGATTCACCAGTTTTTGTCAGCTATGAAAAGACACGGAACATATGATCAAGAATATGTCAAAGTGGAAGCTCTAAAACAGAATCCTCTTAGGATCCATGCTAGAAGGGGCATGTTGCCTGTGCT
Organism: Canis lupus dingo; assembly: GCF_003254725.2. Lineage (NCBI taxonomy): Eukaryota > Metazoa > Chordata > Mammalia > Carnivora > Canidae > Canis > Canis lupus. The sequence goes on from NC_064277.1 coordinate 26,046,496, forward strand.
GACTGCCTCGCTTTTCAGAGGCAAAGGTCTATGAGGTCAGGCATGAGTGTATTTACAAGCTGGTGAAGGAGACAGAGGGAACCAGAGTTATGTACTAATAATAAGAGGATACTAGCCAGCCTCACTGATCTCTTTATCACCGAAAGGCAGGATGCATCTTGACTGCTGTGTGCTGACTGATACTCCCCCTAAACAACTGTGATGTGTTGATGGTTCATTATCTTTAAAAATTCAAGGTATACTTTTGTGTTGGAGGTGCTGTAACTTCTTTACATTCAGTAAAGGAAGCTACCTATCCCTTTGCCAACATCTACTGAGATGACAGGACCCATAGTTCTAACGTGAGTGGGATAACCTGCTAAAAGTTTAAGGGTGAACATCTGTACTGAGTACAGGTGACTTTAGACTGTGATTTTGAAATGCTATATGGATACACAGGGATTTTTTTCAATTGACATAGAGTTGAGACATAATATCACAGTAGTTTCAGGTGTACAAGTGATTTGACAACTGTACGTGACGCTACGCTCACCACAATGGAAGAAACACAGACATTTTTAACTGTCTGAAGACCTTAATTAGAAATTGAAGGTGCACCTGCGTGGTTGAGTTGCAGATTTGAGACCTCGGTATTGGGGTCGTGAGTTCAAGCCCTGAGTTTGGGGTCCACACTGAGCATGGGCCTACTTTTAAAAACTGGAAAAAAAATGAATGATTAGAGGAAACTCAACATCTGAGAAAAGCTCAATTCTGAATGTTGAAACCTATTCCAAAGTTAGACCTTTTGAAGCTAAAGAAAATGCCCTGGACAATTACTCCCGGGATTGTAAAAACAGTTTCTCCATGTGACTTTGGCCATCTTATGCCCTTGCGGGGGCGCCTGCGTCATTCTCCAGAACTCTAATGAGTCTTACACGAAATTGCTCAAAATGGCAAGGACAAATTCCTCCAAACTTTCCAGTTATTGTTAGGAAAAGTTTACCCAAGAAGCTCTGGATGACTGAATCTTTTCTATTTATCATAAACCCCCTATCAAAAACAAAACAAAACTAAAGCTCTAATGAAATTCTTAAGATCCTCCCATTAAAACATACATTTCATTGTCCTCATTCTCAAAACTGAGAAAGTAGCTCAAATTAAATTTATGGTTTTTTAAATCACATTTTCCACTCTCCAGAAGAACTTTATCCTAAAATTCTACCTTTAGTTCTATTTATTATTTTTATTTTAAAGATTTTATTTATTTATTCATGAGAGACACAGAGAAAGAAAGAGAGAGAGAGGCACAGAGAGACACAGGCAGAGAGAGAAGCAGGCTCCATGCCTGACACGGGACCAGCCGAGCCCAGGGCTCCAGGATCACGCCCTGAGCCAAAGGCGGCGCTAAGTCGCTGAGCCACCTGGGCTGCCCCCTTTAGTCCTATTTAGAGATAAATTGAGGCATATGAAAATTTTTAAGAGTTATTTGAGCAAAAATGGATTCAGATCAGCGAGCAACCCCCTGGAAGTGGTTGGGAGTGCTCCGCTGACACAGGGTCCGGGGAGAGACTTGACAGAGAAGGTGCAGAAGTAAAGAAAGGCGGTTATTTAAAAAAAAAAAAAAAAGAAAGAAAGAAAGGCGGTTATTTGCCTATAAAGCTACATTGGCTGTTTGCGATGGATTGTTTTTATTGTTTCTGTTTCCTTGAAGCATATTGAGGCTCCGTTTTAATCTGCTTACATGGGCATTAGAGCCTCCTCCATCTGCTGGACTCCTTGTTTAATTGATTTAAGAGTCCTAAGATAATATGATCTATGCCACAGAATCCTACAAACCCTTACCACAGAACATCATTAGAAAACTGTGTACAATTTCGATTGATTTCTCCCTCTGGCAGATTCTACTCTGTTACTGATGGAGTTCAGGACATGCTATTCTAACATGTCATTCTTGGGCATATTAAATTTTTGAAGCTGAAGGAATCTGAGAAAATGGCAAAAGCAGAAAGGTCACTCTGATCTCCCCTATCGCCCTTCCTCCCTGAAACAGGTCATAAAAGGGGACCTGTCAGAGATGCCCTCCCTATGATGGAAAGGAGAGTCATTCCTTCGAAAGTCAATGGGATGCCAAAAAGACTCCTAAAACACAAGCCTTGCTAAGTTTCCCCCAATTTACTACAATTACCTCATATTCCTCCATGACTGCCCCCTTTGCACCAAACCTAGCATAAAATACTCAGGTCTGTTTCTTTGTGCCTTCATTTCCTTGGGAAGGCTCTCATGTCACAGTGTCATGTAAAACTTCTATTAAATAAATGTCCATGTTTTTTTCCTGTTAATCTATCTTTGTCGTTTTGATGTTCAGACCCAGCCAGGAACCCTAAGAGAGTTGAGGAAATCTTTTTCCTCCCCTACATAACCTTCTAATTTTGCAAGTATTGTCACAATCCAATGTCAAGTATATAGTCCTGTGTCCAGGAGGGGCAAGATGTATTTCCAAAAGAGACACTACCAGACACACGCATAGAAGAGTCAGGAAGCTGGGGATTTTGGAAAAGACAGCCTGTTGGGTTAACCTCAGAACTACATTGGAAATGAATGGTAAAACACAAATATCCCCTTAAACTCTGGAGCATCCACTCAGTACCATGTTTACCCCTGGCAAGAGGTGCATGTGCCCTGGGGCCTCTCGTAGCCACCTATCTTCCTGTGGATATGGAGTCCACACTGTATTTACTGGGGTTCCCAGAATTCGCTGCCTAAGCAGCCTGCTGGTCCCTTCTTCCAGAGCATGCATCAGGCCTCTTTCCTGGGGCCATCCTTCCGAGGGCAGACCATTCGTGCTCCTCGGCCTTGGAGCTGGCCCTGGACTGGCTCTGCCAGGAGCGTGTTGCAGCTTGGAAGTGTATATCTTGAGATGTTCATACACGCAGGTACAAAGCCCTTCAAAATGTGGGATGGAGCAGTAAGAAAGGAGAATGGGGGTTGTATCATTATCATAATGAAATATGAATAATGAAATATCATTATTATTTTCAGATTTCTCTCCTCGATGTATCTTTCAAAATTAGCCAAGCAGGTGCTCCTTCAAGTCACTCAGATAATGAGAGAATTTATGTAACACAACAAAGAACTTTTATCTAGATCCGAAGCTTACTTTACGTTTTAAAAGTTCCTGTAAGAGAATGGGAGAAGATATTTGCAAATGACATATCAGATAAAGGGCTAGTTTCCAAGATCTATAAAGAACTTCTTAAACTCAACACCAAAGAAACAAACAATCCAATCATGAAATGGGCAAAAGACATGAAGAGAAATCTCACAGAGGAAGACATAGACATGGCCAACATGCACATGAGAAAATGCTCTGCATCACTTGCCATCAGGGAAATACAAATCAAAACTACAATGAGATACCACCTCACACCAGTGAGAATGGGGAACATTAACAAGGCAGGAAACAACAAATGTTGGAGAGGATGTGGAGAAAAGGGAACCCTCTTACACTGTTGGTGGGAATGTGAACTGGTGCAGCCACTCTGGAAAACTGTGTGGAGGTTCCTCAAACAGTTAAAAATATACCTGCCCTACGACCCAGCAATTGCACTGTTGGGGATTTACCCCAAAGATTCAGATGCAATGAAACGCCGGGACACCTGCACCCCGATGTTTCTAGCAGCAATGGCCACGATAGCCAAACTGTGGAAGGAGCCTCGGTGTCCAACGAAAGATGAATGGATAAAGAAGATGTGGTTTATGTATACAATGGAATATTACTCAGCTATTAGAAATGACAAATACCCACCATTTGCTTCAACGTGGATGGAACTGGAGGGTATTATGCTGAGTGAAGTAAGTCAGTCGGAGAAGGACAAACATTATATGTTCTCATTCATTTGGGGAATATAAATAATAGTGAAAGGGAATATAAGGGAAGGGAGAAGAAATGTGTGGGAAATATCAGAAAGGGAGACAGAACGTAAAGACTGCTAACTCTGGGAAACGAACTAGGGGTGGTGGAAGGGGAGGAGGGCGGGGGGTGGGAGTGAATGGGTGACGGGCACTGGGGGTTATTCTGTATGTTAGTAAATTGAACACCAATAAAAAAAAAAAAAAAAAAAAAAGTTCCTGTAAGAAATATCAGAAAGGGAGACAGAACATGAAAGACTCTGGGAAACGAGCTAGGGGTGGTGGAAGGGGAGGAGGGCGGGGGTAGGGGTGACTGGGTGGCGGGCACTGAGGGGGGCACTTGAGGGGATGAGCACTGGGTGTTATTCTGTATGTTGGCAAATTGAACACCAACAAAAAATAAATTCATAAACAACAACAACAACAACAACGAAAGTTCCTGTTATTTTTTTTTATTTTAATTTTATTTTATTTTATTTTATTTTATTTTATTTATTTATTTATTATTTATTATTATTATTTATTATATAAGTATATATTTTATATATAAATATATAAATTATTATTTATTATTTATTATTTATTTATTTATTATTAATTATTTTATTTATTTATTTATTTTTGAAAGTTCCTGTTATTAAGGTCAGGAACGACGGGTCAAAGGAATACACAAGAGTAACAGCGGAGGGAGGGGCTGGGGGGCGGGCACGAGCCGCGGGGGAAGGTGCGCCACACCTGTGGTTGGGAGCGTGCGCTGAGGACCAGCAGGCCCTGGCCGGCCCGGGACAGCTCCGACCGGAGCCTGTGCGCTGCGCCCCTGCTTTTCTTGCCGACTCTTACCCTCTGTGCGTCTTCTCTTCGGTGATAGCGCGGAATGTTTGAAACCGCTGGGGTGCGCTGGGCACCTCCGTGCGTGCTGATCCTCGGGGTCGGGGAATCCTCCAGGAGCAGGTGAAGGCGCCTGCAACCCGCGCCTGCCGGGTGCTGCCCGGGGCCTGCTGCGGAGACGCGCTCGTCCTCCTTGTTCTTCGTGTGAGTTCAAAGACCTGCAAGAGGAGGAAAGGACAAGAAAAGGAACAAGCAGCAAACAAGCTTAAGAAACGACGAGCGGCCTGGAAGTGGCTTAAGTAAAAGTGGAGGTGCCGGGGATTGAACCCGGGGCCTCGTGCATGCTAAGCACGCGCTCTACCACTGAGCTACACCCCCTAGCGCTGAGAAGGCGCTCGGAAATTCTCCTATGGCTCCTCGCGAGGGTTTCGCAGGGGAAACCAATCCGGGGACTGTCCCTGCGCCCTAGAGTCCGCCCTGCGGCCGAGCTGGGAGGAGAGCTCGGTACCTGCGACTGCGCTCCCCGGTCCTCCGCGGACCGCACAGCAGTCACCACCTGCCGCGGGATGCGCAGCCGGGCCCGGGAGCCGGAGGGGGCCTGCTGAGCGCCCGGGAGGTCCCTCCCTCCCTCCCGGGGAGCCCCGCCCCCACCCCCGCGCAGCGACCCCTGTGGCGCCCCCTGTCCGGCCGCGGCCCGCGCAGATGCAAGGAACGAGGCTCGAGCTGCAAACGCGTGAACCCTGCATCCTTGAGACCAAATCCTTGGATGGGGCCCGGGGCCCCGCTCCGCAGTGCATCCCTGCGCAGGTGGGCTGTGTCCGGTTGAAGACAGTCAAGCCCCACAGACTCAAGACGGCTCTTCATCTGCTCCTTAATTCACTGCCGCAAGAATCTGGCGGAAGTCAGGAAGACGGCCACCACGCACACAACTTTGTTCTTTTTTTTTTTCTTTTTTTTAACATAAGAAAGACTTCCCTGCTCTTCGAGCAGCGACTCTTCCCGTCTTCTTGTGAGCTTCCTTCCCTCCCTCTGAGTCCTAAGTGTTCACCTCCGAAGACCTGCTCCTTCCTGCTCCCCTGTCACCCACCCTAGGTGTCTGGGTGTGTCTGGGTCTCGGGCAGGGAAACCAACCCGAGTGGGTGGGCGGCAGGGCGGGGTGGAGCTGGGCTCCCCGACCCCTGGGCTGAGGCCGCTGGGGCAGCGGGACACCGACGCCGCCTGCTCACTTGCCCTGTGGAATGTTTAGTTGTGACTCTTGGGCAGAGAGGGACAAATACGTATGCTTCACAAGATTCCCAGAAAAAACCGAAGTTTCTAAATGTAGGCATCGAGGTATATTGTACTTAGAGGGTCCAAGGTTCGAGTTCTCTCCGTGGGCATCACGAGATGTCTCTCTCCCGAGCCTACAGCCATCAAGCCCGGACCCAGCTCTGGAGGCTCCCCTTACACTGGCCCTGGCATGCCAGCTGCAGGCCAGAAACACTTCTGAAGAGCAGAATTGGGGGTTAAAGGGAGAGCCAGGGTGGCCTTAGGATTGCAGAACGGTTCAGGGTTTTGTGGATCAGGAACCCTGTTCTGCCCTCTAGGGAAGGAGGCCTGGTGCGTGGTACCAGCTCAAGGTCTCCACTAGCAGAGGCTTTAGAGACGGGAAGAATAGGATCTTCTGAACAGGAGACGGAAAGTGGAACAGGATTTAGTGTGTTGATGGATTTGACAAGAGCGTGCACTCAAGGAATACACACAGAGCTTGACTAATGTGGATGTCCTCATCTTTCCCCAAGCTAGTAAGCTGGGAGCAGTAGCATTTCTGCTTATTTGTTTATGGTCAGGGGGGATCCAGAAGATGAAACAAGTTTGGTTTTGAACAAGGATTTTTAGACACGTATGGGACGGCCTCCTGGAGGTGTCTGATAAGCACTATGATGGAGAGATCTGGACCTCTGCAGAGACCTCAGATCTAGAGATTTTTATTTTTTATGTCTGCAGAAGAGACTGCCCATGAAAAATAGACATTATTTGCTCTTCCAGGGCCAAATCATAAACACATTTCCTTTTTTTTAAAAAAAAAGATTTTATTTATTTATTTATTTGAGAAGAAGAGACAGCAAGCACTAGTTGGGGGAGGAATAGAGGGAGAGGGAGAAACAGACTCTCCACTGAGCGGGTAGCTCCAGGACACTGAGATCAGGACCTGAGCCAAAATCAAGAGTCGGTGGCTTAAAAGGACTAGCCACCCAGGTGCCCCCATAAGGACATTTCTTAACCAGTCCTCCAAGTTCTTTCTGCATCTACTCTCCTAATCAGCAGGCAGACTTAGAAACCATGTATTGAAGATGGTAAGCAACACACTGAAAGGTACTGGGTCCTTGACCTGTTGATTGAAGGAACACCCCACTGATCAGGAACCTTCATTCTCTACTGTATGTGTACAAGAAATACATTTCCTCCTCCTTAAGCCATTATATATTGGGGGGTTGTTTTGGTTTCACAGCACTTAGCATGATCTTAACTAATTCATCTTTGTTCTGTAAATTCACAACCCTTAATTCTAGGGACATATTTTAAATTTTTCTCTGATAATTTTCTTTTTCCTTCTTTTTTTTTTTTTTCTTTTCCTTCTTAAAGATTTTATTTATGATAGAGCACACAACAAGCAGGAGGAGGGAAGAGAGAGAAGCAGGCTCCCCATTGAGCAGGTAGTGTGATGCAGGGCAGGATCCCAGAACCCTGTGATCACAATCCAAGCTGAAGGCAGGTGCTCAAGCGACTGAGCCATGATAACTTTCTTTTGGTTCTTTCTTCTTCTTCTGTCTTCCCATTGTCTTTCTTTTCCTGTTTAGAATTCCTATTAGTTTGTTGTTGCTACCTGGAATCATCTCTGAATTTCTTTACTTTCCATTGCTGTGTCTTTTTTGTTTTACTGGAAGAGAAATTTCCTCAGCTTTAGAGAACCATTCCCACATGGAACTCACTCATTGAAAGCTCCTTGCAAAGACCCAAGCAGGAAAGTGGGAGGTATTGATTCCACCCCACCTGCACTTCCACCACCCCAGCTCCATGTTAGGGGAAGAGTGAAGGAAATTCTTAGAAATCCCTGTCCAGACAACTAGGTATTTTTATTTCTGACTTGATTTATTTTGACTCTTTCTGCATCTGTAAGAGTATTCGCAAGTGCTAAAGAAACTGAGGGAATTAAAATCATCCTGGAATTCTTTCAAATAACTTTTCTATTATTCCCTTCTTCACACATAAACACTTGTGGAAATAGCTTTCCAAGCTCAGTTAGAGCCACTCCTGCCAGGGAGTGCCATGTTAGCAAACTGAAAATTAGGTAATTTCCATGTCCCTGTGAATGACCTGCATGGCCAGGACTGCAGAACAGTTGGGCCATCGTTTACCAAATGTCCAGCCACCTCTGGGCTTTTTCATCCCGAATAAGGTTGATGTGGTCCCAGCCAATCAGCAATTCCCCCCCCTTCCTTATTGTTTGTACTTTCTTCTATAAAAGCTTCCTGTCTTTTACCTCATTTTTCAATTCTCTGAAAGGAGACTGTCCATTGAAGAGTTAGAGTTTGTTTGTATAACCTACATGGTTTTCTTTAATCACTTTTTAAACCCCAGAAAGGCAAGGATTGGCCACCATCTTGAATGCAGCAAGAGGACTTGGAGCTTCGAGCCCATGGACTTCTATAAACTTCCAACCATACTTCCCTCACTGGCCAACTTTTTTTCACTCTCTCTTCCTACTATGTTATGGAAGAGTGGAAATGCAGTTCATGTATGGAAAAACTTAAGGGGCACCTGGGGGGGCTCAGTGGGTTAAGCATCTGACCCTCGATTTTGTCTCAGGTCATGACCTCAGGGTCTAGAGATTGAGCCCCACGTCCAGGGCTCCCCACTCAGTGCAGAGTCGGCTTGGGATTCTCTCCTCTCCCTCCGCCCCTCCCCTGATCTCTCTCAAATAAATAAATCTTTAAAAAAATACAAATCTTCCAGCATTTCCAAATGTAACAACAGTTTGAAAAATATGCTTAGCATTGCCAACAATCAGTTGTGAGGCTAAAGAAAAAAGAAAGAAAATACTTTTTCTAAACTATATTTTAAAAATATAGTTTTCAAACATGTTAGAGGAAAGATTGAGTTATAGATCACTATAGAAAGTAATATTACAAAATTGCTGTTATAGGAAAGGTAATAAAAAAATAATGCAGCCAAATAACATAGGAAAACCACAAAGGTCTATTAGTAAGTTGACTTTTTGTGATGTTTGTGGAATTCACCCACTTTTTAAAATTTGTAATTTGTTTCAATTTATTTTTTATTCTAAATAAATATTTACTTTCATAGTAATTTTGTATTCACAGTTTTGTATTTTTTCTTAAAGATGGCCCCCAATATTATATAAGTTTTGGGTTCCTTAAGACATGGATCTGCTCTACCACCAAATTTCAAAAATCACACATTTACCCCAAACATTGGGATGTTGAAGCAAAACACTATGATTAAGAGAGTTATATAAGGACTTGAGACATTGAGTGCTGTGACAGCCAGGTGCTAAGTGCTCGGCTTGGACTCTACCAGGGCTGCCCTCTGCAAGCTTGAGTCCTGCTCACAGCAACTCCACTTCCTAACCTAGCCTGCTGATAAGAATTATTTGTGGCCGAGGAACCACTAACTGTGTTGGAAAAGACGATACTAGTACCATTAGTAGCACACCCCTTCCTTGTGCCCAATATTACTCAGCAGGCCCTATGTCCATAGGGCCAATTTGAATCTCAGCATTCTGACCTCAGTTTTGACTGTTCTTTTCTAGCTAGAGGAGAACAGTCTCAAAGCTGAGGTACTCCAACTTAAAATAATTTCTAATTGGGGCAGCTCGGGTGGCTCAGCGGTTTAGCGCTGCCTTCAGCCCAGGATGTGATCCTGAAGACCCGGAATCAAGTCCCATTTCAGGCTCCCTGTGTGGAGCCTGCTTCTCCCTCTGCCTGTGTCTCTGCCTCTCTCTCTCCTCTCTGTGTAATTTCTTATTGGACAATTCTGTAACCCAAAAGGAAAATAAATCTGAAACTATTGGTTTTCATGGAACTTGAGCTGCTCCTAATTATCCTCAACTCATTCCATCAGTAGTTTGCAAGTGCCTGATCTGAGCAGCTTTGAATCTTGCATAGAACCCAAAACGTATTCAGGATATAGTAACAATTTTCAGAAATCCTCGAGCAGCTGGTTAAAGAAAAGCAATGTGGTCACCTAAAATGATGGCAGGCTTTGAAATAACATTATCTACACTGCCAATACCATTTAAGCTGTCTTGCAGTATATTTGTTTTAAATTAAGTTTTCTTCATAGGGGAAGGGAAGGAAAAATAAAATAAGATAAAAATAGAGAGGGAGGCAAACCACAGGAGACTCTTAATTCTAGGAAACAAACTAAAGGGGATCCCTGGGTCTCAGCGGTTTAGCGCCTGCCTTTGGCCCAGGGTGCGGAGTCCTGGGATCAAGTCCTGGGATGGAGTCCCACATCGGCCTCCCTGCATGGAGCCTGCTTCTCCCTCTGCCTATGTTTCTGCCGCCCCCCTCCACCCCGTGTGTCTCTCATGAATGAATAAATAAAATCTTAAAAAAGAAACAAAGGGTCGGGTCGCCGGAAGCGAGTGGGCTGGGGGATGGGGTAACTGGGTGATGGGGCGTGAAGGAGGGCACGTGATAGAATGAGCACTGGGTGTTATATAAGACTGATGAATCACTAAATTTTACCCCTGAAACTAATAATACAGTATATGTTAACTGAACTGAAGTAAAGAATTTTTTAAAAATTAAAAAGTTAAGTTTTGCAATTCATTTAAAGTAGCTAGTGTAACCTTGACCCCAAAACTTTCCAAAGCTGAATGAAAAGGAATCAAAAGACCAATCTCATTCATGTGTATTGTTGCAAAAACTATGAATACAATCTTGGCATGTTAAAGTGAACAGCATATTGAGCTAATATTTTTCCAGGAACATGAGAATGATTTATCACCAGGAAAAAATTCCATTATTAAGATGAATTAATAGCTTGAAAGAGAAAAAAATGAAATGATCTCAGTCGATGTCAAAGGAATTTGGAAAAATTCAAAGTCCAAATTGGTACAGTTACTATGTAAAACAGTATAGACGGTCCTCAAAAATTAAGAACAGAATCACCATATGATCCAGCAATTCCACTTCAGGATTTTTATCCAAAGAAAGCAAAAACAGTAATTTGAAAAAATATCTGCACCCCTATGTTTACTGCAGCATTACTTACAATAGCCAAGATATGAGGAAAAAAGTGTATGTATCCATTGACAGATGAATGGATGAAGAAAATGTGGCATGTGGATAGAATGGAGTATAGTCCAGCCATTAAGAAAAGGAAATCCTGCCATTTCTGACAACATGGATAGACTCTGAGGCCTTTACGTGAAATGGAATGAATCAGAGAGACACAAATATATGATCTCATTTATATGTAGAATATAAAACCAAAGCAAAACAATCCAAAAAACCCTCATACATATAGAGAAAATCCCAGAGAATCCACTAAAGAGTTTAGACTTCAGAAGTTTGTTATGTCCTCTAGAATGTGACCACTTATTCCCAACTTGGTTCTGTAGCCCACCTTCTAATTTCTAAATTTGCTTGCTAGGGAATATTAAGGTTCTTTCTGTCTGTATTTTCACTCTTTACCAAAATATTATCAATAAAATCAGAAACCCTAGCATGTTGTCTTAGAATTATGTGTCAAGGGTTTTGTTTCTGCCTTTTGGGCCCTAACAGAACTGGCGGGTGTATAGTTTGCTGAGCCATGTCACTCCTCCTCCCTGCCCCCAGCATTTACCCCCATTACCCCTTCAGAGAAAAGCTCCCAGATTTGAAACCATAGGTTCCTGTTTCAGTGGAAAGCAACATCCCCTTGCCTACCTAAGGGAGAGATAGAGAGAAGTTCGGATCCAATAGATTTAGAGAGAATGCGTGAAGCTTTATTTCGGTGAGGTTTGTGGCAAGTGGGCCCAGCCATCTCTTACATCACTAAAAACAAGATGGATTCATCCTCCCTGTCCATGCAGCCTCCCCGGGGCTCTGCCAATGCCAGCAGTCTGGGAGGCCCATCTAACAAAAGATCACCTCATGCAAAAAATCCATACAATGTCTTTAATAACTGAAATAGTCCAGTGGGCAGAGCATTAGACTGAAGATTTGAGGATTCGGGGTTAGATCTTACATTTCACTGAAATTCTTTCCTTGTGACTGTAGTCCAAGAGTAGTTGACTGAGGACCCTCCCCTCCTTGAAGAAATCAATATTTTAGGGTGACAATGCATCGTGAACGGGAGCGGTAAATCTTTCCTATTTTATCCGGGGGACATGGTGGGTTCAGGGCACCTTGGCAGGTACAGTGTCTCAACCTGGAGGAAGGAATCTGAGAAAAAGCAGAAGCGGGAAGGTCACTCTGAGCTTCCTCCCACCCCTGAAACAGGAGAGAAAACCATCAAGTGAAATGACCCTCCCCCTGCTGAGAGGAGAGGAGCCTCCTGATCTCAGGAAAAGAGAGAAATCAAGAGGAATCCTCAGGAACAGGACTTGCTGAGTTTCCCCCAATTTACTACTCTGCATACTTTTTGGCCTACAGTATTTCTCTCCAGCTGCCCACCGTGCATCAGGCCCAGCATAGAAACACGCAGGTCTTCATTTCCTCAGGAAGGCTCCCGTGTCACCCCAAAGCTTATTCTGGACCGAGCGGGGGACCCACATAGGGTCACTTTGTCCCGCCCTCCCTCCACGACCTTCCTAAAAGTGCACCGGGGTCCTGCGTGGTCGGGGCGGGCGGGCGGGGCAGGGCAGGGCACGAGTCGGGGAGGCGGGTGTTGGGGGAGGGCACGCGTCCCCCGCCCACCCCTTGCCCCTCTCGGGCCCAGCGCGGCCCCGCAGAGCATCGCCCCTACCCGCGTCCCGGTCCCCGAGTGAAGGATGGGGCAGAATGTGGGCTGGGCGCCACCCCTCGGGGAAGACACTGCAGGCGAGAACCGGAGAAACGCGGGCGAGGCTGGCCCCGCGGGAGAGTGAGACGCGTGGGGGGGGGCTTTGCTTCCAACGACCTGTCATTTGAAGGGACCAACACCGCCACGTCCACGGACGATCGGGTTGGGCGAGTCACACTGTCCTGTACGCGCGCATCCTGGTGACTGTGAAGCTCGTCCCCAAACTGCTGGGGATCGAGGCGCAGGCCAGCCAGGGCACGCGGGCACCCGGGAGAGGGCGTCCTGGCCGGGGCCCTCCGGAGCGCGCGGGCACCGAGCGGCCCGCCCCGCCCGCCCCTCCCCGTGTCGCCCCGGCAGGTGGCAGCTCGGCCGCTCACCTGCGCGCCTGCGGTGTGGCGCGCGCCCCGCACCCGGCCGGCCTCTGCGCGGGCCCCGGGCTCTGCAGGCACCTCCGCGGTGCGCGCAGCTGACCTCCCACGGGGGCCTGCGGGGAGCAGCACCCACAGACGAGGCCGCGGGGGGACCCGCCCCACCACTGCACACCGTTTTTTAGTGACTGCGGCAGCCCGCCCGCTAGCCGGCCGCGTGGCCTAATGGATAAGGCGTCTGATTCCGGATCAGAAGATTGAGGGTTCGAGTCCCTTCGTGGTCGCTGTTTTCCTCCCAGGGCAGCCTTTTCCTTTTCATCGGACGAGCGCGCGGAGTGTGCGTCCCGTGCCAGGGCTTCACACGGGGCGGAGCTGCGGGTGTGTACGCGAGGACCTTGCTTTCTAGTAGACCTAGCAGGTGACCTCAAGTCAGGAGAAATACACTGGCTGAAATTTGTTTCAGGTCCTAGCACGAGGTAAGGAACTGGCCGAGATCAAGGAGAGGGAGGAGGGTGCTCCAGGCAAAGTATTCCCAGCAGAAGGAAAAACTGCCAACTCGTTGAGAACCTAGAGGCACCTGGTCTTCCCGAACTCAGATTACTGAACTTCTGGGGGGAGGGAGGAGGAAGGGTTCCCTTAAAAAATCAGCAGAAAGGGGTACAGGTGAGTTGAATTTCTAGGAACAAGATCTCTGACTAGGATTCCTTATGACTGTGGCTTTGCACATGGTTTGAAATCAGTGTTCCCCAGATTTCCATAGCTCCCATAAACACAACACGACCTCCCAAATAATCATCTCAGAGACAAGCCTTAAAGACAGAAGCTGCAAAAGGCTTTTACCCTAAACTGAACTGTCCTCCTGAAACATCGCTAGTAGTTCAGTCATGATAGGTTCATTTTTAGCAAGAGTGCGAATCCCATAAATGGATCTGAGCAGCAGAGAGGTTCCTCAAAAAGTTAAAAATAGTACCATTAAAAAAAAAAATCCAGCAATTCCACTTCTGAGTATATACTGAAGAATGAAAGCAGTGTCTCAAAGATATATTTGCACGCCCATGTTCATAGCGGCGTTATTCACAATAACCAAGCAGCGAAAGAAACCCAGATATCCTTGGAAGAATAAACGGGTGAACAAAGTGTATATACATACAATGGAATAATACTCTGTCTTAAAAAGGAAGGAAATCCTGTAACATACTACAACATGGATGAACCTTAAGGTTGATAGTTAAGTGAAATAAGCCAGTCACAAAAAGACAAATACTGTATGATTCCATTTACACAAAGTATCTAAAATAGTCCAATTCACAGAAAGAAAGTAGACTGGTAGTCATCATTGTGTGGGGGAAAGTGAAATGGGGAATCATTTAATCGGTATAAAGTTTCAATTTTGCAAGATAAAAAGAGTTCTGGCGATCTATTGCACAATATGAATATACTTAACACTACTTAGAAATGGTTAAGATGGAAAACTTTATGGTTTTTTTTGGGGGGGGTTTAAATCATAACTAAAAATACACATAAATATACATCTTTTTAAAAAAATATACATCTTTTTAAAAATTCATTTGGGAAAAAAAAATTCATTTGGGGGCACCTTGGTGGCTCAGTGGTTGAGCATCTGCCTTTGGCTCAGGGCATGATCCCAGGGTCCTGGGATTGAGTCCCACATCACACTCCCTGCAGGGACCCTGCTTCTCCCTCTGCCTGTGTGTCTCTCTCTCTGTGTCTCTCATGAATAAATTTAAAAAAATCTTTAAAATTGATTTTAAAAAAATTTTTATTTAAAATTGATTTTAAAAAGATTTTTAAAAATCTTTAAAATTTTAAAAAAATCCACCCGGGATCCCTGGGTGGCTTAGCAGTTTAGTGCCTGCCTTCGGCCCAGGGCATGATCCTGGAGTCCCAGGATAAAGTCCTACATTTGGCTCCCTGCATGGAGTCTGCTTCTCCCTCTGTCTGTGTCTCTGCTTCTCTCTGTGTCTCTCATGAATAAATAAATAAAATCTTTAAAAAGAATAAGTATTATTATTCCTTGTTGGAAAAGACAGAAGTGGGCATTAAAATGGTATTGCTTTCTTCTGTCCAAGGTAATATCCTGAGCCAAAGGCAGATGCTCAACTACTGAGCCACTACTGTGATTGTTGAGTCTAGGGCAGTTCTATTTTTAACTTTTTGAGGAGCCTCCAGACTGTTTTCCACAGTGGCTGCACCAATTTGCATTCCCACCAGTGCACAGGGTTCCTTTTTCTCCACATCCTTGCCAACACTTGTTGTTTCTGTGTTTTTTATTTTAGCCATTCTGACAGGTGTCAGGTGATAACTCATTATGGTTTTGATTTGCATTTCCCTGATGGTCAGTGATGTTGAGCAACTTTTTATGTGTCTCTTAGCCATCTGTACGTCTTTTTTGGAGAATGTTTGTTCATGTCTTCTTGCCCTTTTTTTTTTTCTAAAAATTTTATTTATTTATTCATGAGAGACAGAGAGAGAGGCAGAGACACAGGCAGAGGGAGAAGCAGGCTCCCTGCAGGGGGCCTGATGCAGAACTCGATCCAAGGACCCCGAGATCATGCCCTGAGTCGAAGGCAGATGTTCAAACACTGAGACACCCAGGGTGCCCTCTTCTGCCCATTTTTAAATTGGATTTTTTTGTTTTTTGGTCTGGACTCTCACTTCTATTCCATTGGTCTGTCTGTCCACCCTTATGTCAGTACCACACAGCTTTGGTTACCTTAGCTTTTACTAACCTTTGAGATCAGGAGGTGTGAGTCCTCCACGTTTGTTCCTTTTCAAGATTGCTTCAGCAATTCATATTGAAATTTATTTATTTTTTTAAAAGATTTTATTTACTTATTCATAGACGCAGAGAGAGAGAGAGAGAGGCAGAGACACAGGCAGAGAAGGAGAAGCAGGCTCCATGCAGGGAGCCCGATGTGGGACTCGATCCCCAGTCTCCAGAATCACACCCCAGGCTGCAGGCGGCGCCAAACCGCTGCGCCACCGGGCTGCCCCATATTGAAATTATAATATGAGTGGAAAGAATGCCTTTTTCTTTTCTGCAAAAAAAGGTAGTGGGGGTATGCCTGGGTGGCTCAGCGGTTGAGCGTCTGCCTTCGGCTCCGGGTGTGATCCTGGAGTTCTGGGATCCCATCAAGTCCCACATCGGGCTCCCCACAGGGAGCCTGCTTCTCCCTCTGCCTGTGTCTCTGCCTCTCTCTGTGTCTCTCATGAATAAGTAAATAAAATCTCAAAAAAAAAAAAAGTTGTTGGAATCTTGATAGTGATTATATTGATCTGTAGACCACTTTGGTAGTATTAACATCTTAACAAGATTTGTCTTCCTATTTAGGAACATGGGCTGTCCTCTTTGGGTCCTCTTTAATTTCTTTCAGGAATGTTTTATAGGTTTTAGTGTACAAGTCTTTCATCACCTTGGCTGTATTCATTCCCAGGTATTTTATTATTTAAATGTTATTATAATTGGGATTGCTTTCTTAATTTTCTTTATGGATTGCTGTTCATTGCTGGTAGATAGAAACAGAACTGATTTTTGTGTGATTGTCTTGTCCTCTGCAACCTTGCTGAGCTCATTTGTTAGTTCCTGTGGGTTCTTTGGATCATGTCCTCATGAATAGAGACAGTATTATTATTTCCTTTTTTAAAGGTTTTATTTATTATGAGAGAGAGAGAGAGTGAGAGAGAGAGAGAAGCAGAAGCAGAGGGAGAAGCAGAAGGAGAAGCAGGCTCCATGCAGGGAGCCTGACCTGGGACTCGATCCTGGATCATGCCCTGGGCTGAAGGCGGTGCTAAACCGCTGAGCCACCTAAAGATCCCCTATTATTTCCTTTCTAAAACGATGTAACTTTTTCTTATTTCTAATTTCTAATCGGATGCCTCACATTGATTTTTCTTCTCTAATTGCTCTGGCTAGAACATTCAGTACGACGTTGACGAACATAGTAGCATAGTAATGAAAAAGGCATCCTTGTCTCATTCTTGATCTTAGGGAGAAAACTTTTTCAGTGTTTCAACATTGAGGATGATGTTCACTGTGGGTTTTCCATAAATGTCTTTTATCATGCTGAGGAAGGGGATGCTCTTTTCTGTGGTGAGTCACTGTCTCAAAAGGGCGATATTCTTAACAAAACTGGATAAAATGGAGTTAAATAGGAATATTGTGTCATTTCAACAAATTCCACATCAAATTTATTTAAAAGTTGAAGGATGGGATCCCTGGGTGACACAGCGGTTTGGCGCCTGCCTTTGGCCCAGGGTGCGATCCTGGAGACCTGGGATCGAATCCCACGTCGGGCTGCCGGTGCATGGAGTCTGCTTCTCCCTCTGCCTGTGTCTCTGCCTCTCTCTCTCTCTCTCTATGTGACTATCATAAATAAATAGAAATTTAAAAAAAATGTTGAAAGATTCCAGAGCAAAGGACTTAGCTGAATTCTCTACTGAAGAGTCCTGGCCTAATGATTCCGAGAGAAATCCAGTTTGGATACTTGTATTGTGGTTTTCCTAGGAGCCCTCTGCTGCTGGAACACATGTATCTCATTCACACTCGCTCATTGATAGAGGTATCAGGCCTGTGTTGTAGGGTTGTTTTGGCCTGTCTTCTACACCTACTTTCTATGCTGACTATTCTGCCTTTTTTTTTTTTTAAGTATCTTCATTTTTCGTTAAGCTGGAGCTTTCCACAATTCAGTTGAATTTTAACTTGACTTTTTAAATTTTTATTTTATTTATTCATTACAAAGAGAGAGAGAGTCAGAGGGAGAAGCAGGCTCCATGCAGGGAGCCCGACGCGGGACTCGATCCCAGGTCTCCAGGATCACGCCCTGGGCTGAAGGCGGCGCTAAACCACTGAGCCACCCTAACTTGACTTTTTGAATCTTTGACATGTTTTACCCTGGGGCACATTGGCTTCACAATGATAATAACTTAAGGATGAATAACGTTAGGATGAAAATTTGCCATTCTGAGGATACCTTAATCAAACCTGCATTTACTGCTTGATTTAATTTTTATTTTTTTTTCCTTTAAACATATGGAATGCTTCATGAATTTGCATGTCATTCTTGTGCAGGGCCCACGCTAATCTCTGTATCACTTTAAACTCTGGTATATGTACATTCAAGCAAGCATGCTATTCTGCATTATTTTGCTAAAGACAAAGAAGTCAGGTGCTGACTTTCTATTAACTTCGGAACACTTTTAGCTAGTACACAACCCTGTGGCCTTGCCTATGCCCATTGGATTCACTTACAAGCAAGTTGCTCTGTGTAAAGATCGAAGGAAAGATGGAAAACCGATCTGGAAACTGAATGCTAGGGACAGGGAGGTGATGACCCTCAGAGAGAACTACTACTATTTATTTCACAATCCATGGGTTGTCCTAAAGGGCTGTCTACCTAAATTCTTATTCTGCTAAGAGGTCTGTTCTTATAAAGGATGAAGAAGAGGGGCACCTGGCTGGTCAGTTGGAAGAGTATGTTACTTTTGATCTTGGGGCTGTGGGTTCAAACTCCATGTTGGGTATAGAAATTATTTTTAAAAAGAAAAAAAACTTAAATAAGAGGATGAGGAAGTGAGATGGAGAGAATATTGAAAGGCTCTGCCATCAGGGACCACTGATTCTCAACCACAAACACCAAAAACAGATGTGATAATGTCTTCACACAGCTGTAAGGAAAGGAGCAAAAGGTAGACCATGCAATGAGTTTCCACAAAATTACACTTACTTAGTTTAAGGATTTTTATTCTTTGAGCATGTGCTTTTCAGTGCTGATATTTAAAATGCTTTTCCTTTTGTTTTGACACTTTAGAAATTAATGATTAATAATAACAAAAGTGGTAGTTTCAGACCAATAGCTTTATATTTATCCAAAATTATCAAATCCTATTCAAAATAACTGGTCGCAAAATAGTCTCATATCAGATTACACAGAGCAAAAGGTATTCATAACAAAGGTCATTTGGAATAAAAAGTAAGGCCCCAGCTTTCTGCCTTTTTGGAGCTTCTCACCATGTAAGATGACTTCAAATACTGTCCAATATTTGGCTTTTCAATATCCACACACAGTATTTTATTATTTTATTTTTAAGATTGATTTATTTATTCATGAGAGACACAGAGAGAGAGAGGCAGAGACACAGGCAGAGGGAGAAGCAGGCCTGATGCAAGACTCAATCCCAGGATTCTGGGATCACAACCTGAGCCAAAGGCAGACACTCAACCACTGAGCAACCCAGGTGCCCCACACACAGTATTTTAAATAAAATATTATATGTAACTGCATTTCACTACTTACACAGCATTAGTCTGGAACTAGACTGAGCTTTCCTGTGGGCAGGTAAGTTTTATTTGTAGTAAGTTTGTACTCAATGAAATTGTAATTAAGCTGGGAAGGGCCGGATTTCAAATAAACATGTTAGAATAAGTTTCTAGTGATTTAGACTAAGTGTCCAAGAGGACAACATCCTCACAACGTGCTGGCTTTGTGCAGACAAGTAGAGAGCAACAAGGTACAGGAGCTGAGAAGGATCAAACTGAAAATCAGGGACACCTGGATGGCTCAACGGTTGGGCTGAGAGTCTGCTTTTGGCTCAGGTCGTGATCCCGGGGTCCTGGGATCTGGTCTCGCATTGGGCTCCACACAGGGAGCCTGCTTCTCCCTCTGCCTGTGTCTCTGCCTCTCTGTGTCTCTCATGAGTAAATAAATAAAATCTTAAAAAAAAAAAAAAAAAAACACTGAAAATCAGAGCTAAATAGAGCTGTTGTGAGTTCGTTGAAATCCAGAAAGCACCAAAATGCAAGGGGTAGTAAAGGAGACAGACATAATAGTTCTACATTTCAGATGGATAAAACATGTAATATCCCATCATGCTGGATAAAAGATACATGAGGCATAGTAAACATTTTAAGAGTGTATTTGAGCAAAAAGTGATGAGAATCAGGCAGCACCAAACCTGAAGTGGTAGGAATGCTCTACCACCAGCTCAGGGAGAGACTTCTAAGAAAGTAGAAGCAGGGGTGCCTGGGGGGCTCAGCTGTTCCAGCATCAGACTCTTGTCTGGATCTCAGGGTCCTGGGTTTGACCCCACAATGGGCCAATGGGCTCCAGGCTGGGTGTGGAGCCTATGTAAAAAAGAAAAAAAAAAAAAAAAAAAAGAGCAGAAGGAAAATGTTGATTGCCTATAGCTTAAAAGCCTCCTTGGCTGCTTGGAATAATTGAACATGATTTCATAACCTTGAAGCATTGATAGGCTTAGGCTTTGGCCTATTTACGTAAGCCACCACAGCCTCAGACACCTCAGTGTGATGGTCTCCTTTCTTAATTCATTTATCACACTACATGGCATTAAGATAAAAGAAATGCATCAGTTTTTTCCTTTTTTTCTTTTTTTTAAATGCATCAGTTTTGATAAAGAAGTGAGCATAGTTCAGTTCAGTCTTGCAACTTGAGCTTAATCTAATGAACAAATCTTTGTTGAACTCAATGGGTTGGAAATATTCCCTATTCTTTACTTCAGGGTTTTCCAAAAGGAGTATTACTAGCAGTTTGGATGGAAAAACTCTTTCTTTATACTCCACTGGAATATCCTCTCCTCTATACAATTATCTGTACAATATATGATAATATGTACTATGTAACATAATGTCTAGAATTTCTGGACTCTACCCACAACATATAAGTGGCACGCCCCAGTCATAGTGACAACCAAAAAATGTCCCCAAATATATTTTTAAATGTAGATCAGAAGGTAGCAATGCTCTGGCTTAGAAACTGCTGAATATTAGCGCACTCAGTTACTTTACTGCTAGAATAAACAAAGGATTTTGTTTCATATGATTTGCTCTATGGTTTCCTTTTAATTAGAAGTTGATTCCTTTTTAGAAGGGCATTCATGTTCCTTAGCTTCTTTTAAAAGAAAAAGCATATATTAGTTTGTTTCCACAGTAGTGAGTGAAGAAAAGCCATTTCACAAGTAAGTTGAGAGTACATAAACTATATCTCCTGGAGAGATATAGTTGAAAAATGTAACACCATCATCGTTTTAGATAGAAGGGAATAACTAATTATATTAACAAGTATATGGTACTTAATAAATCTATTACCTTTTTTTTTCTTTTAAAGAGCATAACTTGGGTATCCCTGGGTGGCTCAGCAGTTGAGTGCCTGCCTTCGGCCTAGGGCGTGATCCTAGAGTCCCAGAATCGAGTCCCACGTCAGGCTCCCTGCATGGGGCCTGCTTCTCCCTTTGCCTGTGTCTCTCCCCCCCCGCCCCCCACGACCTCTCATGAATAAATAAGTAAATCTTTAAAAAAAAAAAAAAAAGAGCATAACTTAAATATAGTCTCACTTGGTCAAGGTGATGGTCCTCCCAGCCCATACTGCATGATCCTGAAATTGTGGAACACAATGATGCTCTTCTAGACTCAACTCATGAGTTACATATATACTCACACGAATACGATGTGGGGAAAGCTTTCCATATCAAGCAAGCCTTTCTAGACATTTAAGGACACAAATCAGAGAGAGAAAAAGATGTAGCTGTGATGAGTGTAGAACGTTAGGATTCCCCTGTGACTGACCTTTAGAGGTACTGACGGGAAGTACCAGGAATGTAATTATGAGTACCAGGAAGTACCAGGAATGTAATTATGAAATATCAGGAATGTAAAAATTTCCATAGCAGCTCCTTAACTTGATCCACTGGCTGCTTTTCTCAACACCTCCAAGCAGTTATCTGAATCCCGACGCTATCTGCCTGGTGATGTAAGCAAAATGTTAGAAATCATTAAGAACTGTTACTTGTTTCTAGAAACTCCCTTGGTTTTTAGGATGCCATGCTCATTAAATGATTTGTCACACACTGAATAGTAGCTTGGGTCAAGCTCTGTCTATAGTTCCTTGCCATTTACCTGGCATCTATCTACAGATGAGGAAGATGCTCCTTAGGGCACAACCTGGAGGTGAGACACACAGATAAGTGTACAGCTACAACACAGTGTGGCAAATGCTCCAACCAAAGGGAAGTGTCAGAGCTACTGGGGCATTGAACTCTGAAGACAGTCAAACACAGAGGACAGGCTGATGGGCCATCTTAAAACATGAGTACAGATGGTTAGACCAACTGTTAGACAAGGGAGGGAGGGAGACAAGAGGTTTTCAGCTGGAACGTACGAAGTTACAGAGGCATTCTTTAGATGGTACTGTTGGCCAATGGAAGCACAGATTGAGTAGGAAGGGGAAGGATGTGGGGCTGGAGAAGCAGGCTGGATATGAAGAGTCTTGTTGCCAGGCTCATGAGCTGGCCCATCACCAGGTCTACGCAGGCACATGAGAGTAGCTTTGGGCTTTATGGCAGTCACTGTGGTGATGGCATGGATGATAGACCCCACACCTGGAGGCAAGGAGACTGGTTTTGAGACCACACGAACAGTTGAGGAGAGCTCAAAGGAGGCAGGAGAACTTGCTGACCAAATGAAAAAAAGCAGCTCCCCTGAAGTGACTTTCATGCTTCTAACCAGAGGACTGCCTCCCCTTTCATCTCTTGTAAGTTGTCATCCCTTGACTTTTTCTGTGTTCTGACAGAGCTTACTCTGCCAACTACACTCTTCTTTCTGATAACTTGGCTGGCTCACAAATCTTACGGCTTCACCTGTCTTTGCTTATATATCCACAAATATACATCTCTAGTCACCATGCTATTAAGCTCAAGTTTTGTATTTTGGCAAGGAAGGTCTAAAGCCTAATTTCACTTGCATGTTCCATCTCCTTCACACTGTTCAAAATCCAATGATCGGGACACCTGGATGGCTCAGTGGTTGAACGTCTGCCTTTGGCTCAGGGCGTGATCCTGGGGTCCCAGGATCGAGTCCCACATCGGGCTCCCTGCATGAAGCCTGCTTCTCCCTCTGCCTGTGACTCTGCCTCTCTCTCTCTCTCTCTCTCTCTCCCTCTGTCTCTTATGAATAAATAAAATCTTTAAAAAAATGGATCACAGACTTAAATGTAAAACACAAAACTGTAAAACTTCTAGAAGATACCAGAGGGGACAATGTAAGTGAGCTCGGCTTTGGTTATAACTTTTTAGATACAACATCAAAAGGGACACCTGCGTGGCTCAGTGGTTGAGCATCTGCCTTTGGGTCAGGGTGTGATCCCGGAGTCCCAGGACCAAAGTCTCACATCGAGTTCCCCTTGGGGAGCCTGCTTCTTCCTCTGCCTATGTCTCTGACTCTCTCTGTGTGTCTCTCATGAATAAATAAATAAAATCTTTAAGAAAAAGATACAACTCCAAGAGCATAAAGAAATTGGTTAAGTTGGCTTCATTAAAATTAATAACTTTTGCTCTGCAGGAGCCGCTACTAAGAGAATGAAAGGACAAACTGTAGCCTGGGTGAAAATCTTTTTACAAAAGAAGTATCTGATAAAGGACTTGTGTCTAAAATATACCACATTTTCTAGTAATGCTGATCGGGTATTTGGGACTTGCATTTCTGTATAACATCATGATCAATGCCAGAGTCAAAATTCACACAATCACTTAGTTTGCTGATAGTACTTAAAAATGTTAGAACATGTAATGGGAAAAGGATACTTTTTGTAACAGTAAAGTAGAAAAACAAAAACAAAAAATGTGGTGGGTCTCTATAGGGATTTTTAAAAAACTGCTGCCTTATAAAAAAAGACGAATTTAGTAAATAGAAATATATGCCTTGCTCTTAATCTAGGAATTTAACATAATTCAAATATAAACACAAAAAAATTAGTGGAAGGAGTGTAGGAGGAAGATAATATAATGATACTAATGTTCACCTGGAAAAATAAGCATATAATAATCAGAAAAAGACTGTTAGAGAGCAGTGATGAGGACTAGCTTTACTAGATATTAAAAATATATTTTATAAAATGAGATAAAAACAGATTAAATGAGATAAAAATGAGAGGGAGGCAAACTTTATGAGACTCTTCACGATGGAGAACTGGGGGTGGGGGATGGGCATCAAAGAAGCACCTGCTGTGATGCACTGGGTGTTACAGGTAAGTGATGAATCACTAAATTCTACTTCTGAAACCAATTCTACACTATAGGTTAAGTAACTTGAATTTAAACAAAAAAATAAACATTCAAAGAATTTTTTAAGATGTATTTTAAAGCTACAATGATTGGGGCACCTGGGTGGCTCACTTGGTGAAGCATCAGCCTTTGCCTCAGGTCATGATCCCAGGGTCCTGGGATGGAGCTGTGTGTTGGACTCCTTGCTCAGGGATGGAGAACCATCTCCATCTCTCTCTACCCCTCCCCTGCTTGTTCTCTCTCTCTCAAATAAATATATAAAATATTTAAATAAAGCTACAATGATTAAAACACATTAGCACTGGAGAAGAAATGGACCAACAGCAGTGAGTGGTCCACCTGTGCCCTCTCCAGTATTCTTGCCCGCCGCTCCCAACCTAGTATCACCTGGAACTGTTACGTGACTGTGCTCTGCCATTCCACTTCATCCAGGGTCTATTTGCGATGGCTCCAGTTTGGTCTACCCTGACTTGTACCCCCGCCCCGCCTCCTGTGAGGGTCCTTGAGATCACTACCATCTCACGGATCTAACTCCTAACTCCATCAGTCCAGGACTGTACAGGTTCTCCTGTAATTAGGAAAGCATATGCTTCCTTGAAATATGTATTTACAAGTAAGATAAAATCATTCAGCCTGGCAGCCTGGGTGGCTCAGCGGTTTAGCACTGCCTTTGGCCCAGGGCGTGATCCTGGAGTCCTGGGATCGAGTCCCACGTCAGGCTCCCTGCATGGGGCCTGTGTCTCTGCCTCTCTCTGTGTTTCTCATGCATAAATAAATAAAATCTTAAAAAATTTGGAGATTTAATTGCTCCAAATCTGAGCGTCTGTCCCTATACACCTTCTAGGAGTTGCCGAGATCCAGAACACCCTATCAGAAGGTTGGCAATGAGCCTAGTGACAGGAAATGGCATGAGAGCAATGGAGAGGTTCATTGTATTCATTTTGGTGGCTAGGTATTTGCTCAAGCAATGTTCCCCTATCTGTCCCTCTTCTTGATGGCTTCAATTAGAGTGAAGAATCCCTGAAGTTCCCAATAGGATAAAAACAAAACCTGAAGCTCATAGCTCTGTGTTTATTTACAGAAAACAGAAACCTGCCCACTCTGCAAGTGCTGGGTAGATGCCTCCCCGTGGAGCAGAGATCTAAACCCTCTCCCCGAGGACAGCTCACATTCTCTCCCACCTGCTTTCTGGGCTCATCCAGCTCCCTCTCCAGGTCCTCCAGCACAGCCACCACCCCGTTCCTGCTCTCAGCATGCTGCTCCCGCATCCAAGCCTAAAGGTCCTTGGGCAGGAACTGCTCCTTGCCGGGGGGTTTGGGGTACAGCCAGTGTTGGCACAGCTCATGGATCCTGGTGCGACTTAGAGCCTCAAGGGATCCAGCTGTCTGGATAACAAAACTCTCTGAAATAGGCAAAAGATCTCCCTGGTACGCTGGATTCTGGTTTCCAAGTATGTTCATTGTTCTCCACTATTAAGGAACAGAACCCCACAGACTCCTGTGGAGCTGGGAGGGTAAGAGCCTCAGCTTCCTGTGGCTTCACTGCTGGATTGAAACAACCCTAAAGGGTGTATTAAACTCTCTCCGTGGAGAGATCCCCCTTGAGGTTCTTTCCAGTGTGGCAAAGAAGTGGAAAACCTACAAACAGGACCATCTAGATGCCAGATGCATTTTTGACTCAGGAAACAATAAGGAAATACCATTAGGAAAAACAAAAGCTAAAATCATTCCCATGCTTCCAAAAGACAATTTCGTCATCGTCCAGGAGCAAAGAAAACCTGTAAGAGACCAGAGATCACAAACTCCCAATTCCCAGAGAGTGAAAGATCCTTGCGTTTCCTGCTTTCCCGCGAATGAACTGCCCCTTCCCGCTCGGATTCCAGGAGCCTCCCCTTTGCTACCTGACAGGGATGCTGTTAGGGATAGTGTAGGGGTCCGTCTTCCCCGGATCGGGGCTCCTCTTCCACATATTCACACCAAACGCTTCCTGGGTTTCTCAAGTGCTTCTGGCCCCCAGCAGGCCCCGGCATCGCCTACAGCAGAAATCCACGAGGCCCGTAGAGGTTTCCTGGGGCTTCTGCTACAGCCCAGGGAGGGCAGCAGGAAGGACTGTGTGCTCAGGCTGGCTCCCCAGGTGTTCTCAGGAAACTCGGGCGGCAATAGGGTTGTAGTAACAAGCACCTCGGGTGGGGGATGCACGAGCACCTGCGCATTCATAGGTCCTGTTGCTCCCGCGTGGCCTGTCTCACGGAATGCGAATCATTCAAATCACCACCCCGGCTGTGACCTCTAGTGTCACAAGGAGGGAAAGTCCCGGAAAGTCCAGGACCCATCCCGGAGCAGACTGGGTTCAGCTTTTTCTCCTCTTTGTTTCTTTCCTTAAGGAGTCAGCCAAACAACGCTGGATTTGGGTCAGGCCCCAAACAGTGCAGGCCCCGCTCTACCCTCCACCAACGTCCCCCGAGGTCACCACCGAGTCAGGAGGACGACTAAGGACAACCTGTCATTCCAAGTAACCCCGTCTCCGATAAGGAAGAAACGGGAAGGTCTCCAGCTCACGCGTCTTCCCGGGATCCGTCTCCGCGCCCGCACAGCGCGCGGCCCTCCGGGGGGCTCGGCGGCCTGCCTGGAGGAGGTGGCGAGCGCGGGCCCGCTGGGGGAGCGGGGCGGGGGCTGGGGGGCGTCCGGAGCCGAAGGGCGCGCCCCAGGGACCGCAACCAAGCCCCCCACTCCCCTGAGCGGGCTCCCCCCTCCCCCAGCGGAGGCTCTTCTACTCCCGCCCCCCGCAGCCTCCCCCGCATCCCTGCCTCCCACGCAGGCCCCGACGGAAGCCGGAAGTAGGGATCGGCCGCTAAGGACCGTGAAGAGGCGGGTCCTAGAGCGGCCGGCGGGGGCCGGCCAAGGGCTCTCTGGAGCGCCTCTCTAGGATGCGGTGGGCCTCGCGCTCAGTGGTGTGCCGGCCCCCGTCTCTGCGTCCAGGCGCTTGCAGGCCGCGCAGCTCTGAACCCTGGGCTGTCGCTCCGGAGTCAGATTTGCTTCTCCCACCGACACTACCCCTGCCTGGCACCTGCAGACTCCTTTCTTTGTGCTGGGAAGATGTATGCACTTGGCACACATCATCTCATTTGCTCCTGGAAGAGGCACGAGGTTAAATGATCTGATAGTCAAAGAACTTCAAACTGGGAGCTATTTTAGACTTTTGCCACAAATCTTCAGAACTTCCCTTCATCTGCAGTGCTTTCCCCCCTACCCCTGTGATAGGAGAATTCTGCAGCTTGACACCTCTCTAGACTCATTTGGGCTCTGAAACCTGAACAAATAAACGTTCATTGCTTCCCCTAAGCAGATGAAGCAATGGATGAGACTCCCAGCTGTGTTTGTAGAATTTTGAAGCTTGTAAGAGAGGAAAAAAGAATCTTCCCTCTACCCGTCTAAGTTCTTGGCTGGAGTCCTGGTAACAAAAGGCAGATTAACAAGAGGAAAACAAACACAAATTTATTAACGTGTGTATCATGGACACATGGGAGAGACCCAGGGAAGAATGAGTGACTCTCAGGTAGCTTGGGATTCAGGCTTGAATACCATCTTCAGCTAAAGACAAAGAGGGTGTAGGGGAGGTCAGTTACAGGAGCTGACCAGGAAAAGTATAAATAGGAGTAAGGTCTGTTAGTACCTTCTTGTTTCTTCTGATCCAGGGTCATCCTTCTCTTTCTCATACAGAGGGAGACACCCTTACAAAAGGGTAACTTATACTCTGTTTTCAGAGATTCTCCTGTGTCTGCTATTTCTCAAAATAATCCTTATGCTAAAAAAACATATTTTGCTGCCCTTAAAACTCATGTCTTATTCTGATCCCTTTCCTTATTATAAGCTCTTGATTGGTGACCAGACTTTGAAAGGAAGGAATAACAAGCTTATATCCTTTCCCTTCAAAACATTTAAGGACATCTTCCAATATCCTTGAGTGGTCAGGTCAGACTCCCCTCTCCAACAGGTTTCTTCAGGTCAGGAGCTACATATTTACTTCTCATTTCACTCTGATTCTTTCAAACGATATAAGTTATAGACATGGATGACCTCACCCCGCCCCAGCATGGAGACCAAGCTCCTCAATATTACAAAGTCAAGATTACGAAATCAAGCCTCCTAGAGGCACCTAACGGGCTCAGTCAGTAGAGCATGGGACTCTTGATCTTGGGCTTGTCAGTTTGAGCCCCACGTTGGGTATAGAGATTACTTAAAAGTAAAATCTTCAAAAAAAAGAAAGGATATTGATTGGCTAGACATCATTGCAAATTGGAGGGTTCTTGCAATGTGGTGAGATAAAGGCTTATCTTCCACTTTTTAATGAATTCAACTCTAAAGCCCAATTCCATGTGAGTGTGCTAGTGAAATAAGAAAGGATGTTTCAGTTTTGAAGGTTGTGATCGCATCCATTTCCACTATGAGTTTTGTCAGGAAAAATTTTCAAATTTTCAAAAATTGTCAAGGTTTCCATGGTAGCTTGAGTAGGACAACCGTCTGAGTCATGGCTGCTGTAGCAGAATGCCACAAAATGTGTGGCTTAACTAACAGAAGTTTATATCTTAGAGTTCCAGAAGGCATAAAGTCCCAGATCAGGGACCACCGACCGGGTTGGGTTCTAATGAGGCCCTTTCCTGTGTTTGGAAGGCTGTCTTCTTGCTGTGTTCTCAAATGGCTGAAGAGCACAGTGAGGAAGCAGGCTCCCTCAGGATTCTTTACAATGACCCTAATCCCATTTAGGAGCATTCTACCCTCCTGACATATTAATCCTAATTACTTTCCACAGATCCCATCTCCTAATACCATGACATTGGGTTTCAACATGAATTTTGGAGGGACACATTCAGTCCATAACAGTGATTTTCATTGATTTTTTAGCTATCTCACAACTCTTTGAGTCGTAGGAAACTGGTAACAGTGAAAATGATTTTCACCACAGAAATGCAAATGAATTGTGTCCAGTGGAATGCAAATGATCATTGCCCTGGAAATGGACAGTTTAAAAAAATCAACTTGCAAAGTTACTTCAGCATTCCAGATTGTCTATAAATGGGTAGTACTTTGAATTTTCTTTTGAGCCAATTGTAACATCTTACTAGTTGTTAAGTTATTCTCAACACATACTCATTTTCATTTGTATGAAAGTCATAAATTTACCTTTTTATTTTAACATGGTCTTTAACAATTTGGCAACAAGGAGTTTACACCAATGACAGAAGCAAAATACCAGCTTGTTGCTGGCAAACATAGACTGAAGAACATGGTTTGGATCTAAAACTAAAATGGGCTCTCTCTACTCCTTCCCATGTTTATACCTGGAACCCAGTAGACTCATTTGCCTAGCAGTTGTGTGAAGGCACAAGTACTCTGTAAAACCACCAATGCAAAGAGCTGAAGAGACCATAGAAGCACAGCTGAATATTAGTGCCACCCAAAATGTGGATCAGAGAAGGAAAAACTATTACTCTTAGATTTTTCTTCCTAAGGGGAGGACAAAGAAGAGAGTGAAGCAAGTTAAGTATCTTCCCAATAATTCTAAAAGGCATTTAATCGAAGTGAGTGAAACAGGAAGGGGAAAGTTCCACTTAAGTAGTTTTGTAAAAATTCTGTAATCATGTTTTTTGGTATTAATTTTAAAAGTAAAATTAGGGCAGCCCTGGTGGCTCAGCGGTTTAGTGCTGCTATCAGCCCAGGGCCTGATACTGGAGATTCAGGATCAAGTCCTGTGTCAGGCTCCCTGCATGGAGCCTCCTTCTGCTTCTGCCTCCCTCTCTCTGTGTGTCTCTTACTAATAAGTAAATAAATCTTTAAGTAAAATTAACCTTTTAAAATCCAATATGTCAGATATATGAAAAGTCATTTATGACAACAGCCTTATTTTTTCTTCTAGAATTTTCCAGGTGAACCAGCTACTCTTACCTCTCTCTTGTATTATCTTCCTGTCTTTTTCTAACTCACCCAGTTCTCCAAAAGAAGCTACACATTCTTCCAGTCTCCAGAAATCCTGTTTCTGCTCCTCTGAAAATGATCTTATGAGGGCAGTAGTTATACATACATAAGATGTATTATGTGCTATATATATGTATATTTAGTAACAGTAGTAGAAATCTTGCCAGAATGAGTTTCTTTTCCCCTCACCAAGTTTCTATATTTCATTTCGCATTTCACTTAACCACAGCTGATTTATGTGCTGCAGGGATTGAGTCTGTTTGGTGGTACATGAAAGCATCTGAATTCAGATGGGATGGTTGGGTCTTGTCCACGATGCATGTCTGCTGATACCTGCACAGCTTCTCACATGTTGAGATTGGTATAAATTAACGGTGAGATGAGCAGAGTCATGAGTGGCCATGATGACAGAAAAGCATATAGCCATTGGAACCGGAATCTCCTAGAGCCGGCATTAAACATTTAATCTCAAGATTCTTCTCCTGAGAAGTAAGGAAATGTTGGAATGTGTTCCTGCGGCAGAACCAAAGTTCACTGCATTGTAATATAAGCACAAGGGCAGAAACTTATTTTATTTTAAATTCACATTTTTATCCTATCCTATTTTATATTATTATCGCCGCCGCCCAGGGCTGCCTCCCAGGCAGGTGGAAAGCACTCAGGAAGCATGTGTTGGGCGAGCGGTGACTGCACTTTCAATACGTCGGGAAAGCGGGTGCATAGAGTGGGAGCCGTCGCCCTGCGGGAGGATTCGCGATTCCTCCAAGGAAGGTGTTCAGGGGGCGAGAACCCGAGTGAGACACGTCAAAGAACAGAGTGTCTCGAGAAAGCCGTGTCCAGGGCACACATGCAAACGCAGACACAGGGAAAGCACACGAACACCAGAGAACCGGAAGGAGGAAGGTGCACACTTCTGGCCCTACCCCAGAAAACGGACGACGCGACGCCCGGCGTGGGCCGAGAAGACAAAACCAAAGCGCCGGACGCGGACGCCGACGCGGACGCCGACGCCACGGAGAGCGCGTGCGGGACGAGCCGCAAACCTCGCGCGCTTCTCAGCTCTCTCGCGATATCGCCACGGATGCCCTCCTCTCGGGGCTTTCCCTGTGAAGTCTTGCACCAGAGATCTCGGCTTTCGAGACGTATCGCGATATTCTCGCTCTTCACGTTTTCGGTGTTTTTAACAGTCCCTGTAAGAAATCTTTACGTTCGTTAATACTAGACGTTGGTCAGACTTCTCAGCAGGTTGATCTCCATGTGTAGGAAATTGGAGAAAAAAAAAAAAGTATGTGTCAGAAGTGGGATTCGAACCCACGCCTCCATTCGGAGACCAGAATCCCCAGCGGGGAAGCGGAGCTTGAGTCTGGCGCCTTAGACCACTCGGCCATCCTGACACCCTGCGGAAGAGCGGAGATTTTCTGCTAAAGTCGATGTGGCGCGGTGGCGCTCCTGTGACGTAAGCCGCTCGCGGGAGGCGGCGCTCGGGACCCGACCCGGCCGGCCGGGGGAGGAGGAGGGAGGTCGGCCTGCGCGCTGGGGGAGACCCGCCTCTCGGCCTCGCCTAGGTCCCGGCGCCGAGGGAAACGAGAACAAACGTAGCTCGGCCCCGGCCCCTTGGTGCGGCCGCGGCCTCCCGGGAGTGCGTCCGAGAGCGCCTGCGCCAGGTGCGCCTGTGCGGGGGCTGGGTCCGCAGCTGGGTCCGCAGCTGGGGTCGCGGCAGGTGCAGGCCCGGGGCAGAGGCTGCGGGAGGGTCCGGGTCCTCTCTCGGCCCCGAGTCCTGATCCCTGGAGGGCAGCTGGCCGGCCGGAGACGCAGGGACCGGGCGCCTCCCCTCCGGCCCAGGCTTCCCCCACTTCCTCGGCTCGCGGGGCGTCTGGGCCTGACAATAAATTCCCTCCCCGCTCAGGGTGGGGCCGAGCTCAGAGGGGACACGGATCTGATGAGGAAACCGAGGAAACTGGGTACGTTCCGTCCCGACGGGTTATTTTCTGCTTTCACACGAAAACGTTTTTCTCTCTGCAAGGCAGAGGTTAGGTCTGTCCTAAATGAAAAGAGAAGGAATTGGAGTTTGCTAGGCCCTGTCTTAGATGCCCAGACTCCCAGGTTCCAACACACCTACTTTTGATAATAGAAAATGGCTTTGAAAAAAAAAAAAAGAAGAAAAAAAAGAAAAAAAAAAAAAAGGAAAATTGACTGTGTGGTCTTCCACGAGCCTGCTGCGCAGGGGAGACGTTCACAGACAGAGACACCTGTGAAGCATCGACCTGCAGCTGCAACCTCTGGATTCTGTGTATCCCTCTCACGTTATATGGTGGTTACAATGTTTCTGCAGAAATTCAAGGATTGAAAGACGCACTTACGTGAAATACTTCATGCTTTTCAGCCTGCTTTATGGCTGACTTTGTTATTTGATGTGATAATTTGGGCAAATAACTTACATTTTAGCAATCTGTGTCCATAGCTAAAGGCCCAGTTAAGTATTTTATCATTTCAGGCTACTTACGGTCTGCTCGGGATGTTGTTTGAAAGAAAGAAAAATACACCTTCATCTTCTTAATAAACCTGCGGGTGATGTGATGAGGGGTGGGCACACCTAGTTCTTATACACTCACACCAAAGACACACTTGTGGCGAAAGTGAGTTGATGATGTGCAAAAGGTAGTTGTCACCACCTCATTTCTTTACGGTTAATAATGAAACAAATGTGTATACTTTGTGTAAATAGATGAGTTCAAAGGATGGCTGATAGTCTTGTAATCTTAATTTATTTTATTTTTTTTCTTAATTTATTTTAGATATTAATTTTTTCTCCTCTTAGGAAGTACATTTAGTATAGTGTAGAAAATAATGACATTTTCATATAAGGTTATATAACTTTTCATACATAAACATGAAATTTGTTGTAGAAAATTCTTTAAACCAAACATTTTAATCTAGGACTTCAACTTAATCTGTTCCTTGAACCTATTTTTATGTGGCCCTTAAAAACATACCCAAAAATCCTCATTGCTAATATAGCAATATAAATACTGTGGTCAGTGACAGTCTCTTTGGAGGTATACATAAAATTGCAAACTTGTATTCATATTCTTTTCTGCAATATGATGTGCTAAAATCAAAATGCTTTTGCACCATTTTTGAAAACAATTTTTTTCTTTTGACATTCATACCAGATTTACTGTAAATACTGCTTTAGGGGCTAAACATTTTTTTAGTGAAGATACAACCGGAACACTATGTGTTTCATAGTATTTCAACAATATGAAACATTTCATCCATAATTTCAACACTATGAAATTATGGATAAAAATTTCAAAATAGGTGGCATAGGTAAATATTTTTAGGCCTCATTCAAAATTCACTTAACAAACCATGCCATTTTTTTCTGGGAAGTAAAAAAATGGTGTTTCATTGTTAGGTTATATTTTTCTGTAAGAAAGTGGAAATTTTTTGATCTATGTTGTATTCCTCATTCATACTATAACTTTAAGGTTGTCTTATGTGTATTTTAGTAAATAGATGATTTTGAGATTCGAGGCTCCTAAAAGTTTGATTTGCTCATTTTCCCCTAAAATATTTCCAAAAAAAAAAAAAAGAAAAGAAAAAGAAAGCCATAAAATAATGCCTTGCCACTTCTCACCCTAATTTTCCTCCTTCAAAGGTGTGAGATTTGCTGTACTTTCATAAGCTGTAGTTCTGTGGGAAGGAAGTTGTCCCAGAAATGATTCTAGATGTGGCAATTTCAAGTTCCTAAAAATTTGTAATTATTACTGTTTTTCTGATTGCAAGTTACTGCAGACACCTCACATCAAACCGGTACTGTTGAACATTGGATTATTTCTAATTTCTTACTCTTGTCAGCAATGCTGTAAAGAACATTCTTCTGTAGATATTTTCTTTTTTTTTTAAGATTTTATTTATTTATTCATAGAGATGCAGAGAGAGAGAGAGGCGCAGAGACACAGGCAGAGGGAGAAGCAGGCCCCACGCAGAGAGCCAGACATGGGACTCGATCCAACATCTCCAGGATCACGCCCCTGGCTACAGGCGGCTAAACCACTGCGCCACCAGGGCTGCCCTCTTCCTTAGATATTTTCAATATCCATAATTATTTCCTTACCTTTCTGGAAGTGGAATCCCTAGTTTTGGTACTGTGATTCAACAACAAAGCATTTTAATGGGTGAGAGGTGGCAAGGCATTATTTTATGGCTTTATTAATGAGTTTCAACATTGTGTTTGAAGGATTTTCATATTCTGTAAATTTGCAAATCGCCTACCAAATTTTTATTCATGTGTTCATCTTTCCTTATTGATTTGCAAAACTCATTATATGAAAGATAAACCCTTGTGATAGTTTCTATTTACCAAGAACCCAGGCAGAAATTCTTTTATTGTAATTTCTCTTTTAATCTCATTAAGCCCCTTAAAACTCAATTTTCATCTCATAGAAACTATGAGCTATAAAATTAACAAGGTTCCCTTATCAATCTTTAAAAACAAACATGTGGGTAGCATTTAGTATACTTTTGTCTCTTTCTTTTATGGCATATTGAACTCCTGCTACCTTGACTTTATGTTTTAAATGTCTTGAAGTCCTTTCTGGAATAAAGTGAGGTATAATTATATGAATATTTTTACTATTTACTAACATTTACTGTGCAATAGGACTCCCCCATCTTACATTTTTATGAAACATCTTCCACAAGAGGGATTTTGAAAGACCTGAAAATATTAAAGGGTAGAGAGGACTCAAATGAAAACAAGCTGACAGGAGTGGTCCATACCAGTTTAAAAGAAAGAATTTAACTCCACTCCCAACCTTGAAATGAGTATTTTATGCAAAGCTCATAAACACATCTGATTCTCTAATTATCATGTCCAGGATTTACTTTGGAGTAACAGCAATAGTGGAAATTCAGATGAGGCTATATTGGAAATGAAGTTGGCAATAAATTGATTGTTGAAGCCAGGAGATGCTATAGGGAGTTCACTCAATATTTCCCTCATTTTTTTGTGTGTGTACTTCAAGGTCTCCATTGTGAAGAATTCAGTGCAGCTGGAAAAATCCTCCATAATCTCATCAAAAGCATCTGTTAATTCTTTGGCATATTTCTTTCCAGTTAAAAAAAAAAAAGTGTAAGTTGAGAAATGTGAAATCTCTACATACACTAAAATAAGTTATCACCTCTATTTCTATTCTATTCTTGTGTATCACAAACCCCAAACTGGACGTGGCAATTGTATGCAACACTATAATCCAGACAAATCTTCTGAATGAGGAATCAGGGGATAGAGAGGAATGTACCTCAAAGTTACCTTCAAATGCCCTGGTTACACTTCAAACTCCAAATGTAAAATTAAGCCCACAAATAAGCCACATCTGAGATATTTATGCTTTCTTTCCAGTTGGGACAAGGAAATGTAACTGAGCCACTGCGGTCATATCCAAGTACTGTCCAGAGTTTGAAATCCAGACCACTTTGCTAACACCCTAGCAAAACTAGTTCCCAAGTAATTACACTGGTTTGGCAGAGCTTTCCCATTCCTGAGACCTCAACGCAGGCGGAATTCCTGCATTCGAGGAGGTGCCCGGGTGTTGTGATTTAATTACACAATCAAGTAAAACTTTTCTTGCAGGCCTGAACCCATGAATGCTGGTGTGTCAGCCTAAGAAGTGATGCCCCAGGATCCAGCCTCCTCAGACCAAGGCTGTTCACAGGGAGGTCTGCAGCGCACATTTCCCTTGCCCACACATCAGCTTTGGTTGCTGTCTGCTCCTTTCTCATGTTATTTTTTCCTCTTAACTGACTTTACTAACTTTTCCAAGAACGGAAGCCATGCTCCCTTGTATCCTCCTGGGGAGTCAAGTTCAGCTGGGGGACCCAACACTGGGTAATTGTGTCATTTGAATCAAAGAATCATTGTCCTTCATTAGTGAAGAGGCAACATACCCACCATTAGTACACTAAGAATGAAACTTTTCAGTGCTGGGAAGAGATGCAATTCCTGTTCACAGTCTTTGGCTGGGATCGCAGATAACTAAGGGCATTGACAAGTGGCTTATTTCCTGTAATGACAGCGATTGGCTTTCAGTGTCATGGCACTTGTTACTTGTTAGTCACTTCTCCCAAGTATTTCTCATCTTCCCAATTGTGCACATCCTAGGAGCAGGGCCATGTTCAGTTTCCTTTTATTCTCTGTCTGGTTGGGGAAGATGCTCCTATCTTCCCGCCAGGCCACTATCAGCAGCTGAAAACACACAGTAATATCCTAGGGCAGTAAAGTCTGAAGAATGAGTTGTTGAAGTCTTAGTGTGTAATTAACAGCTTCAGATGTTCTGAGGAAAGAACCAGACAGGAGCCAGAAGGATGGTACCAGGCCCCATGTTTGCCTTAAGCGGCCCAAATCCTCATTCTACGAATTCAGATGTTGCTTATCTTTCTGCAGGAGTAAATTTAGAATCATTTACAACTTCATTTGGGATGAGGATCCCAAATGGTAGGGTTATCTCTTTTAGTTAAAAATTTAAATAATTAGGGATCCCTGGGTGGTGCAGCGGTTTAGCGCCTGCCTTTGGCCCAGGGCGCGATCCTGGAGACCTGGGATCAAATCCCACGTCGGGCTCCCAGTGCATGGAGCCTGTTTCTCCCTCTGCCTGTCTCTGCCCCTCTCTCTCTGTGTGTGTGACTATCATAAATGAATAAAAGTAAAAAAAAATTTAAAAAATTTAAATAATTATAAAATACCTATGAACCCACAAGAACCAGAAGATAACCAATAACATGAACGCTTCCCTGCACCTCTTTGCCATCCTTCTACACACCCCACTGGTCATCACTGTCCTGTTGTTCAGGTTATAAAACGGGTATTGTAAGGTATGTGGTCTTCTGACACTCACCCCGCATGGTTAAGAATGCTTACTCTGGAAACACGTCCACATTTACAATGGAAGTAGTGTTGAGTCCAACAAACTTATCACAGCTCTAGCTGCTGCTAATAAAAATGCATCAAGAAGGGACACCTGGGTAGCTCAGCAGTAGAGCATCTGCCTTCAGCTCAGGGCGTGATGCAGGGTCTGGGATGGAGTCCTGTATCAGGCTTCCTGCGAGGAGCCTCCTTCTCCCTCTGCCTATGTCTGCCTCTCTCTCTCTCATGAATAAATAAAATATTTTTTTAAAAATGCATCAAGATGCTGCTCCTAGAGCACTGGGACTCCTGGGGATACAGCAGGCCCCTGGTGAGCCCCTCCAAGATAGCCTGGAGACAGCTCCAAACTGGCAGCAAAGGCTGGGAGGCCATGCCACGCCACGGGACACATGTTCTTGGACACCTCCAAGATGTCCTCTTTGTGGGCTCCTATTCCTCCCCCTCTGCCCCAGTGGACTGGAATAAGAGTTTTGAATGGGATTCTACAGCCAACTTTCCAGCTGCAGACCCTTACATCTCAAGTAGACACTTCCTGTTGAAAGCAGGTCAGTGGACTGGCACTTTGAGGCTTTCAGTCAATGCTCAGCCTTCTCATGCAGAAAAGCATAATAGATACTGAGGGGAAGGATAAGGTGTATGTGGTCAAGTGTTCCATCTTAGTTTGAATCCTGGTTCTGCTGCTCCCTAGCTGTGCACCTTGAATAAGCCACTTACCTCCTCTGTACCTCCGTTTCTGCAACTGTAAAATAGTGCAATAGTACCCACTTTGTAGGCTTGTGAACATTCACAAACTACTGTGTGCCTTGGTCCACGTCTATATATTTCACATACATACACTATATCCTCATGGAAGCCCCTCTTTATAGGTCCTTCTTACATGATTTCACTTTACATAATGAATGGAAGAATGAATTAGGACATGATCTCACCAATTCATGATTTTCAGCCATGGAACCTCCATGGTCTGTATAGGACAAACTATAGACCATAAAATCTTGTCTTCTGAGGCCATGTCCAGAAGCAGGAAAGATCCAAATCCCTGGAACAAAGCTGTTCTCTCAGCCCAATCTTGCCTCCTCAGCACATGGTGACCCTTGTGTCCCCAGGGGCTTAGCTTGGTGGTTCTGGGCTAGAAGCCAGTTCTGGACCTTCTGACCTACACCCAGCATTGCTGCAACATCCCACTGCCAGTTATAAAAAGGACTTGAGAGAGCTCTTTCCTACTGAAATTACAAGATTAACCAACACAGAGCTATAGGCTGTGGATGGCCAAACTGCTTTCTTAGCACCATTAGGAAGTGGTAGATAGTACTGCAAAGTAGTATTTTCATCCAGTTTGAAGTCTAATGTTGGCCAAACAGGATTCTGGACCCATAGGGGAAATCAACACCCTTAACTACCCCTCCAGTCCCACCCCCAACCTCTATGAACCCAATCCTACCAAGACCCAGAAAACAACAACAATGTAAAAAAAAAGAAAAACAACAACAACAATGTAAACAACATCCACACTCACTTTATTTTCAAACAGAGGGTCATGTACCGGAAGGGAAGCAGGACTAAGCCATTGTGGGGGCTTGCTTGAAGTGATCTGCCCTTGCCTTCTGGCCCCAGAACACCCCATGACCCAATGGCTATGGGGATGCCCCTTGATGGTGCACGTATTAGAAAGGTCAGTTCCCCCACTCCCCAAAGAAGTGGAGAAAAGAAGGCAAAAAAGTCAATGAGTCCCTGGAATAGTGCCTCAGAATCACTGCAGGGACAAACTGTCAGGTCCACATATGTGAGTGGGAGGGGATCTAGGAACAATGGACGGTGTTGGCAGGAAACTATCCTGGATGACGTGCACCTGACACCAGGATACACCTTTCATTAGAATGAAGGGAGCAACAGAGCCCTCAGAAAAAATACAGAGGCAAAGAGTACATTGATTAGAACATTATCTCATAACAGAGGTAAGGCCATTTCCCACCATTATTGTAAAATAACTGTTAACTAATCAAAACACATACAGGCCTCTTTAATGGAGTTAATAAAACTACAGTGAATGGGAATTGGGATAGAGGGAGACATGCTGACAGGGCCAGGTAGTTCCACTCTAGGTTCTTAGAAAGGAGCCCTGGTCCAGAGAACAGCACACATCCACGACCACTATGTGGGGCTGGACCAGAGGAAGCCAGGCTGAGCCACGGTGAAGGGTCCTGAATGGCTCTCCAGGGATTATCCATACTCTGTATCCCCTCCAGTAATGGGTAAAACCAAAAGTGTTGGAAACACTGAAGGTGGACATCTGGTTTGTAATTCTGGGCCATCTTGATCTCCTTACATCTGACCATCTGCATGGGGAGGGAAAGGACAGTACAGAGTGTGGACACCCTGTCTCCCACTGCAGGGGCAGAGAAAGTGGGAAGGACATCCAGCTGTGATAAGCAGGAAAAGGCAAGGCAACAAGACACCTTATGCCTGGGGTAGGATCATGGCCAACAGCCCTCTAGGCCTGAGTTCACCTCCTCAAGGGGAGGTCTCCATGGAATGAGCGTGATTACCAACATGGCCAGAAAACCCATCGATCCCACTCATGGGGCAGATGATGAGAGGGGCTGCGCTCTTCCCTCCCGAGTAACTCAGGCTGAAGTAAGGCCGGACAGGCCCACAGAAGGTGGCATGAGAGAAAGTAAATGTGTGACACCTCTCTGTCACGTTGTAGAAGGAGACCTCACCAGCATCATAGTCCAAGAAAACCCCCACCCGCTGGAGAGGGGTGCGCAGGGGTAGGGCAGTCATCGGGGAGGTAAGAGCCCAGTACTCCTTCCCATACCACAAGGACACTGCCCAGAATCCATTCTGGGGGGCCGAGGTTACTCCACCTTTTCTGCATACGGAGTCTTCACAGACACCTATGGTCCACTTGGCTTTATCTCCCACTTCTACCTCCCAGTAATGTCGCCCAGCGATGAAACATGGAGAGCCCAAGACACAGGGAAACAGATTGAACCGCTCAGGGTTGTCAGGCAGGTCTTGCTGGAGGTAACTGTACCGCACCTGCCGCAGGTTGTCAGAAAGGATCAAGCTAGGGTAGGCTGTGTCCGGGTCTAGAGTCACGTCCACTGTGGAGACACACAGGGGAAAGGGGAGGACAGTCAGCCAGGGGCCAGGAAAGCACACTAGAGGACACCCAGCTCTTCTCTGCCTCCTGTAAGAGGAGAACATGAATGCCCCACAATAGACCGCATTCATCTTGTGAAATTCATCCTGGAGTTGACATTCCAAAAAGTATTGTTTGGATTAGCTGACTACCTTTCTAAACCAGGACATATTGAAAGTACTGAGATTTTACCTCCATTCCCTTCCTTTTAACATCTTAACTCACATTATCCATTATAAGCTGAATTCTCAACTTAAATTTTGGGCCTTTGGTATGTGATAAGCGACTACAAACCCGTATCACTCTTTTAATGGTGCCTGGGGGTGGGGGTGGGGTGCAGTTGGTGGAGTGTCCAACTCTAAGTTTTCGGGTCAGGTTGTGATCTTAGGGTCATGATATCAACCTCATGTCAGGCTCTGGGCTCAGTTTGGAGTCTGCTTGGGTTTCTCTCTCCCTCTCCTTCTGCCCCTCCGCCCACATGCACACACCCTAAGATAAATAATCTTATAAAAAAGAAAAGCAGTCTTTTGTATCCTCCATTCCATGAGATCTTTACTCAGCACATGCAAACCCCATTCATCTCTTTCTAATGTCCAATACAACACCCACATCTTTCTCAAAAAGCTGCTGTCAACCAGCCAAGTCATCACATGCTCTCTCCCTTAAACCTAAAACTCTATCATCTGAGTCATGTACTTGGGTGATCAGTATGACAGCATTTTGCAGTCATGTGGTACTTTCCTGCTTTAAAACATTCTCTCTCTAAACCACAGCTCAGACAGGCTAAATGGCCTCCATGAAAGGTTCACGAAAGCAACTGATAACCAGGAGCCCCAGATCGTAGATTTGTGGTTCAACAACCTGTGTACAGCAGCGCCCTGTGCCTTTGGGTATGCCGCGTACTTCCCATCACACACTGTGTCTTATGCTTTGTTCCCCCCACAGAGCCCTGTATGATGCTAGACGGTATAGGTCATATGCAAGGTATTCAGCTCATACTTACTAGAACAAAATATGGGTCACAGTGGTGGACACCATTGGAAGACCTGCTGTATGCCTCCCTTCATGGGGAGGATTCCATGGAACTGTGCTAAGTACATACCTAAGATGTGAAGACTTCTGGGACCACAGATCTACTCAGGCTCCTGACCCCTCAGTGACACTGATGGTCAAGGGGTAGGACAGCTCAGCTCCTGCCCCAGCTCAGGGAGGGGCTGCCCCGAGGCTCTGACCTACCCCCTCCCCCAAGCACAGGAACGATGCCCTATAGCAGTGCTCCTCTTTTGGGGGCTGCAATTCCTACTCAAGCACCTCAGCTGGATTTTCTATTTCAGAGGTCCCTGGCTTTGGCCTTGAGGTATTTTAGGAGGCAAAGATATTGCCAACACATGGAAACAATCAATAGTATTTTTGTGGTTGCTGTTTATCACTTTTGCATACATAATCCAAAGAACCCCAATTTAGGCAATTTCCCAAATCATTCATAATGGTAGTTAGGTTTTCAGGACCTTTATTCCTGTTTCCATATGGTTTTATCTCCATCACCTACCTGAGTATAACTGAGCCTCTCTCAATTCTGAAAGAACAAGAGAGTAGTAGTTAACAGACACCAAGTGAGTATTTCCGAGATACCTGAGCAGAGACTCTCATTAAGAGTCTCCACAAAAAAAAAAAAAAAAAAAAGAGTCTCCACAAAGCTACAGTTTCATCAGCCCTGCATTCCTGTTGTCAGCTGTATACTGATTTCTTGACCCAACATCGTTCAACCAAGAGCTCTACAGGAAGAGGGACAGGGAATTTTGGTAGCAAATGGGATCAAACTGAACCAAGGTCAGGGAATCCACCCTCCAGTGAAATGCTCTTCCAATCCACCTCATTTTGGGTTGCTGTTTTTCTCATGCACAACTCTTGGCCTTCAGAAGCCACCTGTGTTCTAAGGGCTGGGTGGCTCCGTGGGCGATACCCACCACCACGCCAGGGCAAATGCCAGCACTGACACAAGAAGTACTGAGCAGTGGACAAAGCATGTTCACAAATAAGCCCTCATGAGGCTTTCAGGTGGGGGGGAGAGTAGGAAAAATTAAGGAGGCCAGATTCAAATTCAAGGGAATTCACACTTGAACTGACCACTTCCGGTATTACCCACTGTATTTAGGGCAGTTTCTCCCTATTTTGTTTGCCTGTGGAAGGCATTGGAGTGTCCCCTACGTATGTTGCTAGAGGCCAAAAAAGTATGTATCTGGAAAGATAAACTGCAAAGAAGGTCTTAGTCTATACAACATACAGGAAACAGCAGAGATTATGGGGATTTGTCATTTGTAACAAAGAAGAGGGGGTTTGCCTACATGTGAAGGTTTCAGATTCCATTGGACTGTCTAGGAATTTCAGCACTTAGGATATAACCAACTCCTAACTGAATGAGGCTCATGAACAGAAAATTTTACATTTAGAAGGGGCTTCCCTTTACTACCCAAACCACTTTACTTAAATAAACCTTGTATTTATGTTTGTATATGTCAGGCTCCATTCTCAAGGCTTTCGGAACTTAATCCAACAACCTCTTGAGGTAAGAACAATTCTTTTCCTCATTTTTGCAGACGAGGAAATCAGTGTGGAATCCTTCCTAAGAGCCAGCAGTGGCCCAGGGTGGCCTGATTCCTGCTATTACTCCCCCGGGGGCTGTTTGACCCCCCACCCTGGTCAGCACCAATGCCCATGAGCAGGAGGGACTCAGCAAGTTATAACCTTGAACACCGGCTCTGATGAAACACAATTAGGAGAGTTTCTGTTCATTCTTTTCCCAATTAGAAAAGAATTAAGCAAATTCTGGATTAATTAATTTTTGGGTTGCTGTTTTTCACCCCCATCAATATAGACTGAGAACTGAGTACACTGACTTCAAATTTAAAAAAAAAGACTATCAATTGAGATGACTAAAGCAAAAGGAAGAAGCAGATCAGAGAAGGCTAGCCAGTGGTGTCACTCCTTCTCATTTTCCCGCACCTTTAAAGTAGATGATCACTTGCCCAGGAAACTTCAACATCAAAAGCCCAGGAAATATAGAAATTTACCTTGGATTTTCTCCATATCTGACTGCATTTTTTCTAAGTGGAGAAGAGAAGACATTCAGTTTGCATCTCATATCCGGCTGGACAGGCAAGCAAGACAGATATTCAGAGCATGAATGCATTTCCCCTAAGGGATCCCTATCTTCCTGTTACCTGTGAACTGCTTCAGACTTTCCGTCAAGAACAGACATTTTTGTGCAAAAATGTGGATTTTCTCCTGCAGATCTGGAGGTGTGATCCAGGGCTCAGGGATCCGGATTCTTTCAGCTCTAAAAAAAAAAGAAAAAAAAAAAAAAAAAAGGAGTAAATCCCTCCCCTCCTCTAACCCTATGACTTCAGAAGCCCAGACAAAGTCTGGGTTAAAATGACCAACAATGTTTAAAGCAGCCCCTACAGCCTTTTCCCTCTTCTCTGCCTAGACTGTGATCCTCTGGACAAAAGCAGGAGAAACAGCTTCCTCATCTCCATTCCCCCAACAGGACCTAGCTCATGGATTTTCAAATGGCTTGTCCTCAAAAAGGTTTACTGAATTAAACCGAATAGAAGGCTGACCGTGCCAGAAAGCAAAAGATTCCATGACAAAGTCCTTGAGCTTCATGGTGGGCAACAATCCAGAGGTAAGAACCCTTTTCAGGCAGATTGGCACCCACCCTGTTCAGGGGGTCCATGATCCATGACTGCCAGCTGCCTCCCCAATATCCCATCTCCCAAGTTACACCACGCTCACGGCTGCCCCGTCTAGATGCAACCCTGTGACTGAGCTCTGGCCAGTAAGAGGGAAGGAGTGTCTCATGGCAATCTGCGAAGCCTACTTCAGGGGGAGCGTGCTGTGACGTACTTATCACCCTCATGCTGCCTGGCGTTCCAGCAACCATCCTGGACCGGGACTTCAAGGACAGCAGGAGAGCGGAAAGAAGGAAACTCCCTGCTCCGCCCCTGGCTACCTACCTGCACCTTCCTCACAGGTGGCAATTTCTGAAATTATGTTTCAGCTTTAAGCCAACGAAATTTTTGGTTTCCTATCTCATACAGCCAGACCCCAACATTAATGTCATAAAACGCTGGGCTCTGAAGGGTCTATCTCCCCATGTCAGGCCAGAACTGGACCGGCATCAGTGACTGTAAGGGCAGGGATCACTGGGGCCATCTGGCTGGGACTGGACACGCTCCAATTCATCTCCCTCAAACCCTCGATTTTACCCCAGAATCTCTCCATGTGGCACTCCCAGCCAACCTACTCTATCTATGAGGCCCTGGCCCAGCTCATTTCTCTGGAGGGCTTGTACTGTGCAGTGTTTTAAACAATCTGAAAGTTCAGCTCCTT
Organism: Canis lupus dingo; assembly: GCF_003254725.2. NCBI lineage: Eukaryota > Metazoa > Chordata > Mammalia > Carnivora > Canidae > Canis > Canis lupus. The sequence goes on from NC_064277.1 coordinate 26,091,103, forward strand.
CTAAGTCAGCCTCTGCCCCTGTAGATGCTGCTGCACCAAACCCCAGCCCATGGGCCCCTGTCTGTCCTGCAAACACAGGTGAACTTTGGCATCTGGCCCGCTCCTCCCCGTCCCCATCAGATCACACAGCCAAGAAGGAATGAGAACAGGAGCCTGTATCAGGTAAGTTAGCACTGATTCTGCAACTCTGAGCCACCCACACTCCTCTTAGGCCATATTTTCCCCATCATACAGTTGGGGAGAGGACTCTGAAACCCTTGCACTTTGGCCAGCTCTGTGTGAGCCTTTGCTCTCCACAGATGTGTCCTCACAAATCACAGGTACTCATTCACCCGCAGTTTGTCAGTAATTCCTGAGTTTACTAAGCAGAACTGTGGTCCATCCAGCTCTCTGCACACCAGTGACTTGGTCCAGAGACGGGCAGGCTGTGTTTCACTCTCGTCAGATGTCCTTCTCTGGCTCCTTTCAGGATTTATGAGTCTAAGGGAAACATCCTCCTGTGTGACTGAGCACTGGAGAGAGAGAACACCGTACCTGCTCAGTGTGTCCCCGATGTCCTACAAGAGAAAGGAAAAGATAACCATGAGACCTCGTAGCTTCAGTTTTCCTTCAGATGTTGGTTGGAAACCCAGGAACCAGCTGGCCCTCCTACGAAAAGCCAGGGAGACAAGGACCACAACTCAGCCCAGGACCTAGAGTCAGGGTGAGCAAAGTGAGATGCACAGTTTGCACTCCCAGCATCTCCTCTGTCCTGCTTCTGCCCCACTGGCCCAGGATCTCACGATTTCAAATTTCCAAACTCCAGTATCCCACCCTCAGACCACAACTGCCTACTTGTCCAGCTTGCTTTAACTTTTTATTGTGAAATAATTTCAAATACACAGAAAAGCTGCTAGTACAGAGCTCCTGGATACCCCTTCCCAGACTTTCCAGATTTTTTTTTTAAGATTTTATTCATTTATTCGAGAGAGAGAGAGAGAGGCAGAGACACAGGCAGAGGGAGAAGCAGGCTCCATGCAAGGAGCTTGATGTGGGACCTGATCCCGGGACCACACCCTGAGCTGAAGGCAGGCACCAAACCGCCGAGCCACCCAGGGATCCCCAATTTTCCAGATTTTATAACCACATTTATATGCAGAACCATTTGAGAGATCACTATTTACATTCTATGCTGTATCTTTGCCCCGTTAATACTTCTGTGTGTTTTTCCTAAGGATAAGTACATTTTCTCACATAACCACAGTAGTTATTCAATCCAGAATAAGGAACATGGATCTAATGATCAATGATCTAAGAAAACCTTTATCTAACCCAGTCCATACTCTAGTTTAACCAATCACCTTATTTTTTTTAAGATTATATTTATTTATTCATGATAGACGTAGAGAGAGAGAGAGAGAGAGGCAGAGACATAGGCAGAGGGAGAAGCAGGCTCCATGCCAGAAGCCTGACGTGGGACTCAATCCCGGGACTCCAGGACTGCACCCTGGGCCAAAGGCAGGCCCTTAACCAATCACCTTAATAAAGTGATCTTCAGCTACTCTCTTCCCTGCTCGGTAATCCATGACCATTCACCACACTCAGCTATCACCATGCATATCTGGAATGGCTCCTTAGGGCTGATTTGTCTTTTGTGACACTGACACTGGTTTAATATAGGTTGTTTATTCTACAGGATATCATCCTTCCTTTGGAGTTTGTCAGATATTCCCCTCATGATTAAATCCAGGCTGTATCATCTTTAACTGGTGTATGGTATGTTCTTCTTCTTCTTCTTCTTCTTTTTTTTTTTTTTTTAAGATTTCACTTATTTATTTGAGAGACAGAACGCACAAGCAGGGGGGAGGGGTAGAGGCAGAGGGAGAAGCAGATGCCCCAATGAGCATGGAGCCTGATGCAGGGCTTAATCCCAGGACCCTGATATCAAGACTTGAGCTGAAACAAGAGTCCAATACTTAACCAACTGAGTTACCCAGGCGCCCAGTGGTATATCCTCTAAAGGTACATGATACTCACTTGCCCCTTACTGGGGCAATTCTGATCATTGTATAGCCACTACCTTTCCTCTTATAACTAATAAGTAATCCAAAACTGATACTTTGAAACTATGTCAATGGGGCATTCTTTATAAACTTCCTCCCTTAGACTTAGCATCCACTGATTATTACTGTCTGAATTAAATTTTACTACGATGGTTACTAAAGGGTCATTGGTTAGCTTCAAAATTCCTTCTATATCACTTAGTCGACATCCTACAGAAAGAGTAATTTTGGGACACCTGGGTGGCTCAGCGGTTGAGCAGCTAGCTGCCTTTGGCTCAGGGCGTGATCCAGTCTGGGGATCCAGTCCTGCATTGGGCTCCCTGTAAGGAGCCTGCCTCTCTCTGTCTCTCTCATGAAAAAAATAAATAATACATATATATATATATATATATATATATATATATATATATATATATATTTTTTTTTTTTTTTTAGAAAAAAGGTAATTTCTGCCTGTTTATTAGTAGTATTGACTCATATATTCTTATTTTATTTAACAGGTTATAATCTATCACTGTTCTTATTTACTTTGATGCACAAAAAGTCTGAAACTTGGCCACAGAGTATCTGTCACTTTTTATCCTATCCCTTCCCATCCCATTTTCCCCATTCCCATCTGGTTTATTCTTCTACTGTTTCCTCTGCAAAAATAAGCAAATACAAGATGTTCCAATTATCTTTTTTCCTACACAAAAAGTAGCACACTCTAGATCCTGCACTATGATTTTTCACTTAACAATCCACTCCTGGAAACCACTCTCTATTACTTCATGAGTCTCTTCCTTACTCTCTTGACAGCTGCACAGCATCCCACTGTATGTACACACAGTCGATTCCACCACTGATTCCACCACTATTCTCGGTTTGATAGGTGGGTTTTTCCAATATTTCGCAATTACAATGTTACATTGAGTAACTTTGTGCATATGTATTTTTGTACATATTTTCATGTGTCGATATATCTTCAAAGTAAATTCCTGAAAGGATTCTTGGTCAAATTCTAACTGCATGGGGGCACCGGGGTAGCTCAGTGGTTGAGTGTCTGCCTTCTGCTCATGTCATGATCCCGGGGTCCTGGGATAGAGTCGCACTGGGCTCCCCACAGGGAGCCTGCTTCTTCCTCTGCTTTTGTCTCTGCTTCTCTCTGTGTCTCTCATAAATAAATAGTGTTAAAAAAATTCTAACTGCATGTATGCTGCCAAAACAATTTGTCTTCCTACCAGCATATGAGATTCTCTCTCCCACATCCTTGCTAACAGTGTACTGAATTAAGAAAATTTTGCTTAAAAAAAAAAAAAAAAATTCTATTCTAATGGGGGAAAAAGGGTATTAGAGCATGGTTTTTATTTGGATCTTATTAAAAGTACAGTAGAACACTTTTTCGCAAGTTCCTAGTCCAATTTTACAGTTCTTTTGCAAATTGCCTGTTCATATCTTGTGTTCATTTTTCTATAGAACTTGTCTTTTCCCTCCCTCTTAATTTTTTAAACGTTCTTTATATATTATTTCTATTATCTCCATTTGTGATATTTGCTACAATTTTCTTTCAATTTGGCACTGGTCTTTTGAAGATTTATTTATTATTTGAGAGAAAAAGAGCACACAGGAGCAGAAGGAGAGGGAGAATTTCAAGCAGAGTCTCCACTGAGCATGGAGGCTGTGAGATCATGACCTAAGCCGAAATCAAGAGTCAGATGCACAGCCACCCAGGTGCCCCTTCACACTGGTCTTTTGAATGGTGACAGTGTGTATGTGTGTTTTTCTGCTGAGCTGTTACCAGCTGGTTTGGTTACACAGGCACTGTGTATATTTTAATGTCTAATAGGGCCAGTTCCCACCCACAGCTCTTCTTTCTCAGTTTCCCAGCTATTATTTTTCTATCTGAACCTTACTATCAATCTGTTTAGCTCTAGAAAAAGTGTGTTCTGTTTTTGTTGGGATTGCACTAAGTTTATACATTAATTTATAAAGAACTGACAATGTGATGATGTCAACATGTCTTGGCCAAGAACAAAAAATGTCTTATTACTTTACCTTTTTTCTTTTTGCAATTGGAAATGGAGTACCCGGGATCCCTGGGTGGCGCAGCGGTTTGGCGCCTGCCTTTGGCCCAGGGCGCGATCCTGGAGACCCGGGATCGAATCCCACATCGGGCTCCCGGTGCATGGAGCCTGCTTCTCCCTCTGCCTGTGTCTCTGCCTCTCTCTCTCTCACTGTGTGCCTATCATAAAAAAAAAAAAAAAAAAAAAAAAAAAAAAGGAAATGGAGTACCCTTTTCTAAACTGTCTTGGGATACCTGGGTGGCTTCGCAACTGAGCGTGTCTTTGGCTCAGGGTGTGATCCTGGGGTCCTGGGATCAAGTCCTGCATCAGGCTCCCTGGGAGGAGCCTGCTTCTCCCTCTGCCTGTGTCTCTGCCCCACCCTCTGTCTCTCTCATGAATAAATAAATAAATAAATAATCTTAAAAAAAAAAAAAAAAGATTCTATTTTTAAGTAAACTCTACACCCAACATGGAGCTCAAACTAACCCCAAGATCAAGAGTCACATGCTCCACCAGCTAAGTCAGCAAGGTGCCCCGTCTTTTCCAATTCCTATGCTTGCAATTGTTGTATCTAATTATATTAGTTAAAACCTCCAGTACAATGTTAAATAGAGGTAGACAATAGTGGGCATCTTGTCCTGTTCCCCACCTCAGCAGGAAAGCCTCCAATATTTCATTACGTAGGAATTAGCTTGCTTTTACAATGACATCCATCATAACCACTCTCTGGAAATGATCAAGACCATCTCTCTCCCTCTCATTCCATGTCCATGACCCCTCTTTCTTTAACAGACCCCATCTGTTCAAAAATGTCCTCACAAATATCTTAAAAAAAAAAAAAAAAAATTTAAACCTCTAATGCTCACTTTGGCAGCACATAAACTCAAACTGGAACACATCCCCTGCACAGATGATGCAACAAATTGGTGAAGCCTATCATGGTGTTAATATTCACCGAACACTATTCACAATTGCCATAAGGTTTGGAAACAAAGCAAATGTCCATCAATTCATGAATGCAACACAAGTGAAACAACACGTGGTGTTTATCCATATTATAGAATATTATCCAGCCATACAAAGAAATGAAGTATCAATCCATGCTAGAACACCGAGGAACCTTGAAAAAAGTATGGCAAGTGAAGGAAGTCAGATACAAAAGGCCACATGCTGTAGGACTGTACTTGTAGGCAAAGGTGGGGAGACAACAGCAGAAAGGAAGAATGACTATGTATTTAATGGATACAAGGTTTCCTTTTGAGGTGATAACAGTATTCAAGACCTGTACAGTTGTGATGATCAAACAACACTGTGAGTTTACTAAATGCTACTGAGTCAAACACTTAGAAATGATGAACTTATGTGAATTTTATAATAACAAACCAAAACCCTCAGTGCTGCTATCTCCTAAAGCCGTAATCCTGAATGCACCCACTACCTGCTTTCCCTATGACGTCAACAGAGCAGTGATGGTCTCAGAAGGCAGGATGGAAGACAACATCACAGCAAGGCTGACTGGGGCGACGTTCACCGACCAAGTGTTCCTCCAGTAGCTCACAAATCACCTGGTCTTCCCATACTCTAAAAGAGTATTTTCAAAACTTCCCCTTATTCTTTAAAGTGAGTGACTTTCCTGATTCCTGTTCTGCGGCCACAGATGACCCTGCTCTCCCACGTCAAGACAATAAAAGCTACCATGTTTTTGCTACCAAACCTCAACCTGCCTGCATCCCCACCTCCCCCCCACCCTCCTCTCTTCCCAAAGATCTTCCAAAACTACATCCTATACATGTGCTTAGTCCCCTTTCCCTTCCATCTTTTCTGACACAGACATTAGTGATAAGTTCATTAATTTTACAGCTTCAATGACTTTCCTCACCCAGATCCTTACAACAGACTCTCCTCCCACATGATCTCTGACAATATGTTTAGTTTGTTTCTTTAAGCATCCCTTCCCACAAAGTCCCACAATCCCCACCTCTCCTTATGGTCTTACCCCTTAACCCAGACACCCATTCCTACAGTGGTCACACACCCTGCCAGTCACCACTGTCCCTAGGATGGTTCCTTAGGGAAGTGTTAAGTGTTTACTGTGGCACTTCTCTCTGAGGGCATTAGCAATGCCCGTGGCTTTAAACCAAATGCGTGTCAGCCCTTAACTGCATGAGACTCTGCTGTCCACTCCTCCTTCCTGGTCACTTTCTGCTTCTCTGATCAAGTGTTCACTTTGCAAACTCCTCCTTTCCTCCCTGGCAATTAAATACTGGTGGTCATTAAGGCTCAAGGCTAGGCCTTCTTATTAGTCTAAAGCAGGACTCAACAAACTTTTTCTGAAAAGCCAAATAGTACATATTTTGGGTTTTTAACTCTGCTCTGCTGTGGCAGTGGGAAAGTAACAATGCACACAGTATGTACAGGAATGCAAGTGGCTAAGTGCCAATAAAATGCAGACAACAAAGTTTGAGTTTTATAGAATTTCATATACCATGAAATAAAATCTTCAGATTTTCTCCAAACGTTTAAAACTGTAAAAACCAGGGGGCCTTGGGTGGCTAAGTTGGTGAAGTGTCTGACTCTTGATTTTGGCTCAGGTCATGATCTCAGGGTCATGAGACTAAGTCCCACAATAGTTTCTGCACTGAGTATAAAGCCTACTTAAGGTTCTCTCTTCCCAGGACACCTGGGTGGCTCAGCAGTTGAGCCTCAGCCTTTGGCTCAAGGTGTGATCCCAGTCTGGCAATCGAGTCCCGCATCGGGCTCCCTGCGATGCACCTGCTTCTCCCTCTCTCTCTCACTCTCGTGAGTGAATGAATGAATGAATGAATGAATAAATAACATCTTTAAAAAAAATTCTCTCTTCCCCTCTTCCTCCACTCCTCCTATTAAAAAACAAACAAAACCCCCCCCCCCCCCAAACTGTAAAAACCACTTAGCCTGAAGGACATACAAAAACAGGTGGTGGAGTGGTTTGCTGACCTGTGCCCTATGCCATCATCCCTTTTAATGGCATTTATGAACACCCATTACACCCACTGTTCTCTTTAGTACCTGACTCTGACATTAGAATATACATTTCAGGACAGCTTTTCACCACTTAATCCCAGTGCCCAGAATACTGCCGGACCCAGAAAAGACAATTCATATGCACTCAATGAACAACAGCACATTTCCTGTGGCCTTGCCAGGTTAGGTCAATGCAGCTTTGTAACTACACCCAGCTTAAATCACAGGGACCGCTTGGGCCAACCACCTGCTCCAGTGCTCAGTTTTGTGGCTGTGCTAATGTACACATATATGTTAAAATTACAGGACATTTCACTGAGTATCTTTACTCAAATCTTTAAATGGCATGTAGGCTGAACCTCCCATTACACCAGGAGTAGATCAGGTCACTGAGGCCCAGAGAGGTCAAGAGTGTGATCAGACCACGTGTGGGTACAGGACAGGCCTAGGCATTAGGTCTTCCTCTTGCCCTTCCCGTGAGACAATGCAACTGACCGATCCAAGTTGTGTTAACTGGAACTTCTGTTATGCATGTTTTCTCTCTGACAAGCCCAGAGAGCTGAGCTAGGGCTTGTTACTCCTAGAGTTGACCGGGGCGGGGAGGGGGAGGTGCTCCATACTGCCTAGCAAAGAGGGAAGGGAGACTTTTTGGCAGGAGCCACGTTGGTGGGACACTCCACACCTCCATGCCTTACCTGCAGGAGCTCCCTGGTGGGCTGCTGCTGCTTCTCTTCTAGCTGGGCAATCAGGCTACTCAAGTGGGAGATGTTGCAGGAGAACTGGGTGATGGCACCGTTGATGCTGTTGTAGATGGCCAAGTCTAGCTCCTCAAGGCGGGCCAGGAGGCGATACTCATGTTCCTTCAAGGAGTGATAGAGCTGCTCAAACTCCCAGACAATCTTCTCCCTCTCCATCTGGGTCAGGCTCTGCGTAGATGACAGGGGAGGGTACTGAAGGACAGAAGGCTCCCTTCTAGAGCCCTTCATGTCTGTCCCTGACTACCTACCCTGAGACCTCATCATCTTGTCCCGGCATGCTAAAACAAGCATCCTGTTCATTCACTCCTGGTCTCAGGCTTTACCGACTAGACACAATGGCTGAGAAGTGAGTTACCCCAGAAATAAGGAATATAGTCACAGGAGAGCCCGGTTCACATGACACATGCAACCACAGGTAGTGAGGACAGGATGGCCTGCAGTGGGAGAAGCTGGTACAGCCTTCACAGAGGCAATGTAACACACACAGTGTGGTTGGAGAAACAGGGGTTCACCATGTGGTCAAAGGGTAGACACGCTTTCCTGGCAGAAGAAACGACGGGAGAGATGGTGAACGATGGTGTCTGGCAAAGCACCTAAGTTTTGAGGGAGAAGCCAGAAGAGGTAAGAGAGAACACACCTTGCCTGGAAGGCCAGGGTGGGGCAAGACTTTCCTGCAACTAGGAGCCGTGAAAGGGAAGTGACTGGGTTCAGATACATGCCATGTGGGGTGGACTGGGACACTCAATCCTCGCATCATGACTGCAACCACGTCACCAAGGCCCTTCCCGTGCGGCCCTCACCCCCTTTCTGGCCACCAGGGCTGTTCATCACCTACCCTCATTGGCTATGGGTGTGGTGCCCTTCTGGAACAGATGTTTGCCAAAACTAGTCTACCCTTCTTCCTTCTCTATCTACCTCCCACTGCCAAAACCCTGAGGCTCTCTGCTAAACAAAGTGTCAGCAAGCTCCCTTTGTTTACTCCTGGGGAATTAAGTTTTCCTGGGGCCCAGCCACACCCATCATTCACATATTATATTATGCTGCCTTTAGCTGTCACGACAGAGTTGAGTAGTTGTGACATAGACTAAGTGGCCCACGGAGTCAAAAATCCTGACTATGTGGCCCTTTACAGATGTTTGTTGACACCTGTCCTGAGCTCCACTCTTCCTGAGAACCTTTCCCATGACCCACTCTTCTCACCACCTTCCTAAGCACTCTCTGTGCAACACACTGAGGAGTGAACACAAACCTGTTTCGCATCCTTTTGGTAAGGTCTCACCTCTCCTTACCTAAAGTCTTTCAAAGGCATAAATGACACAGTGCAACCTCAGAAACAGAAAAGTAAAGCTGAAAAAGACCCAGCGCTTCTGGAAGGGGCTGCTCCTGGCACGCTGGTGGGGGGACTCTGCCTGGCAGGGAACTATCCCTTGCATTGCAGGACATTTCAGCAGCTCTGCCCTCCCCTCCCCAGTCACTCAATTCCTCAAGTGACAACTAGAGAAACACCGCCACACCACGGAAGGGAAGGAGACAGCAGTACTAGCCTTGCTAAAAACCCATTTCACAGAGGAGACAGGCCCAGAGAAGGCGTAAAACGCCATCTACCCAGCTGTCTCAGAGCCAAGAAGTATGTCCAAATGTCCGGATTCTCCTCTGACAATCTTCCCACAGAGGACGACACATTGGTTGTGTGCATGATAATCTGAGTCCACTCAGGCACACCGGGAGATTCTCCATCCATCTGCCCTCTTCTCAAGCTAGGGGAGGTGAGGTCTCAGCAGATTGTGTGGGCAGAACAGACGGTGGCATCCGAAGGCACCATGAGAATAAGTTCCCTGCCCCAAAGTTGTTTACTTCACCCTGGTCAGGACTGACAGAATTTCACAAGATGATGCTAGACACCACTAAGAGTTTGCTTTTCAGATGGAAGCACCTCTTGGGAATTGCTAATAATTTATTTACTGTTAAAAAAATTACTTAGGCACCTATATGGTAGATATAAGGTTATATATATAAAAGTCTCCTTTTTTTTTTTGGGTTGTCAAAACAAAAACTTCAAACATTCCATTACAAATGAGCACGTCAGTCACTAGCTAGAGCCACTGGATCAGCCACCATCACCATCTGTCTGCAGAATGGCACCAAGGAAAGCTAGCTGTGCCTAGGAATTTCACCCAGGATCAACTCTGATCTATACAAGTCAAGCAGGTTAGACTTTTGGTAGGTCAGATCCACAGGGGTGCCAACCTCAGCTCTTCCATCTCTCCCTCCAAAATGTGGGAATCCCTTGGCTCTCCAGGAGAGTTCCCAAATGCCACCCAGGGCTGTGTCACCCACACCTAGGTTCTGAGTGACCTGACTGGATACAGTTAAGTGACTTCAGACTTACAGAGGACAGAGCCACCAACAAACATGATAGTACCTGTGAATTCCCAGGACTCTTACCAGAAGTTCGGCTCGTGCCTGCTCCCCCTGTGCCCGCCGCCTCTTCTTTAAATCCTTGACTCTTTTCAGGTGGTCCAGCTGGTTCTGGATTTGCTCCTGAGAAAAGCAGAAACAGCTGCACGGTTCAGGATTAGGGACCTCGGCATCGGCATGGCCCACGTGCTTACCACGCACACAACCCACACTCCTGAGGCCAAGTCCCTGGTGAGCACCTGCCCCTGGACCACACTGCCATTCCCAGGGACACGGTATTACAGTACCCCTGCTCAGCTGTGTTTATCTTAAACCGCTGGGTCACCTGCCCGTCCCTGGAAAGATACTGCATGGCTTGGTGGAAAGGTGAGTAGATGAGGAAGCTCAGAGTTAAGGTGTGGCTGGCTCTCCATGGAAGTATACCAAGAAAATGATTGAAGTTCTCTCGTTTTCTTGATGTGTGACCTGCACAAATACCACCTTCCCAAGCTACTGGAGTGTGAGTGAACTCCAGTACACTGCCAGTATGAGTGAAATAATATATCTGAAAGTACCACAAGTGTGAAGTGACTACTTATGCACAGATGTACTCACGTTTCAACAGACCTAACTCTGCACCTGTCCTTCTGCAGCCTGCAAGCACACAGAACCGCGCCGCACGCTAGCTCCTCCAATGTAGTTACAACTGTTGGAGTCGATACTTTGTTTCCATGTCACTGTTTGTGCCAGGCTGTTGACTCTGTGTTCACAAAGGGCTACCCACTCATTTCTTTTGTCTGAGCTTCCTGGTAGGTGTGCTGTCTAGAGTCGGGGCGGCTGACCTGGGCAGTGCGCGAGCTTCCAGGGCAGGACGGAGCACAGGGAAGTGCTGGGAAATGCCTGCAGGCTGCGCGCTGGGCACCTGCCAGTGGTGCACACAGCCCGGGGTACCTGCTGCTGGTGCGCCCAGTTTGAGCTCATCCGAGATCCGACCGGAGCGTGAGCGTGTCCGTGTGCGCGCGCTTTTGGGCATATCCTTCTTCCAGTCAGGCAGGGACGGAGGGTGTCTCTCTCGGCCGTGGGCCGTGGGCCGTGGGCCCGGGGGCGGGTAAACACAGGGGCCCCCGGGAAGGGCGGGTGGGGGCGGGGAGGCTCCGGCTCCCTCAGCAGCTACAGGTTCTCGCAAACCCGCGCGCCGAGGCTCCGCGTAGAGAAAGGAAATGACGGCTGCAAAGCACGCGTCCGGCTCAGCCATTTTCTAGGTGGAGAGGAGGCAGCCTCTCGGCCTCTGCTCCTTTGTCCGCTCGCGCCCCGCCCGCCCGCCCGGGCGCGGCCCTTACCTTGAAGCCCTCCACCGCCTCCTCGAGCGGCAGCACGCTGTGGCCGCGGTGCTCCCGGGAGCGGTCGCACACCACGCAGATGGGCATCTGGTCCTCCTCGCAGTACAGCTTCAGCGGCTCGCGGTGCTTCTCGCACACGCCCATCTCGCCCCCGGGCCCCGACGGCCGCTCGGTGCGCAGCTGCTTCACCAGCTGGGTCACGTTGGCCAGGTGCCGGTTGGGCCGCATGTGGCGCTGCGGGAAGGTCTCCCGGCACTGCGGGCACGACACGTTGGTCTCCGCCGCGCCCCAGCAGCGGGCCAGGCACGCGCAACAGATGTTGTGGCCGCAGTCGAGCATCATGGGCTCCGCGAAGTACTGCAGGCACACGGGGCAGGTGGTCTCCTGCTGCAGGCACTCGGCCACGCTCCCGGAGGCCATGACGCGGGCCCGCGGGGGCGCACGGGCATGGGCCCCGGCGCCGGCTCTCCGCGGATCCCGCTCACCCGCGCGCCCTCCCGCTCGCGGCTTCCGGGCGGCGCGGGCAGGCGGCCCCTCCCGCCCCGGGTCCCCAACGCGCACGGCCCCCGCGCGGCCCTCCCTCCCCGTCCCTCCGTGCGTCGCGGCCCCGCCCAGCGGCCCTGGGGTCCTGCGGCCCCGCGGAGCCCCGGGATGCGCGACTGGGCCGCCGAGGGCCGCCGCCGGCCGGACGCGCGCAGGACAACGTGGCGGCGTCCGAGCGGATCCCGGCGCGAGCGGAAGGGGCGGCCCGGGGGCGGGGCTTGGCCGGGCCTCCCGCGGTGCGGGCCGCGGCCCCCCGGGTGCGCTCCGAGGCTCGGGGAGCGCCTGGGGAGGCCCGCGCGCGGGCCGCGGGCCTGGGGGCGCGGCGGGGCCCGGAGACCCCCGCGTCCCCGCGCCGAGCGGTCGCGGCCTGGCCTGCACCCCCGGGCCTTTGTGGGTGCCCAGCTCTGCGCGCAGGCCTCCCCGCGGCCCGGAAAGCGCGCTCGGCGCGGGCGGAGGAGACGTCCGCCAGGGAGGCCGGAGGGTGGGACGAGCCCAACGGGCCGCTCCAGTGAACGGCCCCACTCGCTGGCGCTCGCCATTGTGTTTCCAAAGAGAAAAAGCCTTAATTATCTGATGGCAGCATCTGTGTAAGGCGGAAGGAGGGGAAGGAGGCCGAGGAGCCCAGCGCGGCCTCTTCCCGCTGCCCTGGAACCACGTGCTTCCCCACCCCAGCTCTGGCTTCCCCTTCGGAGAAACAGGGTGGTCTTTGCACCCTCAACGAGGAGGGAGGCTTCATCCCGTCTTGTAAGGTTTTGACCATAGGTGTTCGTCCGTTAACACAGAGCACGCCCAATGCGCGGGGCCTTGAACGGGACCTAGCGCGCGCGCGTGCTCCTTCCTGCAGGGCCCAGAGCACCATCCCGCCGCCCCAGGCCCTCGCAGTAGCCAGCGCACTGACCAGTCGTCCCTACCTTGCCACTCCCTGGTCTCCTTTGCTGGTTCCTCAGAATCGTCCTCATCCTTGGGATTTCACTGAGTGCAGACAGCCTTGCCTTGCTTTATTTTTCAACGTGCCTCTGTTTTCTTTCATTTCCATGATGACACCTTGGCCGAAATCATTTCAACATTGTCAGCTTGCAGTTGTTTTTTTAGATGAGTTAGTAGCCGGGTGACAAGCATTTCCACGAATTTCCCAATGGCAAGTCTTTCTCTCTAACGTCCTTAGAGAACACCTCCAAAGGTGAGCATCATCCTTAGAAAACTCTGAAATGCTCCTTTCATTCTCTCCCTTCTCACTCACAAATCTTCAAAGCTTCCTTTTCTGCCTCCACGACATTGTCCAAACCCTTGAGCTTGGGGCTCTGGTGAGCACTTAGGGCCTTGAGGCTTTGGCTGTGCCCACCGCAGCCCTCTGCAAACTCATCAACCCTACCCCATCCTTAGAGCATAATCTGAGTGAACTGACTACGCTGCCCTCTCTCCTTCCACTCAGCCTCCCGTGTTCACGCAGAACCTCCAGTTCTGAGGACTTGGTTATTTTCTAGGGGAGACTTTGCCTTGCATAGAACCCCTACCTCAGGGGATCCCTGGGTGGCTCAGCGGTTTAGCACCTGCCTTCCCCCCAGGGAGTGATCCTGGAGTCGGGATCGAGTTCCACCCACGTTGTGCCTCCTGCATGGAGCTCGCTTCTCCCTCTGCCTGTGTTTCTGCCCCCTCTCTGTCACTCATAAATAAATAAATAAATAAAATCTTAAAAAAAAAAAAAAAAGAACCTTTACCTCTCAAAGTTCTCAATCAGGGCCTATATTTAAAGTGGGCAGTGACTTTGTCTTTCACGTAGTCCAACATACTTTATAAATAAGGAAACATAGGAGATGCTCAAGTATCTCAACAAGAGACTCTTCTGCAGGCTCTCCATGCTCTTCTGCAGGCTCTCTATGCTCTCCATTTTGACCCACTCTAGTTACATTGAAAACCACCATTATTATATATTTGTAAATGGAATGGCATGCAAACATAAATGGCTATTAGAGGCAAGAAGGGAACTTAAATGAGGGGCTCAGACCAGGATGCAGCTCAGACCAGGGACCGGTAGGGAAAGATGGGACAGTGACAGAGGACATACGTCCTCCCGAGGCAGCTACCTCTCATCTCTCACTAAGGATTGCCATTGAGAATCTGGGCCCAGCATATTGCCAAGTTTTCAGTTCAAGAGAAGGCAGAAATCTGGGAGGATTTTTTGTTTTTAGTTTTTTAAACATTTATTTATGTCAAAGAAAGCGTGCTCACATGCTGGGGAAGGGCAGAGGGAGAGGGACAGAGTCCTCTCTCCTTCCACTCAGCTGAGTGAGATGCAATGAGCACAGAGCAGATGCAATGAGGAAGGGGCGGTGGGGGCTGGATCCCAGGACCCAGAGATCACAACCTGAGGCAGAGCAAGATGTTTAACCAGCAGAGCTGCCCAGGTGCCCCAGAGATCTGGAGTTTTTGTGTTTTTTTTTTAATTTTTTTTAATTTTTATTTATGATAGTCACACACACAGAGAAAGAGAGGCAGAGACACAGGCAGAGGGAGAAGCAGGCTCCATGCACCGGGAGCCCGACGTGGGACTCGATCCCAGGTCTCCAGGATCACGCCCTGGGCCAAAGGCAGGCACCAAACCGCTGCGCCACCCAGGGATCCCGAGATCTGGAGTTTTGTATGAAACTTACTGCATTTTAAGTGTTGAAAACTAAAAATTGTGAAATCATCTCTGCGGATGACATGACTTCCTGGCCTCCAGTTTGGGACTTCTGGGACACCTATTTATTTTAATAAGTGCTTTCAATCTTAATACAACATAGAAAGGACTGCTGTTGAACTAATTTATAGATAATTTCTACTCCTGTCAAGTTTTTTTTTTTTTTTAAGATTTTATTTACTCATTCATTCATTCGTGAGACCTACAGAGAGAGAGGCAGAGACATAGGCAGAGGGAGAACCAGGGGCTATGCAGGGAGCCCAACATGGGACTCGATCCTGGGACTCGATCCTGGGACTCCATCCTGGGACTCCATCCTGGGACTCGAGGATCATGCCCTGGGCCAAAGGCAGATGCTCAACCACTGAGCCACCCAGGCACCCCTGCTTCTGTCAAGTTTTATTCCAGGTAGTAATATGCTCCACTAAAAGATACTTCCCAGGCCACTTTGCTGCCAGTACTGAGATAGGCTCATGATGGCAATGCTCAGTATGAAACCTCATCTAGCTGCTTATGGATATGCTGCTGGGTGGAATGTGGAGACCCCAGGCCCTGAGGCCTTGACCCAGCCTGGCCCAAAGATGTCACTGAAGGTCCTTGATCTTATCACAACAAAGAATTCAAGGACAGACACACAGCACAGTGGATGAGCGGCACAAGTGGGAACGTTTATTAAAGTGAAAGTACCACCTCGAGATGTAAGAGCAAGAAAGCAAGAAACAGAGAGGGCCAGAGGGTATAGAGAGGGAGAGGGAGTGTGCAAGCCAGAGAGCTCAGTGCCTGGGGAGTTCACCTTCTACCTTTCACAGAGCTGTTAACTAGTGCAAGGATTTCTTGGAAGCAAGGTTTCCGCATCTTTTCTTCCTAACCTGCTCAGGGGTTCCTGTCAAGCGCTGCCATCTGGGGCCCATCTGGTATGATCTGGCTCCTCCTGGAGTGCTTCCAGGACAGGCCTGGACCTTCCCCGACGGCTGGCCATGGCCTCTTCCTTGCTGGCCTCCAGGCATCCCATTGGAGCCTCACTAATTGCCAGTTCTAACACTAGGATTAACCTTTGTCCTTCCTTCTTCTTCCAGCCGGAATGTGCACAGGATGGTAGGAGCTTGAGCAGCTGTCCTGAACCATGAAGCAATCTTGAACACTGGAAACCAATTAGGATGGTGTAGTGAGAGGTAAAGAAGCTTGGGTCATTATACACTGCAGTCTGCTTGCATCAAACTTCATATATGTGAGAGAAACTAAAGCCAGTCTTGTGTAAGCCACTTATTTGGATTGTCTGCATATGCAACAAAAGCTAAACCTAACTAAGAAATACAATTATTTTTTGAAAAAATTTTTCCCACATTTTTAAAATGTAAATTGAATCAATTAACATATAGTTCATTATTAGTTTCAGAGGTTGAGTTCAGTGATTCATCAGTCTTTTATAATACCCAGTACTCATCACATCATATGCCCTCCTTCATGCCCATCACCTAATGATTCCATCCCCCACCCATCTCCTCTCCTTCAACTCTGTTTGTTTCCTATGATTAAGAGTTTCTTATGGTTTGTCTCCGTCACTGATTTCATCTTCTTTTCTTTTTCCCTCCCTTCCCCTATGCTTCTCTCTTTTGTTTCTTAAATCCCATATGTAAGTGAAGTCATATGGTATTTGTCTTTCTCTGATTGACTTATTTCTCTTAGCATAATATCCTTTAGCTCCATCCACATCATTGCAAATGGCAAGATTTCTTTTTTTTTTATTGTCTGTATATCCCACATCTTTATGCATTTATCTGTTGATGGACATCTAGGCACTTTCCACAATTTGGCTATTGTACACATTGCTGCTATGAATATTGGGGTGCAGGTGCCTCTTTGGATTTGTACCTTTGGGGTAAATACCTAGTAATGAAATTGCTGGGTCATAGGGTAGCTGTATTTTCAACTTTTTGAGGAACTTCCCTCCACCTTGTTTTCCAGAGTGTCTGTACCAGCTTACATTCACACCAACAGTGCATGAGGGTTCCCCTTTCTTTGCATCCTCGCCAACATCTGTTGGATGCTCACCCAGATGCCCCTAAAGTATTTTATTTTAAAATTATCCTACCTACTCCCTTTACTCAATCTAGCTACCCTAAGGGTACCAGTAATTTCTACTAGTATTAGCTAAATCCAGAGGATGCTCTTCAGTCTTTATCCTGATGGTTTTTAGGCACTTAACACTGTTGAGCCCTCCCTCCTTGGATCATTCATCCTCAGGTCACTAAGGTGAGTAGGACTTGGTGAGGCCTAAGGTATAGCTGCTTCCTGTAGCTCCTCTTCTCTGCCTCTACCATGTGATGTGGGACAGAATAGAAGCTGAGGACTAGGCCCAAATCTGAATAGGAATTTAGTCCAAGACAAAAGAGAAATTTCAGGTTGGTGTTTGCACATTCAGTAAATGATCCTAGAACATTTGGCCAGCTATTTGGGGGGAAAAATTCCATCTTCTTTCTTTCTTTTTTTTTTTTTAAGATTTTTTAAAAATCTATTTATTTGACACAGAGAGAGAAGTGCTTAAGTAGGGGCAGCAGCAGGCAGAGGGAGAGGGAGAAGCAGGCTCCTTGCTGAGGAGTCTGATGCGGCCAGATCCCAGGACCCTGAGATCATGACCTGAGCTGAAGGCAGATGCTTAACCGACTGAGCCACCCAGGTGCATGCTCCCCTCCTTAAAATATTTTATTTATTTATTTAAGAGACAGAAAGACAGTAGAGGAGGAACAAAGGAAGAAGGACAGGCCAACTTCAGGCTGAGTACAGAGCCCCATTTGGGGCTCCATCCCAGGATCCTGGGATCATGACCTGAGCCGAAGTCAAGACTTGGGACAGTTAGCTGACTGAGCCACCCAGGAGCCCCCATCTTACTTCTTATACCAAAATATATTTCAGATCGATGAAAGGTTTATTTTTATTTTATTTTATTTTTTAAGATTTCATTTATTTATTCATGAGAAACACAGAGAGAGGTAGAGACATAGGCAGAGGGGAAGCAGGCTCCCTGTGGGGAGCCCAATGTAGGACTTGATCCTAGGACCCTAGGACCACACCCTGAGCCTACGGCAGATACTAAACCACTGAGCCCCCTAGGTGTCCCAGGTTTTAAGATTTTATTTATTTATTTGAGAGAGAGAGAGAGCATGAACAGGGAGGAGGAGCAGAAGGAAAGGGAGAAGGAGACTCCCCACTGAGCAGGGAGCCTGACATGGAGTTCGAATCCGGGACTCTGGGATCATGATAAGGCAAACGCTTATCCAACTGAGCCACCCAGGCGCTGTGGAGGCCGAGAAAAATTAAGGCCATTCCACCTCAAGTTAGCATTAGCACAAGTACAGCCATCTTAGGCCCCTGTGAATAAGAGCTGAACTTTACAGGAAAAACTGCAGAATGCCCTCGGCAGGGAATCCCATTTCAGAAAGACAACAGAGCTCAGTTCAGAATTGCCCTCGGCAGAGAATCCCGTATCAGATCTTAAGAAACTCCCCCACCCTTTCCCCCATATTGGAAAAAAAAATTCCTCCCCCCCTCCTGAAAATCCCCTAGACCAGCCCATAAAAAACCCAGCTGTAACCCACTTCCGGGTCCAAGCCCCTGCTCTGCTGTGTGGAGTATACTTGGACCCAGGCTCGAGCTTGTAAGTAAACCCTCGTGTACTTGCATCTGTGTCGGCTCCTTGGTGGTTTCTCGGATTCACAATCTTGGGCACAACAGGCGCCCCTCAGTGAAAAGGCTTATATTTTTAAAATTTCTTTTATAGAAAAGCCCTTTTTAAAAAAACTGGTTGATTTTTTTTTAAGTTATCTAGAGGAAGGTCTTTCTAAACATAACCACAAACTCAGAAACCACACGTGGATACACTTGATTGCATAAAATTAAAAAGCAAATGACTTCTATACAGAAAAGTACCTTTAAACAGTCGAACAATAAAGGAAAATTAGGAAAAGTATTTTTTGCAAATACACACAATGGATAAATTTCCTTGAGAGACAAAATACTTTCAGAAATATAACTAAAATGCAGAGGAAGTAAGACATAGGAAAAAGAACAGTTGGTTCATAAACATGTGAAAAGAAGTTCAACTCACTCATTGTTCATGGAATAAAATAATGTGATGCTTGTAATTTATGAGATTAGTGAAGATTACAAAGCTCGGCAATACTCGGTATTGGTGAGAATGTGAGGAAAGTCAGCCCTTGGTGTGCTGGGGAATGAATATAAGTTGGGAGAACATTGCTGAGAATAATTTGGTGATAGCTAACAAGTAATTTTAATGCACAAATGTTTGAATCATCCACTCCACTTCTCTCTCATGTAAACAAAGTTGATTGATTATTTAAGGATTGCAATTAGGGCATTGTTTGGGTTTGTAAAATACTGGAACTAACAGAAGCATGCTTCCAGGGGACAGGTTGTTGAAAATACTGTGTGGGCATGCCATGGAATAGTATGTCAGTACCAAAAGGAATGAGTCAAATCTATACATACTAATATGGAAAGATGTCTGAGAGCTTTTCATTGATTCATTATTCAGCAAGTGTTTGTTGACTGTCCAGTATATGCTAGCCTCTCTTCTAAACTCCAGGATATGGCAGGGAACAAAACAGAGGTCTGGACACGTGGAGTTGCTTTCTAGAGGGAAAGATGGACGATAAGCAAATCAAGAAATAGATGGATAGTATGAGAGATGCCATGAGAAATGAATCCCATTGTGGAAAGTGGAAAGTGATTGGGTGTTACTGTATATGGGCCTCCAGGGGAGGTTTCTCTGATGAGGTCGCCAAATGGCTGCTGGGGTTTTGACTCTCAAATGTATATGTCATTGGGCATTTTCCCAGAGAAATGGAAACTTACATTCACACAAAAATCTGCATTCAAACAGGAAGTGTCCCATTATGGGGAGAACAAAAGCAAAAGAAATGTAGAAAAATTAAACCTCTTTAGTACCCACAGCCCATTGATAAATCCTTGAAAGAGGCAGAGAGACCTTCCTCTGGAAGCTCGGCTGCTCAATGTTAATACTCTGCTGAGGGCAGCAGGCAACCTTAGCCTGATATTAGCCTGACATCCAGGATCCTGTGAGTCTTTAACATATAAAAATCCCTTTAGAGGGACGCCTTGGTGGCTCAGCGGTTGGGTGTCTGCTTTTGGCTAGGAGCGAGATCCTGGGTGCAGGGATTGAGTCCCATGTCGGGCTCCCTGTGAGGAGCCTGCTTCTCCCTCTGTCTGTGTCTCTGCCTCTTTCTCTGTGTCTATCATGAATAAGTAACATCTTAAAAAAAAATTCCTTTAGAACCTTCCTGTATCTCCACCCCCAGGACACATGTTGGTGGTCATCCCCCAAGCCTATGGCCCTCTGATATTCATCTGGAGGGTCTCAGGACTCAGGTTTTATTTATTTTTTTAAATATTTTTTAAAAGATTTTATTTATTTATTCATGAGAGACACAGAGAGAGAGAGAGGGAGATGCAGAGACACAGGCAGAGGGAGAAGCAGGCTCCATGCAAGGAGCCCAACGTGGGACTCAATCCTGGGACTCCAGGATCATGCCCTGGGCTGAAGGCGGAGCTAAACTGCTGAGCCACCCAGGGATCCCCAGGACTCAGGTTTTATTAGAGGTAATGAATGACCTTATCTTTTTTTTTTTTTTTTTTTTTTGAATGACCTTATCTTGTTCCAAAATACCTGGGAGGCTTACACAATCCCTATTCCCCTCCCAATTTGAAAGTTTACAATGGGCCATTCCTCATGACCCCAGAGCAGTTCTTGTCCATGGTTCCTGTCCCTGTGCTTTAATAAAACCACCTTTTTTACATCAAAGACGTTTCAAGAATTCTTTCTGGACCCTTTGCTCCCAGACCCCAGTATCACATCACATCATCCCAGGTAAACCAAGACCAACCATCACACTGTCGAAGATCCTATCCAGAAGGCTCTTGTCCACGGAAAAGTTCCCGTCAGTGTCTTTGGCCATTGCCACAGGAGGTTGGGAAGTGCATGCTTTCTGAGCACACTGGCTTACGGGGATAAAAATCTGGGTTTGAGGGACGCCTGGGTGGCTTAGCGGTTGAGCATCTGCCTTCGGCCCAGGGCATGATCCTGGAGTCTCAGGATGGAGTCCTGCATCAGGCTCCCTGGATGGAGCCTGCTCCTCTCTCTGCCTGTGTCTCTGCCTATCTATCTCTCTGTGTCTCTCATGAATAGATAAATAAGATCTTTTATCTTTATTCATGAGAGATGCAGAGAGAGAGAGAGAGAGAGAAGCTGAGAGAGAAGTAGGCCCCATGCAGGAAGCCTGATGTGGGATTCAATCTCAGGACTCCAGGCTCACGCCCTGGGCCTAAGGCAGGCACTAAACCGCCGAGCCACCCAGGGATCCCTAAATAAGATCTTTAAAAAAAAAATCTGGGTTCAAAAGCAAAAAAAGAGGAAGGTGAAAATGGATATTAGCAGTTTCCGTCCCAAGCCCCGAGTTAGTATCTGTGACCTAATTTCCGGGTTTCTATGAAACCCCTCCTTTGACTCTTCCCTTTCGCCATCTCTCTGACGTCACACAAAACAGTATGGGAAACATGACCACGGGCCAAACCTGCCCTGGTCTTCATCTTGTCCTTGTCACCTTTATTTTCCACCTTCTTCCCTCAGACTGAAGTCACAAGTCCCCACAAAGCCATCCTGAGGGATGTGCGTCTGCTGTGGGCTGAGTCCTCTGGGCTGCCTAGACTGTCGTGTGTGCTGGGAGGGGCCCCAGGACAAGAGACGCCACTGTCGCTGGAACCTCAGCGAGGAACCCCAGCAAGGAACCCCATGCGTGTAGAGGTCACTTCCTGGGGAAAATGAAGGCCAGACCTCTCTTTAGGTGAGGCCAGATTCCTTAATGCACAAAACCCATGAACAGAAGAAGAGAAAACCTTCATCAAAGTATCAGAAATGTCTCAAACTTTATTAAGTAAATAAGTAAAAAGCCTGCTCTTCCATCGTTGATCTTACTGCAGCTTGGATGAGCATTTCAGGGCAGTGCGTGAAAGGAGACAAAAGAGCCCAGCAGCCTCTAAGTTTCTTTCTTTTGCTCTCTGGTGGATATGGAGGGGATAGATGGCTGGGGGTAGGGGGTTTGGGGGTAGGGGTGGGAGGAGAGCAAGATGGAGGGCTTGCTAGGTCCACAATTTAAAAATTCTAGAGAAATGGTCACGTTCCTAGTAATCTGGAGGCATTTCTGTGTTGGAGTGAATAGTTATCTTTTGTATCTTTTTATTTTGCACCATGTGCATGCCTTTGTTATCTAAGGCAAATAAAAAAATATATAAGGACATGAATGTATTCTCAAGGATAGGGATGCCAGGGTGGCTCAGAGGTTAAGCATCTGTCTGTCTTCCAGGGTCCTGGAATCAAGTCCTGCATCAGGCTCTCCACAGGGAGCCTGCTTCTTCCTCTGCCTATGTCTCTGCTTCTCTCTCTGTGTCTCTCATGAATAAATAAATAAAATCTTAAAAAAAATTCTCAAGCATATAAAGTACTCCTTTCTGCACAGAAAAATGGATATTCTACTTTAAACTTCAAACTTTAAAAAATGCTTTTGCCTGACTAAAGGAATGGGTTTTGTTTCAGGAATTTACTTTCTGACTTGAGAAATATTGGTCCATTTACAAATAAGCTCTGAAGTTTCTTCTCACAGTAAAAGAAATATAAAGTGAGATAACAGTCTGTCCATTCCTCAGCATTTGAAAATTTCCATTATATCATTCATCTTGCTATTTTCAGATTTATTTACTATTCAAATCTAGTTTTTTTTGATCTAGAAAAAACAAGGAGAACCAAAGTAGTTAAAAAGAAAACAGCAAAGAAAAAAAATCATCAAAAATGTATTAGTTTAAAAATTATGGTACATGAAACAACATGATTCTGTCATTAAAAACGACATGTGTGGGATGCCTGAGTGGCTCAGTTGGTTGAACGTCTGCCTTTGGCTCAGGTCATGATCTCAGCGTCCGGGATTGAGTCCTGCATCAGGCTCCCTGCTCAGCAGCGAGGCTTCTCCCTCTGCCTCTCCCTTTGTGATCTTTCTGGCTCTCACTCGCTCTCTCTAAAATCAGATCTTTTTTAAAAAATGTTTGTACTGATGGGAAAAGACACCCACATTATGTTGTTTGTTAGAAACAAGTTGCAGTACACTGCATAGAGTGAATTAATTTTTTCGTAAGATAATAATGTACAAATGTACACACTAAAAAATATGTAGAGGAATGTAGCCCAAATTAATAAGGCTGTGATATGCCAGGAGTGCCTGGGTGGCCCCATCGATTAGGCATCCAACTCTTGGATTTGGCTCACATCCTGATCTCAGGGTCCTGGGCTCCAGCCCCTCATTAGGCTCTGCACTCAGGAAGAAGTGTGCTTGAGATCCTCTCTCTTCCTCTCTCTCTTTCTCTCTCTCAAATAAATAAGTAAAATCGTTTTAAAATTGGGTATGAGGTGTCAGAAGGCCTGGGAGGAAGGAATAGATTATGGTTGATATCTGCTTTCTAGGTTGTATTTTTCTGCAATGTATGTTTTATTTTTACTACAAACATATGCTATTTTATAAGCAGAAAATATAGTAGAGATAATCTCAGAGTTATAAAAAGGGAGGGATTTTAGGGAGCTAGGCAAGAAACCAAAGGGTTAGATGCCAAGAACTTGAGGCATTCTTCCTCCTCAGACTTTTTTTCTTTCCAAAATTTAAAACTCTCATGTCTGACTGCATTCTTTTCAAGCACCTCAAATCCTTTGTGGCTGCCTATGGACGTGGTAATAATTAAACCATTGGGAGGATATTGTAAACTGTGAGAGAATCTGACTTCTAGAAGTTTAAGAGTGAAGAAAATGTGGACAGACAGCACTGATCATTTTGGCTTCCAAGGGGTCAAGTCCTACATCAGGGTCCTTGCTGGGAGCCTGCTTCTCCTTCTGCCTATGTGTCTGCCTTTCTCTCTGTGTCTCTCATGAATGAATAAATAAAATAAATCTTTAAAAAAAAAACTGTACTTATATATTTGAGAGAGAGAGAGCAAGCACATGAGCAGGGGAAGGGGCAGAGGGAAAGCAGACTCCCCATGAGCAGGGAGCCCAATGCCAATGCCCAATGCCAGATGTGGGGACATCTTCAGGCTGATCCCAAGACCCTAAGAACATAACCTGAGCCAAAGTTAGATGCTTAATGGACTGATCCCCCCAGCTGTGCCTGACCTGTCCTTTTAAACAGCAAGGGTTTGGGGGATTTTGTTGAATACAGGCACTTTGATATGAGCAGAGGGTGTCTGGTAAACACACTAGACAAGATCCCTGCCCTTGGGGAGCTCACCAGCACTGGGGGCTGGGTGGGGGCGAGTGGAAGCTGCCTCCACGGTGCTCACCATCGGCTTCTTTCCTCCCCATTGGCACACTGTGCCATCAGGACATGGGGTTTCCTCTACCCCCTTGAATCTGGGCTGGCCTGCAAATAGCTGATCAACAGAGTACAGCAGAAATTCAGCTGTGCTTGGCCCAGCCTGGGTGAGAAAGACCCTGCCTTGGTCTCTTAGTCCTCAGCCACCAGGGAAGATGTCTTAGTGTGCTTGGTTTGCCATAACAATACCAGACCGGGTGGCTTACACACAGAGATTTATTTTCTCAGTTTATTTTCTGGAAACTGGAAGTCCTGGATCAGAGTGTCAGCAGACTTGGCTTCTCCTGAGGCCTCTGTCCTTAGCATGCAGGTGGCCACTCCCTCTGGGTCCTTGGTATGGCCTTTTCTTTGTGCACATTCACTCCCAGTAGCTCTTCCTCTTCTTCTCAGGACATCAGTCCCATTGTATGAGGCCCCCTCCTTATGACCTCATTTAACTTTAATCTACCAGTCACACTGGGGGTTAGAGCTTTAGCATACGAACTTGAGAAGGCACGATTCAGTCTATAACAACATTTGACTACTCTACCATGGGACTCTAAAGAGGGGACAAGGGCTCAGCTGAGCCCATGTGTCTAGCCATTCCCTGACAAAGGCTTTAGCTGAATGAAGAGCTACCCAACTGCCGCACAGCTGCATTCTGACAGGTTGATGCCCGTGCAGAAGCGAAGTCACCCCGATGAGCCCTGATTTGGGTGTACTTTGTTACCTGGGATGAAATAATTATAATAAGGAGCAACATTAGGTGATCAGGCGAATCAGTATGTAATTGTGACCATCAGGAGTAGGAGTGACACTCTGGATGGAAAGAAGAAATCATCCAAGGACCCGGAATGCACTGGGCCTGAAGGTTACACCACCGTTTTGAGCTCCGGGACTGTTTCTCTTTTGTTTCTGTGCTGAACTTGAATAAGCAGTTGCCCCTGCTCTCCTAGCAGTTGACCTGCTTCCTCAGATTCAGCCTCTCAAAAACCTTTATCTTCCCAAGATACAACAATTCCTCTCTTCTTGTAACATCTTCAGAACTTATACTGTGGAGCATCTAATTGACCCTGAGTAAGAAACTATCTTATACTGTAATTTTGAAATACACATGAAGTGTACAACTTCTCAATGTATAGTGTAATTGAACTGTTACGTGTGTAGTCATCATTCAGATCATAATGAAGAATATTTTCAGGATCCCAGAGGCTCCCTTATGCTCCCCCTCCATCAATACCCACCCCCAAGAGTTATTCAAAGGAAAGCACTGTTCTAAATTTCCAGACACATTAATTTCACCTGTTCTTGAACTCGTATTAAATGGAATCATACACAAAACTACAATGAGATACCACCTCACACTAATCAGAATGGTTAAAATTGACTCAGGAAATGACAGATGTTGGCCAGGATGTGGCGAAAGGGGAACTCTCTTACACTGTTGATGGGAATGCAAGCTGGTGCAGCCACTCTGGAAAACAGTGTGGAAGTTCCTCAAAAAGTTAAAAATAGACCTACTCCATGATCTAGCAATTGCAGTACTAAGTATTTACCCAAGGGATACAAAAACACAGATTTGAAGGGGTACGTCCTCCCCAATGTCTATAGCAACATTATCTACAATAGGCAAATTATGGAAATAGCCCAAGTATCCATGGACAGATGAATGGATAAAGCAGATGTGGTATATATATAATGGAATATTACTCAGCCATCAGAAAGGATGAAATATTGCCATTTGCAACAACATGGATGGAGCTAGAATGTATAATGCTAAGTGAAATAAGTCAATCAGAGAGGGATGCCTGGATGGCTTGGTGGTTGAGCATATGCCTTTGGCTCAGGGTCTTTGATCCCAGGGTCTAGGGATTGAGTCCTGCATCAGGTTCCCCCCAGGGAGCCTGCTTCTCCCTCTGCCTGTGTCTCTGCCTCTTTCTGTGTGTGTCTCAAATAAATAAATAAATAAATAAATAAATAAATAAATAAATAAAATCTTAAAAAAAAAGTCAGGGAGAGATAAATACCATATGATTTTACTTGTATGTAGAATTCAAATTACTTTTCACACCAATATTTGGTGAGTTAAATATATATATACTGGCCATCTGAGTAGATTTGTAATGGTAACTCATTGTGATTTTGATTTTAATCTGATAAATATGATATTGAATATCTTTTTCACATGGTTCCTGAGCATTAGAATGGCCTTGTTAGTGAAGTGCCTGATGAAGTCTTTAGCCCATTAAAAAATAAGGTATTTGTCTTTTTCTTGTTGATTTGAAGTCATGCTTTATATATTTAGAATGAGTCCTTTGTCAGATATGTATATTGCAAATATATTCTCCCAGCTTATGGCTTCCCTTTTAACTTTTTAATTATCTTTTTGATGAGTAGTTTTCAGTTTTGATGAATTCCACTTTATCAACTTACTTCTTTTTTGGTTACTATTGCTGTTTTTGAAACCTTTGCCTACCTGGAGTTCATTAAGATATTCTTCTTCTAGAAGCTTTACTTTCCCTTTCATATTTAGGTGTATGACCCATTTTTAATTCATTTCTGGATTTGCTATGTTAAAAAGAAAACTGCAATCCCAAAATGGCACCAGTTAGGTTAATAAGCCAAAACTAATCCCTGTCCTGAGTGCAGCCTCAACTCCCAGGAATGTTAAGTTTAACCAGACCACACAGAATTTCCTGGTCAGTGCCAGTGAGGTAATCTGTCACAGGGCCCCTTCATCCCCCAAAGGAAGATGAAGTCACCCACCTATTAAAGGTGTCCCCTTTATGTCCCCAAATGAAGGTGACTGACTCTGAAATAATCTTTTTCTGTTGATGACTTTCTTGTCCTGCCTTTGAAAACCTCCCCCTTTCTGTAGCCCTTTGGAGCTCCTCTCTACTTGGCTGGATGGGATGCTGCCCAATCCAGGAGTCGATTAATAAAGCCAACTAGATCTTTAAAATATAGACAGTTGAATTTTTGTTATTTAACAAGTGTGAGATAGGAATCTAGATTTAGTTTTTTCCCCAGTTGGTCCAGCACCATTTATTGAAAAGCTGTATCATTGGCATGCCTGGGCAGCTCAGTGGTTGAGCCTCTGCCTTTGGCTCAGGGCCTAATCCTGGATTCCAAGGATCCAGTCCCACAGGGCTCCTTGCTGGGTGGGCTCCTTGCATGGCGCCTGCTTCTCCTCCCTCTGCCTGTGTCTCTGCCTCTCTTTCTGTGTCTCTCATGAATAAATAAATAAAATCTTTATTAAAAAAAAAAGCTGTATCATCAATTTTCAAATGCATATATGTCTCATCACTTCCTTTTAGCTCTGTGTCCCTAAAAGCAGAAGGTAGATACAGTCATGGAAAACCAGTTCACCAAATTTGCTTGTATATTTTAATTAATTATAAAATTTACATTAATTCATATATGTTGGGGTGGTTTTGGCAGCTTTTAAAGATTTCTGTGAGGTTCTAATGGACCATTAAGATTATTATTTGTCTTCATGATGGCATTTTAGGGAAGATTTAATTTGTCCTTAGCTAAGCAAAGGACAGATTGAGAGACATAAAAAGAATATATTCATGAAAGTTTATTTATTATAAGAATATATCCCTAAGAATCCTTTATATTTGGGCATAGGTTCTTCATGGACAGCTTTTTGTTGATATATTTATTTACTCAGTTATTCGTGAATTCAACAAATACTGAATAAATTCTCAAATACATATTTCATTTTTAGTTAAATCAGTGTTGAGTTCTCGTCATTATGACTTCCTACTATTTTCCTAATACGATACACCATCATTACTTTTCCTGCCTTTGACAGCCTTTGCTCCTGCAGCAGACCTACCTGCTTCCTGTTTCTCTGCCGGCTCTTCCCTGCGCTGAATCCTGAGCCGGCAACCGCTTGCTGATGTCTGTGGTCGCGGGGCCCCGCGTCTGCCCCCTCCTCACGCCCCCTGGAACTCGTCCCTGCGGCGGGTCCCCTAGTCCCGGTTTCACATCTTCCGCTTTCTCCCTGGAATTCCCGTTCTGCGGAACGATGCCTCAGAAGCCTCCAGGGAGAAGGACTTGGGAACCTGGGCGCCCGCGCGCACTTGGCTGGCGGCGCCCGGGCGCTGGGGTCCCTTGCGCGGTTTGGGTTCGAGGCAGCGGTGGCCGGGACACCGCGGCTGCGTCTCAGGCTTCCCCGTGTCCGCAGGGAGGGTGCCCTCTCGTCCCAGCCCTTGAGATGCCGCCTTTCCTGTTTCCTCTCTGGAAGCTTGCAGGATCCTCCCTTCATCCCCCAGGTCCTGCCCTTTCTCGATGCGCTTCAGTGCGGGGCATCCTTCTCCGCCACCGCGCGGGCCGTGAGTGGACCCGCGTTCACCTGCAGCTGGGGGGGGCTCCGGTTCTGCAAAACGAGCCTGTGTCGCGTCCTGCTCTCCTTTTCATGTTCTCCTTTTCTCTTCCTGGAAACCCCGGTGTTTTGATGGCATACCTTTTACCAAATACCTTTTATTTTCTTCTGGACTGTCCCCTGCTTTCCACATCCACCCCACACTTGGCAGGAGATGGCCGCAACCGTATTTAGGGAGTCTTAAAAATCTCTGCCACCATAATATTAATTTTAAGACTTCCCCTTCTCTTCTTGTGTCGCGAACACCCTATCTCCTCTTACCTCACTGAGGACTTGATTCTAATTTTCTAAAAATCCAGTTTCCCGCTTGGGTTTGTTTCGCTTTAGCTCCTCTTCCACCTCCTGTTAGTTTTCGTCTTTATCCTGGAAATATTTTCACAAACCTCCAACGATTTTTGTGTGTCGTCCCTGCTTGAAACAAGGACCCGCAGACCGGCCCGTGGGAGGTGTGCGCCGTGGAGCAAGCTCGCCGGGGGGGAGAGTCGGGGACGCGCGGGGCCTGCCGCGTGGTTGCTGGGCCTGCAAAGTAGATCTCGGTGTCCGCGTGGGTTCTCTGCACCCGCGCACCCTGGCCCCCCGCAGGACGCGCGCGCGGCCGGAGAACCTCCCCGGGGCTCTGGGATCCTCGGGGAGGGTGCGTGAAGACATCCCCCCACCCCCGCCGCCACCTGCTGCTTTGGGCCGCGCGCCTTGCCCTCTGCTCCCCCCCCCGTCCACGCTCGCTCGCCCACCTCCCTGCTGAGCTCCGCGCGTTTTTCCAGAGCCGCGTCCCACGCGCTGGGCTCGCGCAGGGCGGGGAGGGCAGGGGACTGCAGAGGAATCCGAAGGCAGCCTGCGTGGAGAGCAAAGCCTCACGACTTCACTCCAAGTTCCTGCTCCGCCGGGAAAGCGAGTCAGTCCATCCTCACTTGTCGGCTGGAGCCTGACCTGTCGAGGATTCTCGTGGGTTATACCGGCTGCTCATTTATAACAACGGAAGATTATATCCATGTGGGGCCCGGGTTTCCGGGTGTCAGGATGGCCGAGTGGTCTAAGGCGCCAGACTCAAGCTCCGCTTCCTCGAAGGAGGGTTCTGGTCTCCGCATGGAGGCGTGGGTTCGAATCCCACTTCTGACACGTCCTTTTTGCCCGCCTCGGATCTCAACTGGTCTCCTTCTGTCTTCTGTCTGCTTTTCCTTTTGCGACCCCGAAGCCGGGCCTTAGGGAGGCTGTCCCTTTCCTTCCCCGCTTCGGTGACAGTGACCGGGGACCACGTCCCTCCCGCACCCTCTGTTCATCGCAGGCGCTTGCCAGGGCGCGCGTGGATCCGGGACGTGGACGCAGGGACGTGCGAGCCACACAGCCGGTCCCCATCCCGGGGACCTGCTCCAGCCCCTCAAAAATCTAAGGGCCCAGAGCGAAGATGTGAAGGCAGGTAAAAAAGATAAAAGGAAAGGTTCCACCGAGATTTGAACTCGGATCGCTGGATTCAGAGTCCAGAGTGCTAACCATTACACCATGGAACCCCACTCGATGGTGCTCCTTCACACTGTCCATCTGAAATCTCTTCCTTTGTGCCCTTGTGTGTGTGTGTGTGTGTGTGTGTGTAAGTGAGAGCTGTACGGAATACAACTGAAGAATGAGGCACCACTTTAAACAAAAGTTCTGTCTCTTCTTCCTGATTTTTTTTTTTTTTAATCTAAGAGGGCATTTTTTGGCGGTCGTGGGGCAGGTGGAAAATCCGTGCACTTTCGAGCCTCAAGGCGATGGACGATCCAGATACTGGAGCGTCAGATGGGTGACAGGTGGTGGTAGGGGCTTCCACCGCACCTAATTCCCGGGCAGGGGCAGCGAAGGGTTCTGAGGATATTCTTTTGCTGGTTTTGATTTAGCCTTCATTTCTGACCCACGCAAAGGCAAGTTGGATTTTCATCTCACGGTTCCAAAGAGAGAAAGGAAAAATAGAACATTTCCTCTCTGTAGCTTCACTTACTCAAAGTACCTGCAGACCCTTCTAGGGCGACCCTGCATTGTCTAGGTGCTTTCCTGCTCAGTTATAATTCTGGGTTTCAAACCCGAAGATCTGTGGCCCCACTCCAAAAAGTACCAAGTGCCCGCCAGTCCCTTTCCTCTTTGACACCACAAGTCTGGGACTAATGGAAGCTTAACCAATGCGTGTTTCTTGAGGGCACAGATAAAAGGAGTGTGTGAATATTCAGTGGGATAGCCCAGTGTTAGACCTTTGGGAGGGTTTTCTTTTCCTTCCTTCCTTGGGCTAAATCTGACATGGGTGAGGGGGATGGCTGTTGCATCTTTTGTTTTGCTTTGTTTGTTTTTGTCCTTTCTGGGTCACAGCTCCCAGGTGGACATTCTAGTGTTCAAATGGAACCATAAATAGGTGTCCCCCAGTGTGGATGAACACAAGTCGACACCGTAGTGCTGCGCATACTCACCTATTTTTTTCCAAATCTTAACTTCATCAGGATAACATGATTGTTTGCCTAGTAAGTGTAAGAACAACACATAACAAAGAGATCATATATACAGCATGGCTGGAAGCCACACCCAAGTATAAATTGCTCCTCACTTAAGCTAAATATGAAGTCTTGACCACCTGTTCTCAATATGCCTCAGTGAGTCTCCCAAGGCTGAGTTGCGAAGGCATCCCTCAATCATTTTCTGCAACTCATCGTTTTGCTAGATCTCCAACCAAGCAAGGTACCTGTCACTAAATAGCTGCCCAAGAAACATGGTGGGGAGAGAAGCAGTGAAACAAAGACTTTTGGCCAGGTAACTGTGAAGTTCTCCTGTTTATACACACACACTTCTCCATTCCATGTCCATGAGTCTCCTGGCCTTCAAAGATGGCCTAAGCTATCTTAGATCTATCTGAGCAATGAACCAAGTCTTTTCTCCCCAGTACAGGTGGGGATCCTTTTTATTCCCATGAGCTATAATCTTATTTCTTAAAGAATAAGAAAAATGACCACTGGTTTTAAAGGGATACCAGGACATCGAAAGCCCATTATTTAACTTTAAACTACTCTCTGAGGATAGGCAAGGGGGAGGGGGTATAAATGACTGCTTTTTCAGCCTTAGCACATTTATTCCCTAGGAAAGGATAGTGGGTAAAGATCTGGAAAACAGGGCAGATGGCCACGGGTTGGTTTATTTTTGAGTGTGGAATTCAAAAGCCTGTACCTTTCCCTTGGATTGCCCATGTGGTTAACAAATATCACAGGGTGAATGCAAACAAATGAAGACCACCTAAGGGAACATCTTGGGAAGGGTGGACAGATGCCTGGGCCCCACAATCCAGAAGCCATCTGTTCTCTGGTGATCTACCCAAGAATGGCTTGCAGAGCTGAACACAGAAAGAGCAAGCCAGTGTGGCAG
Source organism: Canis lupus dingo (assembly GCF_003254725.2). Lineage (NCBI taxonomy): Eukaryota > Metazoa > Chordata > Mammalia > Carnivora > Canidae > Canis > Canis lupus. The sequence continues at coordinate 26,123,098 of NC_064277.1, forward strand.
AACCAGCAGTCCACAACCAAGATCACTGCAGGTTCCCAGAGAAAGGGGGCTTCAGAACACCTGACCCTTCATAAGACTGAAGATCTCAGTGTCCTCCCAGGTTCTCAGCTCTGTATGCACTGCTTACCCCACAAATTAGAAAGTTATTCTTTCATGTATTTATTCATTGAAGTTTGCCACAAATATTTATTCAGCTTTCCTGATATGGGGAAGCAAGAGAAATACTGTTCTGTATCTGACAAATCTTACAATGCATGAGGAAAAGCAGACAATCACACAAAAGTTTCCGAAAGTTATGGTAGATGCCGAATGATGGACTGAATGGTAATGGAGCCTGCCAGCCCTGCCAGAGAGGGGCAGGTAGCAATGAGCCAAGCCCGCCAGGGCACCACGCCCTGCATTTCTCCTTTGCTGTTTATCAGATTGGGATTTTTAAAAATTCATATATAAATTTATGAATCCACGTGTTTGACTTATGAAACAAATCTCCACCCACTCTAACAACTTAGGCAGAAGTGTGTCAGGTACAGTTTATCACCCTCCGCCCCTTCTCCGACACTGTCACACCAGGAGCAATCCGAAGTGTGTCTGTCCTTCCCTACCTTGTGCGGTTGTACGACTCGGTTACATTCTCTGTTCTGGCCACAGTACACCTAAGGTGTGATTCATAGGAGTTGAACAAGTCCACAGGAGTTGTGTCATCCTGGGGCGCGTGTGCGTCTAATGGCACCGGGGCAGGGAACCTTGCTGTTCTCTCCCTGTCTTCCGGGGCTGACGGTGATTTCGGAAGGGTAGATCCCGGGAGGCTTCCAGGAAAAAGCAGCTTCTAAACTGAGACCTCGAGGATGATGGCTTGAGGGCAGAGGGAAGTGCTGGGAGCAGGAACAGGGGGAGCCCAGTCTAGGGGACAGAGACGCGCGGAGGGGCGGCGGCCTCTGGGGGGGGGGGGGGGGGCGCTGAGAGAGGGCGTGGAGGGGTGAGGAGGGAAGGGGCGGGGCCTGACCGGGGGTAGGGTGAGGCAGGGCGAGGCGGGGCGACCCCAGGATAGGGTTTGCGCAGGGAAGGTCGAGAACGTGAGATCCGAGGGTGCAGGCCTGCGGGGCACCGGGGGTTCAGGGACACCGACGCTCTTCCTTCGTTTATAGATTAAACGTACTGAGCAGGGTCTGCTGTATCTGCGCGGCCTGAGAAAGCACCTGGCACCTAGTAGGTGACCTACAAATATTTTCTAAAATAAAAGAGTGAATTAAAGGAAGGTCTGTTAGTGCTGGCTGCTTGTGGGGGGTGAAAGTGCAGTGATGGAGGGGGTCAGTACCACACGCAGATGCTCGTCACCTTCTTGCTCATTGAGATCCTTGAAGGCCCATCGTGAGTGGGTGGGGGCCGTGTGACCTCTGGGAAAACCCCTAGGGGGTCCTGCCTGGACTTCGGAGCCTGTGATAACTGTCTACACTGCGAGTGACAGGGACGCGTACACAGGCAGATGGCTGTAAAAAAGGCTCTGGCAGCGGTGGGATTCGAACCCACGCCCCCGAAGAGACTGGAGCCTTAATCCAGCGCCTTAGACCGCTCGGCCACGCTACCGCCTGGGCCCGGGGAGCTGCTTGCACTTCTGCGACCTGAATGTCCCCGCGCCGCCCCCAGCCCCCAGCCCCCAGCCCTCGGCTCGCGTGGGGCTCCGGCCCGTCCTCCACCCGGCTCCAGGCGGCCCCGCAGGTCACCGACACGCCCCGAGGGTGTGGGCGCGGAGGAGCCGACACGGCAGGAAGCGAGCTCCCCACTTCAGGCGCGAGCACGCCCGGCCGATGGCGAGCCCCGCAGCTCAAGGAGGAACAGAAGCAAGGGAAGAATCCCGCGGACCGCACGGCGGGAAGAGCGCGCTCCCGCCCTGCGTCCGGCCCCGGGAGGGTGCAGGTGCCCGGGATGGGGCGCCTGGCCCGGGTGCCCAGGTGAGCGCACCGCCCCGAGACCGCGGCAGAGGCCGCTCAGCGCCGGCCGGGCTGCTCTGTCCTGCGCAGCTCTGGCCCCCAAACCGGGGATAACTTGGCGTGAATGGTTTAGAAACCCCAGTTCGCAGACAGGAGACGACACGGTTGTACATGCTCTTGGTAGGTGTGCTGGGGAGCGGCCACACGCGGCCGCCTCCTTAGCGCAGTAGGCAGCGCGTCAGTCTCATAATCTGAAGGTCCTGAGTTCGAGCCTCAGAGGGGGCAACACGTTTTTCCGTCTGCTTTCAATGTAAAGGTGTACAATATATCTTTTATTTTTCGATGGAGGAAATTGCTTGAGAAGACTGACGGGCAATTTGCTGTTTAACAGAACGTGTATGTTCGGTTACAAAATAGTGATTCTCTACTAAGCATTCAATACTCCAAAATCCTTCGGGGCCTTTCTTATGCCAATTGCAGATACAGCTAGTAGATTTTCAAAATGTTCTTCAGATAGGCTTGGAGTTGTTTGACACCAGGGTCAAGAAACTTACTGGCTCTGGGGTGCTGAGAGGAGGAGGGACAAACCGTTTGGGGATGGGGAGACTGTAGGGTGGTGCACAATACATTTCTATTAATTACTGATTGGTCCTCTCTTACCATTCTTCTTAATTGTTACCACCAGCTCACCAGTGACATCCTATGTGTAAAAAAATGCCCCCCTCAGTCTCGTTACATTGTCCTTCTTTTCCTGCCTCTAGTACTGTTTACTGGACATTAAGTCACCAAAGAGAAACAAGAAGTGAACAAATAGGAAGTGATATATATATTTATTTATTTATTGACAGGAAGCAGGATTTATTGGTGGGCGTGAATAGGGTTTGGGTGGAGCAAGGTTCTCATGAGTGCAGAGCCCTCCATTTGTCCAAGGGGCCACGATTAGGGATGTATTTGACCCCACAGCCATCTGGGATGAGCCGCTTTTCGGCCACCGTATCTTCAAATTCGTCCACATTAAACTTAGTAAAGCCCCACTTCTTGGAGATGTAGATCTTCTGGCGGCCAGGGAGCTTGAACTTGGCCCTGCATTGGGCCTCAATCACATGCTCCTTGTTCTGCAGCTTGGTACAGATGGACATGATGACTTGGCCAGTGTGGACCCTGGCTACTGTGTCCTGGGGCTTCCCAAAGGCACCTCGCATACCTGTCTGCAGCCTAGATTGGAGATAGCATGATGTCAGACCTCAAAGTTGACCATAAAGGGCTGTCTCCAGGGTCCCTTAGGGCAACCCATACAATCAACAGGCTGCATACACTACCAAGGAGGCTACTGTTTGCAGCCATGGCACACTGGGCCCCCATGGAGAAAGAGCACAGTCGGCTTAAGTGGCTGCAGAAGGAAGTGATATTTAAAGAGTGAAGATAAACACGCTGCTCCAGAATGAACAATGAGTTAGGGACTGGCAGGGCTAGGTAGGGAGAGATAGGTAGGGAGCTGTGGAATCAGGCTCACAAAACAAAGTTCCCCAAATGCTGAGAAGTAAGAGATAAGGGAACAAACCAGACCACCCCGCCCTAGGTATGGGTGGAAAAGATATTTTTTATGACAGTCGCCTGTGACCAACAAAGAATAGCCAGACCTAAAAGGAAGAGGAAGCCATAAAAGATGATATCTCCAGTCTCTACTCAAACCAGGACATCACAAGAATGATAAGGCCACAGGCTCCCCGATCAGTTCTAAATAAAAAGACTGTCAAAAAATAAAAATAAAAAAATAAAAAAAAAAAGACTGTCAGTGGGGGGCCCAGTGCTGGCAACCATGTCAAGACTCTAAGAAGAGCTCTTAGATACAGAATCTCTTCTCTCTCAGCTTCAATCCATTCTTGTATACCCTACGCTGTGATGTTGGGGCTGGGCATCTGCCAATGACATTTCCCAAACCTTTGTCAGGGAACCTGAATGCAATCAGTTGAACAGCATTTTGCTCTGTACTCTTGTCCTACTGCCACATGGTACTAGGCCAAATCCGCATGGCCGTCTATGGCACAGTGGCCATCTCTGTGTCCCCATCATCTCTTGCCCCATTCTGGCCCATTCTTTATGTGAGAATGATGAAGTTTTGGAATATAGGTTAAGTACAGAGCCGATGACCAAGAAAGAATTCTTGAGATGTCTTTGGGGCAAAATGATGGTTTTATTAAAGCACAGGGACAGGACCCGTGGACAGGAAGAGCAGGTGCCCTGGGCCTGTGAGGGGAGGCTGATTATATACCTGGGAGTTGGGAGGGGTTTGGGGATAGCATACTCTCTAAGGAGTTTTGGAAGCCAGTAGTTGTTGCTCAGGAAATATGGCAGAGCAAGAGCAAAGAAAGATGATCCCTTTGGTTCCAGAAAATCTCCTGAAAAAGGGAAATGCTTATCAGGCCCTTAAAGCCACTCAAGCAAAGCAGGTGCTTTTGGACAAGAAGGAGCAGAAGAAAGGAAAAAAGCTCAAGTTTAAGCGACTTGGGTGGTTCCTACATGATTCCTGGTGGCAGCAGTGTGACAGGGTGTGCCTCAGATGCCTAGAAGTGAAACCTTGTGGCTTAGAAGTGCCAGATAAACATTACTTGGCCTTCACTGTACGCATCACGCATCCAAAGGATTAATGGAGTGAGTTCACTGGTGCAGAGAACCATTGCAAGGCTGCACCTGAAGACAATTTTCAGTGGTTTCTTTTTCAGAGTAACTCCCCAGACCATGAAAACACTGCTACCAAGAACAGAGTGGGCTTCCTCAAGGAGGTGGGCTTACCTAGCTGTCAAGGTGAATGCATCAGTCAGCTCATTTGGCAGCTGAATTAAACCCAGAATATCTGAAAGCACAATGCATTGGTGGCATGTGTTTTGTCTTCTGGAATTGTTACCAGTATCTTCAAAGAAGATTATTTTCTGCTGTATCTTCAGAAACTAGAGGGAGGGTCAAAGAAAAGGTGATGGTGCTCCTGGCAGGCACTTCTGACCACAGCACAGTTCCAAGGAAAAGTTCCAGTGTGTTTTCCACATTGGCTGCCGCTGCTACCTCTCAAATCAGCAAAGGACTCATGCCATGGAAGAAGGAGTCCTGCTATGTCACATCTTCTATCCTGAGGTTTAATGGTGAATGAATACCCAAACATGAATATAAGGCAGCAGTGGACCAAGCTCGGGGACATACTTGAACCTGGGGGTTCTGGGGCCTTGTTTTGACAGAACTTGAAATACAATTGCAAAGAAGAGCACACACACACACACACACACACACACACACACAAAGGAATTTTGGAAGCAAGGTTTCCAGGACCTTGAGGGGGCTAGCTATTCTTGGGAAAAGGTCCCTTATTACTGTCTATTAAAACCTGAGTCATGAGACCCTTCAGATGTGTATCGGTGGGCCATGCACTTGCAGGATGATTGCCAACATGTACCTTGGGGGTTTAGAGATCAAGGAAATTTCTGAAGGAATTTGTATATGTTGGAGTAGACTCACAGGCTCCTGGGGGTCAGGCTGAGATTGCCTTCTGCCCTTAGCAAAGTGTGAACATTGAGGCAGTTGAGTCCATAGAGGAAGGTCCCTCTGCCTGTTTCAAGGACTTGTCAATGTGCTTTGTCCTCAGCTAGTCCTCTGTTCCCCCATCAAGAGCAGCATGATCTTTCCAAGATTACCTCTGATCATGTAATTTCTCTCTGCTTAAAATCCCCAGTGACTTTGCACTGCTGCAAGAGTGAGGTCTCTATTCTCCACCCCTGGCCATAATAATCTCAGAGCCTGTCAGTCTTCCATGTGCCCTGTGTTCCTGTCTCCTTCTTGCCACCAATTCTTGCCAAAGCTTTCTGCCTGCCAGCACTTCAGGCCTGCTTGCAACTATCTGGAAGTGCTGTCCTCTTTGCTCCTCCTAGAACGCTAGAGCCACGTTTCTGCGCAACTTATTATATGAAGCCTTTCATTCTCAGTTTAAACAACACTTTCTGGGAGAAGTCTCTTCTCAGCCCCTTGAGGAGGTCATCTCCATTTACAACCTGCTCTATTGGAAGTATGTGGGAGGTTGGGGGGCACTATTTATAGTATGCATACTTCTTTCTTAATTTTCTACCTCTATTCTCCCTTTATCCTGACTTAAATCTATTAACTTCTTCTATTTTATCTTATTGTACTACAGTTGTGAAGACCACCTCAAATTTGCCTTTACTGGTGGCATGAATAAATGCATAATTAGAAACGAATCTCATGACAATCACTTACATCATTAAAACAGGGATGTAGGGCAGCTCCAGTGGCCCAGCGGTTTAGCGCCTCCTTCAGGCCAGGGCGTGATTCTGGAGACCGGGGATCAAGTTCCACGTCAGGCTCCCTGCGTGGAGCCTGCTTCTCCCTCTGCCTGTGTCTCTGCCTCTCTCTGTGTGTCTCTCATGAATAAATAAATAAAATCTTTAAAAAAATTAAAACAAGGATGTAAGTTACTTTTTGCCAATGACCTGGGGGCAGAAATAGTCTGGAGCCATATTCAAAGGGGCAAGGGAAAAATAAAACAAAGCAAAAACAAAAAACAAAAAACAAAAACAAAGGGGGAAGGAATGGAGTTGGGAATAAGTAAAAGGAACATGAACAGAATTTAAAAAGAAAGGCATTCTGGGATGCCTGGCTGGCTCAGCGATTGAGCATCTGCCTTTGGCTCTGGTTGTGGTCCTGGGGTCCCAGAATCAAGTCCTGTGTTGGGCTTCCTGCATGGAGCCTGCTTCTTCCTCTGCCTGTGTCTCTGCCTCTCTCTTTCTATGTCTCTCATGAATAAATAAACAAAAGCTTAAAAAATAAAAATAGGGATCCCTGGGTGGCGCAGCGGTTTGGCGCCTGCCTTTGGCCCAGGGCGCGATCCTGGAGATCCGGGATCGAATCCTACATCAGGCTCCCGGTGCATGGAGCCTGCTTCTCCCTCTGCCTGTGTCTCTGCCTCTCTCTCTGTGTGTGACTATCATAAATAAATAAAAATGTAAAAAAAAATAAAGACATTAAAAATCTTAATAAAATAAGGAAGGCATTTGGACTCAGGACCAATACTTTTTTCTCATTAGGATTTCGAGGAAAGCAGCTATGATATGGTGCTCAGTAGAGCAACAGACTTTTAATCTGAGGGCCTAGGATTCAACTCCCTGTTGAATTTCCTACGGTTTCCACTGTCCATCTCTGGCTTCACTTTTGCAGAGCTATCCTTTTATGCAGAAACCACGGGGATACATGACCTAGGTGGCCACATGATGGAAAAATCTTTAGGGTCAAGCATTTCTAGCCCGCAATGAAGAAGTGACTCCCCTACAAAGTGAGGAAAAATAGTGGGGGATACATGGGAGCTTTACAGTAGGATGGTCCAAATCTTTGTGAAAAGAACTAACATGCACATGGTCCCAGAGTAATAATCTTTGCCTATTGATCTCATTTAGCTAAAAAAAAAAGTAGGCCAGAGTAAAGTTATTACATCCCTTCTTAAGGAATGTGGGTGGCCATGTGTAGAATTCTCTGAGTGAAGCAGAAGTGCTCTACCCCAGAATTGGTTGGTAAATGAACACTGCAGAGGCTTTTTTTGGACAATCAAGTTCAGTAAAGGATACAAATTAGGTAGAACTAGAAACTCTCATCTAAACTTGCATTGTTACAATAATACCTTATTCAGGAAAATAGCATGCTGTGATCAGAATTCTGCGTTTCCACGTCTGCCCAGGGCCAACCACACCCTCCAACACAACTTTAAATAAATCATCTTGGGACACCTAGGTGGCTCAGCGGTTGGGTGTCTGCCTTTGTCTCAGGACGTGGTCCCGGAATTCTGGGATGAGTCCCACATCAGGGTCCCTGCAGTAATGGGACCTGCTTCTCCTTCTGCCTATGACTTTGCCTTCTCTCTGTGTCTCTCATGAATAAATAAATAAAATCTTTAAAATCAATCAATCATCTTGGTTTTGTTTTTGGTGGTGAATGCTCCAGACCATGGTTGCTGCATATCATAGTCATTGATATTTTATTTTATTTATTCATGAGAGAGAGAGTGATGGCGAGAGACAGAGACACAGGCAGAGGGAGAAGCAGGTTCCATGCAGGAAGCCTGACATGGGACTTGATCCCAGGACTCCAGGATCCTGGATCCAGGCAGCGCTAAACCACTGAGCCACCCAGGCTGCCCTCATTGATATTTTATTACTTCCACTACTCTTATTACAGGTGCAGAGATTTGATTTCCATGGTAGTTTATTTTACATAGGTGAGAATGTACTGATCAAGCATGAATATGGTTATGATATATTCAGGTTCTGGCTTGGAACGTCTCTGACATCTGGTTACTGTGTGTCAGTCCTTCAAGCCTAAGAAACTCTGGGGTGAATTAAAACATAGTTTCTACAAAGGAGAGGAACAGATCCTGAATAGCGAGGGCTCCCATAAGGATGAGGCATTCTCTAAAGAACCAGATTATACAGAGAGTCCAGTGTAAGAAGATACCCTAAATGTACAGATGGGACCAGATTATACAGAGAGTCTAGAGCAATCTGGTCTGGTTAGGACCAGATTATACAGAGAATCTAGCGCAAGAAGATACCCTATATGTGAGAAGAGGAAGCCACAAGACCTGCTGAGAAAATTGAATGTCAGATTTCATTTATCTGTGCATTCATTTTTTTTCAATAAAGTAAGCTGCACTTGAGCACTGTATGTTATACTAGATGTTGGCAAATTGAATTTATTATTTTTTATTTTTTTTATTTTTTATTTTTGGCAAATTGAATTTAAATACAATAAAATATTTTTAAAAAAGAACTAAGTTGCATCAATAGAAGGGTAGTGTTCTAAGAAGGACTAGAAATCAGAGGAACTTGGACAAAAGAGCTTGTTCATTGGAAAGAGACGAAGATAAGCCATTGCACACATAGAAGTAAAGAACATCCATATGTACTTATCTACTGATCAGGTGGGAGAAAGTGGAGACTTAACCTCTTTGACAGAATAACGTCGGGCCCAAAACGGCAGGAAAGCTGTTGTTTCCTGACCCAGAAGAGCTCAAAACGTTACTGCCCCCTCTGAGGTTCGAACTCAGGACCTTCAGATTATGAGACTGACGCGCTGCCTACTGCGCTAAGGAGGCAGGTGGCACAAGCGCTCTCAGCGCGAAGTATTCGCTGCGGATTTTACTTTTGCCCCAATTTAGTTCCTCCCCAGATTACCTTCCTCTACACTTCAGAAATGAGATGCTCTCCTGCAACGGCTCCTAACCCCGAGGCCGCTGGAGAAAGTAGGCGTTGACGCGACCGCCTCGGCTCCCCTGCGTCCAGGTTGACGACCTCGCCCTGGCGCGAGGAGGACATTTCCTCGATTTACCCTCCTGGAGAGGCGCACGCTCACCCGCAGTGAGTCAGCGCAGGTTGCCCGCACCGAGGCTCTGCTCTTCCATCCGCGGACGCGTTCCTCCTGCTGCTCCTTTTCAGGAGACGGCCTGCGCTTGGGGGCCGCGGGGGTCCCACCCGGAGACTCCCTTCGGCCTCAGGCCCGCTGGACACTCGGTGCAGAGCGCGCGGCGCCCGGAGCGCACCTGCAGGCGTGCGAGCGCCCGGGCCGGGTGTGCGGGATGGGACGGGACTGCACAGGAAGGTGTGCCCGGGTGTCCGGGTGCCCGGGTGTCCGCGCCGAGGCTGCCTGCTGGATCCCCTGCCCGGGCCGCAGGTGGTCGGGAGCTCAGGGCGGGCGCGCCCTTGCGGTCTCGCACAGCCGCCCCGGGGCTGGAGGCTCCGCGGCGTTAACCTCAGGGCCTCTGTCCCGCGTCGTCGCTCCTCTGCACCTGCAGTGCCGTCCTCTTTTGGGTCCCGCGAGCTGCGGCCTGTGGTTCAAAGAGGCGCGCACTCCGGGCTGCGTCCCCCGGTGACTTCGCTCCGCGAGGGAAGCGATTCGGCAGCAGCGTGATGCTGCCTGTAGATGAGCCCTTGTGCTCTGAGTTCAGATAGTGCTGGTTTAATTACTTCCCATCGCCATGTGGCTGATACACGATGGCACATTAGTTAGGTGTCCACCGTAGCTATTGGACAGCTGCCTGCATACACGTTGCGGTGCTCACCACAAGGGTAGCTCCCATCACCGAACCGCCCTATTACAGCACTCTTTTCCCTGAGATGTGCTCCTTCCACCCCTGTGACGTGGGAATTCCGATGCTGAGTGAATTTTTAACCTGGGAACAGCGCGACCATATTTTCTAAGAGTTTGAATAACGAAAAAGAGAATGATTACCATAGGAACGCCAGCCTGACCCAGACATCACTGAAAAAGTAGAAATGACTGTCATTCCAAGGACAAAAGGAAAGACAGGTGCACCTGGGTGTGGGAGGTAACCAAAAGGGAGGGTACTACATAGTATGTGGAAGAGAATTTGGAACTCTACATGTCAGAGGAGGCATGCAGTTGTATAGGGAACCTAAATCTGCAAATCCCATGACCTGCCGAATCAAAGATTTTTTTTCACCTCCCACACCAACACTCATTTGAAAATAGCATTGTGTCTAATACTACAAGAAACACATGCATTATCTTATTGATTGCTCTATTTCCTGATTCAGAAATTGCAAGGCGAGGACATACAAGACGGGACATTTCTATGCTGTGTATTGGCCTCTTGCACCATGGAGCTGATTCCAACAGATGAACTCGCTCTCTACAATATGGCACCAAATTGGGTCGTGTGTCAAGATACAGCAACAAGAACAAATTTCCCCCAGCTCCTATGTACTATTATTTGAAGCATAGCATGGAAAACCTTCTTCCTGATCAGTATGTAGATTTAATTAAAACTTCCAGATACATAAAACTAGTGATTACTAGTGATTAAATACAAAATGGACCTTGCTCAGACATCTGCATGTTTCGCAGAAGGTGCAAATGTAATTTTGGCAAATTTCCACTTAGCCTATAAGCTTTTTTATCAAAGAAAATGAAAAGATATTATCTGGTGAGTGTTCTACACAACTTGTCTGCAACACTGCTAAAAAATGTTGTAATTTACTCATGATATTGAGGCAGTCATAGTTTATCAAGCCTTATGGTCACTGTTTACTATCTTCAAAATGTGTGGAAGCACTTAAAGAAGTTTCTGGCTTTAGAGAAATGGAAGGAGATGGCTTTCTCAGGCGTGTGCCTCCAAGATACCTAGCATAGTTGTGGGCCATAGGAAAAAATGTTAAAACATTGCTCTCCTGTAAAATCTTTACTTCCAGTGGGATAAAAAGAATACCTTTCTCTAATTTGGAAACACTTTGAGGATGAAAATAGTGAAAAGGACCGCGGTAAAACAGACATTTATATGCTCTTTCTCCAGCGTTGTTTGATGATATGTCATGTAAATTGTGACAAAGGCTTATATATACACATACAGGAAAGACTAATTTTTGGTGGAAACAAGACTGTTTCAGAAGAAAGGAAAAACAGTGTTCACAGGAAAGGGCAGCCAAGCAGTTAAGTGAAACAAGACTCCCTTAGTTTCTTTACTAAAAGTATAACTTACTTAAAATCCAAGTTTTCTTTCACAAGTTCAAGTTACTGCTGTGCTTTAATCAAGGTGAGGCGAACTGGAGGGATGCCTGGGTGGCTCAATGGTTGAGCATCTACCTTTGGCTCAGGGTGTGATCCTGGTATGGGGATGGAGTCCCTGTATTGGGCTCCTTGCAGGGAGCCTACTTCTCTCTCTTCCTGTGTCTCTGCCTCTCTCTCTCTGTCTCTCATGAATAAATAAAGTCTTAAAAAAAAAAAAAGATGAGGAGAACTGCAGCAGGAGCAGATCTGTAGGCTAGAGAGATCAAGGCATTGTGTACCTGTGTACCTTCTGTGGGGATGTCAGTCCCATCCCTGACTGTGCTCAGTGGGAAAGGGGGTTGGGGTGGTTATGGGAATCATCAGGGTGTAGAGGATACTTATAGTCACATGACCTGGTGAACTCAGGCAGGCAGAGTGCACATGTAGAATATGTAAGGTTCAGCTCAGAGCCCTGGAGAACTAAAAAATTCAGAGGTTGGGAGAGGAGGAAATAAAGAAGGAACTACATTGAAGTAGAAGGAAAACCAAGAGGGTGTGGTGTTCCAGAGGCCAATGAAGAATGTGTTTCCATAAAGAGGAAATACCAACTGGCAAAATGCTCCTGAGAAGCAGACCCAAGCAAAGGCTGAGGATTTACCACCAAGCGCCTCAAGATAGAGTCCACTGGGACTCAACAGGGGTTTCCTTGGAGTGGAGGCTGAAGTTTGGTTAAGAATGGGCTAAAGAGAGGGGCACACTTAGGGGTATCTCTACCCTGCAGACATTCAGTTTTTGGAGAAAGTGGTGGCATGTTTGGTTTGACCAGAGGACAATGAAGGCTATCCTAGTTGGTAATGCTGGGAATTACCCACGAAACCTAGGCTGCATAAGTAAGGAGGTCAAGACGTGAGGAGGAAGGAGATGCATTCAATAATTTACCAGAAGACAAGAGAAGAAGAGCTTAAAAGACAAGAAGTGGTTAGTATAAGATATGATTGAAATTTACATCTTGAGTTGGTACTGGAAGTTTAAATGTAAGGTCAAAGGTGATGAAGTTTTGGAATATAGGTTTGGTCCAGAGCCCATGGCCAAGAAAGAATTCTTGAGATGTCTTTGGTGCAAAATGGTGGTTTAATTAAAGCACAGGGACAGGACCCAAGGGCAGGAAGAGCTGCTGCCCTGGGGCCTGGGAGGGGAGGCTGATTATATACGTGGGAGTTGGGAGGGGTTTGAGGAGAGCTTGTTCTCTAAGGAATTTTGGAAGCAAGGTTCCCAGGACCTTGAGGGGGCCAGCTGTTGTTGGGAAAGGTCACTTATTACCTTCTAATAAAACCTGAGTCATGAGACCCTTCAGGTGGATATCGGTTGGCAGTGTGCTTGGGGATGATCGCCAACATGTATCTTGGGGGTTTAGAGATAAAGGAAATTTCTAAAGGAATTTTTTTTTTCTAAAGGAATTTTTATATGTTAAAGTAGACTTACAGGCTCCTGAGGGTCAGGCTGAGATTGCCTTCTGCCCTTAGCAAAGTATGAACATCGAGGCAGTTGAGTCCATAGAGGAATATCCCTCTGCCTGTTTCAAAGGCTTGTCAATGTGCTTTCTTCTCAGCTAGCCCTTTGTTCCCACATCAAGGTGGTATGTTTTTCAAATTGCAGCTTATAACGCTTTTATGGGTTCTGAAATCACTTTAGTGGATCCCAACTAGAATTTCAATTTAGGTGAAAGAGAAGAAAATACAAAATGGCAGCATGCATCACAAGTAAGGGTTGTGATGTGAATGCTATTTCTAATTATAGATCCCACTAGAGCAAGTTTGAGAAACACCAGGGTAGAAAAGGAAAGAGAACAATCTTTAGAAATGAAAAGCCTAGGGGGAGATGGGGTGGGATGATAGGAGGGCTGAGGGAAGCCACATCCCACTTGCATACCTGGACCCCATTTGTTCAACAAGATTTGGGGAGCTCAAAAAAAAAAAAGATTTGGGGAGCTCTATGGTTGTCTCCTCTGTAGGGGAGGGAGAGGAAGACACTATGGGTAGGATTTTTTCTCACAAGTTTTATGTATATCTAGAGAGGGTAAGAAGTACTAGAAGCTGGCTCCTGATAGTAATTTGGGCAAGTTTACTGAAACTGTGGTTTTTAAGCAGGAAGAAACCACAGTTCTCAGATTAAGGAAAGCGTTAAGATTTCTTTCCTTTTGACAAGAAGACCAGCCTAGATTTTATCCTGAAATATTTTCCTGTTACCATCTCCTTATCCTTTTTTTTCTTCTCCTTCTTCTTCTTAGTCTCCTACCCTAGCCTTACCTGCTGAGCCCTCTCAATTTTGAGCCAGTTTTTGAGTCTGTAAAGAATATGATTCCCAGCAACACGTCCTCATCATTCCCCTCCAGACCACATGTCATGGAGCTGGGGGATGCCAGGTGCCAGTGTGCAATGGCCCTTCACCCTCTGCATGGATGACTGTGGTAAGGCACCAGAGTCAGGCCTGTCTTTTGCACTGTTTTATCCCTAGTTTTCAAATTTCATGTCTTCGTAAGAAAAGCATCACCTGAGAGAAGACTGGCTCCTGTATGGTGGGTGAATGGCACCCTCATGCTCCTGTTCTTTTCAGCCCCCTGCTCTGTCTTTCCTGCCACATCCTACCAGCTACTGTGAATTCTCCGTGTTCTGTACTCCCTGAATGCATCTTCTTTATCCTGCTGTGGATCACTACCACTGTTTTACTGGAGATAATTATCCTCTTCCTGACCCCAGTGTCTTTTCTCTCTCCTGTCTACAGCCTCCAAACTGGTTTCTTGGCTTCTATTCCTGCTTGTTTTATGCTACTTCTCTATACAGGCCTGTCCCATGAGGTGCCCTGCAGGAACGTGTGGATCAGGTGAATAGGGTTGTCAAGGGCCTGAGCCCTGACAGCCACCTTTCTGTAATTCATGCACCAAAGTGGGTTGTTATTACATAATTTGCATAATGGCCCCTGTGTGCTAGCTGTGGCCCCCACTTGCACAGCAGGGGCAGGACAAGCTTGCAAAGATACCAACTACAGTGACCTCCTTTTCTGATTCCCCATGGTCTTCAAGGTAAAGTTCAGAGTCTTCAGCGCTGTCAGGATACAGCTCACAATGTGTTCTGATGATCTACTAAAATGTAACAGCGTCCCAGAGCATAGTGGCTTGAGGTGGGCAAAATAATGCCAGAGACACTGCTCATTCCTGGAAACTGTGATTTTTATATAGTAAAAGGGACTTTGTAGACGTGATTAAGGTTAAGGACCTTGAGACGGGGAGGTGATCCCAATCACAAGAGTCCATGAAAGTGGCAGCAGGAAGCGGAGACTAGGTCAGAGAGGCAGGATTTCAGAAGGCCTGGCACCCATGTTGAGCCAAGGCTCCTGCTAGCTTACAGCCATAAGAAAACAAAGACATGGGTTCCTAAAGCTTCCCAGAAAGGAATGCAGCCTGCCAATGCCTTGATTTCAGCCTGGTGAGACAACACCAGACTTTAGACCTACAGAACAATAAACTAATACATCTGTGTTATTTCTTTTTTTTTTAAATATTTTATTTATTTATTCATGAGAGAGAGAGAAAGAGAGGCAGAGACACAGGCAGAGGGAGAAGCAGGCTCCATGCAGGGAGCCCGATGTGGGACTCTATCTCAGGACTCCAGGATCATGCCCAGGGCCGAAGGCAGACACTAAACCACTGTGCCACCCAGGGATGCCAATCTGTCATTTCATAATTTTTTTTTTAATTTTTATTTATTTATGATAGTCACAGAGAGAGAAAGAGAGGCAGAGACACAGGCAGAGAGAGAAGCAGGCTCCATGCACCGGGAGCCTGACGTGGGAATCGATCCCGGGTCTCCAGGATCGCGCCCTGTGCCAAAGGCAGGCGCCAAACCGCTGCGCCACCCAGGGATCCCCAATCTGTCATTTCAAACCGATGTTTGTAGTGATGTGCTGTGATTGTTAAAAAGTGGTGTTAATAACTTTCTTGATTCTGCAGGCTGGTGTGGGCAATTCCGTTTCCTGTGGTGTCAGCAAGAACCCCAACCCTCGAGGGCCTGCCTGGGCTAGGATGTCTCAGAGGACACACTCACATGACAGGCATTGGTGGCAGATGTGTGGGGTCTGCTAGGAGCTTAGCCCCAGCTGTGGGCCAGGGTGCCAAGCCAGGGCCTCTCCGTGTGCTTTGGTTTTCTCAGTCTGGTCACTGGGTTCTCAGACAGAGCTGCCCAAGATCGAGCATTCCAAGAAACCAAGTTAGAAGCTGCCAAGGTTCTCGTGACTCCAGCCTGGAACTGTTGCGAGATGGACTAGGGAGACCCTGGGCCCTGGGGTCTCAACCCAATCCGGCCCAAAGATGTCACCAAAAAGAATTGGTCTCCTCACCAGAAAGAATTCAAAGACAGACACAGGGCAGTGGATGATGGGGTCAAGCAGGAAAGTTTATTAGAGCCAAAGTATCCTCTCGAGATGTGAGAGCAGGTCAGCTCAAGGAGGAGAGAGCTGCCCGCCCTGGAGTTTCAGCTCCTATCTTTCATTGACGGCTGTTAACCAGGGGGCAGAATAATTATGACTTCAGGCAGATTTCTTGGAAACAAGATTACAAGCTTTTTTGCTGGTTACATGCTTCGCCCCCCTTATTTGTTTGTTTTTTACATTTTTAAAATTTAAATTCAATTTGCCAACATATAGTATAACACCCAGTGCTCATCCCATCAAGTGCCCTCTTCAGTGCCCATCACCCAATTACCCCAACCCCCCCCCCCCACCTCCCCTTCCACAACCCTTTGTTTGTTTCCCAGAGTTAGGAATCTCTCATGGTTGTCTCCCTCTAATTTTTCCCACTCAGGTCCCCTCCTTTCCCTTATAATCCCTTTTGCTATTTCTTATATTCCCCGTATAAGTGAAACCATATAATGATTGTCCTCCTCTGATTGACTTACTTCACTCAGCATGATACCCTCCAGTTCCTTTTTTTTTTTTTTAACCCTCCAGTTCCATCCACATCAAAGCAAATGGTGGGTATTCATCCTTTCTGATGGCTGAGTAATACTCCATTGTATACATACACCACATCTTCTTTATCCAGTCATCTGTTGAAGGACATCGCGGCTCCTTCCAGTTTGGTTATTGTGGACATTGCTGCTATGAACATTGCCCCCTGCCCCCTTATTTGGTTAGGGGTTTCTTGTAATGGTTCAGGGGGGAGATTTTAGTATGTTAATGGAGTATAATGAAGGAATAATGTGAACTATGGCCTATTTTGTCAGCCACCTTGAGCTTATCTGGTTTAATCCAGTTTCTTGTGGCGTTGTTTTGGAGTGCTGCCAGGCTAGACCTGGAGCTTCCCCACCGTGGGCCACGGCCTTTTGTTCTCTGGTCTCTGGGTATCTCGTTGGAGCCTCACTGCCCACTCTGACAGAATTGTCATAGGGTCACTTCAATGACATTCCATGAGGTCAGCCCAACAGGGTGATCACTGACAGACACATTACATTCTGCTCAGTCTTCAGAGACTGGCTCTTACACAAAGTAAGTCTCCTCTCAGCCCCCACCTTTGATTCTCTTTCTACTCAAGTCTGGTTAAACTAATAGCTAGTGATTTTCAAGGTTGGCTTCCCTGGCAACCTGTCTCCTTCCTCAGGGGACCCAGAGGCTTTCCAAAATTCACTTAATTAACATAACAAAAGGCACCTTTTGTGGTTCTCATCACTCAGGAAATTCCAAGGGCTATTGGACCTCTGTGCCTGGAACACAACACCCGCCAAATATATATTTATTCCATGAAAAAGAAAGCCACAGGTCCCCAAAGGGTGTCATTTAGGCCACATCCCCGAACCTGGGCTGAATACCTAACCTGACTGCTGTTACAATCCCCCCTCCCCCTCGAAATGAAACTCTTAACCAGCCAGTGGGGGATTTTCTGACCTGCACCAGAGAGACAATCTGTCACAGTGATGGGGAGACACAGGGCTAGCTGAGGACAAGGCAGGAGCCTGGGGCAGCACATTGACAAGTCCTTGAAACAGGCAAAGGGACATTCCTTTATGGACTCACCTGCCTCAATGTTCATACTTTGCTAAGGGAGAAAAGCCATCTTAGCCCGACCCCCAGGAGGTTGGAAGTCTACTCCAACATATACAAACTCCTTCAGAAATTTCCTTTATCTCTAAACCCCCAAGATATATGTTGGCGATCATCCCCCAAGCGCATGGCCCACCTATATCCATCTGAAGGGTCTCATGACTCAGGTTTTATTAGACGGTAACAAGTGACCTTTTCCCACCAAAGCTAGCCCCCTCAAGGTCCTGGAAACCTTGCTTCCAAAATTCCTTAAAGATCATGCTCTCCTCAAACCCCTCCCAATTCCCACGTATATAATCAGCCTCCCCTCCCAGGCCCCAGGGCAGCAGCTCTTCCTGCCCTTGGGTCCTGTCCCTGTGCTTTAATTAAACCACCATTTTGCACCAAAGAAGTCTCCAGAATTCTTTCTTGATCCTTGTCTTTGGACCTCACCCCACCAAACCTCACCTAATTCCAAAACTTCATCAACAGGAGCCCTCTCCATCCCCATGAAGGAAGGCCTCTGGCCCCTCTCCTATGGGAATGCTGACTTCTGTTGGGGGGTATGTGGGGTGTCTATCAGGCTGGTTACCTCACTAGTGCTGATCAGGCGATTGTCACTTGATTGGTTTAAGAATCCATTTCTAGAAGAGCCAAAACTGTCCGTAAGTCTTGGTTGATGACATGGGGCTTAGCATAAGTGACACCATTTTGGGTCTCTTTTCCTTTTTTTTTTTTTTTTTAACACTATCCTAGGTTTGTTGGTTAGGTTTTGCATGCAGAAAAGGGTGGTGCCGTCCTTTGAGACTGGAAGGAGCTTTTGTTACTAGCCTATTATCCTGGGGATTTTTCCACTCTGTCCTGGGCCCTTCCCAGAACGGTGAGACTGTATCACATTTTGTAAATATTGCTGTATAAAATTGCCTTGTGGGACAACTATATAATCCAAGACAAATTTGCAACAGGTCCAAACTTCAATTTTTGGGGGGGACTTCTCACACAAAAACCTGTCCACAGATGTTCTTGTTGGATTGGACAAAGGACTTAAAGAGATATTTTACCAAAGAACATACATAGACGGCAAATAAGCCAATGATAAAGGTTTCAACATCATTAGCCACTAGGGAAAGGCAAATTACAACCACAATGAGGTGTCATTATGTACCTATCAGAATGGCTGAAATAAAACTACTGATACGCCAGATACTGATGAGGCTGTGTCCATTGCTGGTGGGAATGTGACCTGGTACAGCTACTCTGGAAGGCAATTTGGCAGTTTCTTTCAAAACTAAACACGCAAGTACCATACCAGTGAGCAGTTGCGCTCCTGACTATTTATTCCAGAGAAATGAATAATGAGGGAGCAGAAGGCTAGATGAGGACAAAGCATGAGCTGACACCCCACAAATGACCCCCCCTAGGTGGGATGTGTGTGACATTCCTTAGGTGCTCCTGGCTGCCCTAAAGCTAAGGGAAGGAAAAACAAATAGTTAATTTATAGAGATATTAGTCCTATAGACATGAGTCCCCCTCAGTTTACAAGATGTCTTAGTGATTTACAAGAAAAAAAGTATTCTAAGCAATAACCTAACTTCTGGAAGGAAACTCCTGACTATATTAATGTTAATGCCTTGCTAGAGGGAAAAACAACTTTAGCTTCACAATGGCAAGGCCTCCAGTATCTTGTAGGTCCTCTCTACCATACAAAAATCATTTGGAAACTTCCATTTTTTCATACCTCCCCCAACTCCCAAGTATATTATCAGCCTCCCCTCTGTGTCCTGGGGCAGCAGCTCTTTCTGCCCACCCATTCTGTCCCTGTGCTTTAATAAAACCACTGTTTTGCACCAAAGATGTCTCAAGAATTCTTGGTCGTCAGCTCTGGACCTCACTCCAGCAAACCTCACTTATATTCCAAAACTACATTATGAGGGATCCCACTGGTGATGGAAATATTTTTATCTTGATTTTATCAAGATCAGTATCCTGCGAGAGATACTGCACTAATGTTTTGCAAGATGTCACCACTGCGGCAGCTAGGTAAAGGATGCCTTGTTGAGATCTCTGTGTGTTATTTATAACTGCATGTGAATCTACAGTTATCTAACAATTAGGAATTTAATTTAAAGAAGATGGAGGTCAGGAGCTGAGAAGTAAGCCATCTCTAAAGAGTCCTTACAAGAGGGAAAGAGGACAGAATGGCAGGAGTGGAGTCCCAAGAAATAAAGGAAGACTGCTTCAGGAAGGAAGGGCTGCCATTAATTTTAGGACCAAGAAGAAGCAAGGCATTTGAAGGTTGGGAAGCGGAGGTAATACTCTCCTGGATTGGAAGGCAGACTTCAGCTAATGAGCCACTGATGAGGCAAAGAAGTCGAGACAAATGCTGCTCTTCCAGCAAGTTTGGTGGTGGGTGGAGGGAAAGTCTGGGCAAGAATCCTGAGGGCAAGATGGAAGAGCATGTGTTCGGTCTTCGCTGTCTCAAGATGGAGATTTAGGCATTCTGTAATTTGAAGAGGGGCAGGCAGGGTGAGAGCTCAAAGACGCGGGGCAGAATGGAATGGGGAGAGCGGTCAGATCAGACGGAGTGTTAATCAGTCTTGGAAATGAGGGAAAACTTTTCCTTTAAGCAGGAAGGCAAAGCCTGGGATGTGTGCAGAGCCAGCAGATTAGGAGTAGGCGGAGGGTTAAGGGAGGCCAGGGCAGTCTGCTGGCTTCCCCCTCTTGCAGCCCTCCAGCCGGAACCCCTCTCCAGGCCAGCAACCTTTCCTTGCCCTTTTTGCTCTTCAGAGCTGCATGGGATCTCTCGTCTTCAATACATATTTGCTGAAGGAATGTGAGGTGGGGAATTAACATGTCACTATAGTGATGGAGTTTTGGAATGTAGAGGAGGTTTGGTGGAGTGAGGTCTGGAGCCGGCGATCAAGAAAAATTCTTGAGACGTGTTTGGTGCAATATGGTGGTTTTATTAAAGCCTGGGGACAGGACCTGGGGGCAGGAAGAGCTGCGTCCCTGGACAGTGAAGGGGTGGCTGATTATATACTTGGGAGCTGGGGGAGGTAAGGAAGAGGGAGGTTTTCAAGAGAACTTTTATATACTAAAGAGAACCTACCGATTCTGGAGGCCTCGCCATTGTTAAGCCAAGGTTGGTTTTTCCTCTGGCGAGGCATTCACAAGACAGTTGGGAGCTTCCTGGAGGAACAGGACACTCCCCTCACCCCGCCCCCCCTTCAAGTATCTTCAATGAGCTGCAGGTGATAAGGGCATTTAATTGTATCTACATTTATTTCTGGAAGCTAGGTTATTCATAAAAAAGCTTTGTTCTTGTAAATCACTAAGCCATTTGTAAACAGAGGGAGGCTCCTGTCTCGCAGAATTCTAAGTCAACTATGTGTTTTCCCTCCCTTAGCTATAGGGCAACCAGGAGCACCTGAGGAAGGTCACACACACCCGACCTGGGGGCAGGGGGGAGGTCACAGGGTGTCAGCTCGTGCCTTGTCCTCAGCTAGCCTTCTGCTCCCTCTCAGCATCTCTCATGTTGAACTTCTCTCTCCCCTATCTACCTGGAGGACCGCCCCCTTTGGCAGAGAATGAGACTGGGGAAGGGAGTCATGATGTAGAAACGAACGGTAGAAAGAGGCATGAATCCTTTGGGCCTCCTGACTTGGGCTCCCGGTTGTTGGAAGACCTCCATGTGGAGGAAGATAGGGTGAGTCTGGAGCAGAGCCGGAGCCAAAAGAAGATGCTGCCTCTCACAAAAAAGGAAGTGTTTTTCCTTCAGCCCGTTGGGCTCTGTCTCTTGCACGGTTCTCCCCAGGATTCTTTTCCTGGAACCATCCTTTTATCACACAAATTTCCTGGGTTTTCCTTTTTTTTTCGACAAAAGCCTAACTTTTTTTTTTTTTTTTTTTAGGTTTAACGAATATTTTCGTATTTGTTGCAGACAAATTCAGAGTTTTCATTATTTCAGCTCCAAGAGGTTGCCCTTTCCTGCCAAGCCCCGGGTTTGAGGTATCTTAGTTAAGTCTTCAGCTCATCGCGCTCCCAACTGAGCTACTTTGGCCTAGTACTCAGACTCTAGTGTAAAAAAAGATAGTTTTATCACTGAGCTCTTTGTATTCCCGACTTAGGGAGTATTTACTTAAACACCGCGAAAGAGCCCTTTGAGAGAACCAATATGCATTGGAGGACGGTGTTCCTCTCAGATACTCGCCACTCCAGGAGGGCCATAAGGTGGCAGCCGCAGACTTGTGTCCCAAGACCTGTCCTGGGAACAGTCACTGCCCTCATCCCGGGTGGGGTCCATGGGACTCTGGCTCGTGGGTGGGTGTGGGCCACGAGGTCCCAGGTGAGTGGTTTGCAGGTGCTTGGTGGGCAGGGCCCAGGTGCATCCAGCCTGTAGGCCTGTTTGCACACCAGCTGGGCAGCTTCCCTGCTAGTCTAGTGATTAGGATTTGGTGTTTTCATTGCTGCGGCCATGCTCCGGTTCCTGGTGGAGGAAATAATTGCTCTCAGAACCTGCAGAAAGACTCAGCAAGTTTTCACAGGAGAGGTGTTAGAAATTTTCCAACACTGTTGGACTTCCCCTGGGCAAGGCTGCTGTATAGGATGTTTGACCCTCTGAAGTCAGTTAGGTGGCCCCCACTGACAGTCTTTGATTTAAAACTGACCAGGGAGGGGCACCTGGGTGGCTCAGTCAGTTGAGTATCTGCCTTCAGGTCAGGTCCTGACCCCAGAGTCCTGGGATCGACCCCTGCTTCCAGCTCCCTGCTCAGTGGGGAGCCTTCTTCTCCCTCTGCGGCACCTCTGCTTGTGTGCATTCTATCAGATGAATAAATAAAATCTTAAAAAAAAAAAACAAAGCTGACCAGGGAGCCTGTGGCCTTATCATTCTTGTGATGTTGTGGTTTGAGTAAGGATGGGTGATACCATCCTTAATGACTTCCTTTTCCTTTTGGGTCTGGGTATTCTTTGTTGGTCACAGCCAACTGTCATAAAAAGTATCGTTTCCACCTAGGGCAGGGTGGTCTAGTTCCCGTATTTTTGGTCTTCTTACATCTCCGCATTTTTGGGACGTCGTTTTGTGAACCTGAGTCCACAGTCCCCTACCTGTGTCTCCCTACCTAGCCCTGCCCATCCCTTACTCAACACGTTGCCATGAGCAGGATGTGAATCTACCTAATGCCCGCTGAACTGTACACATATACAAATGGCTAAAATGCTAAACTGTAGGTGATGTCCACTTTTAACCACAGCTTAAAATAACAAGAGGCCCCGTCCCTGGCTGGGGGTAAGGGAGTTCCCAGCTCTGGTGGGAGGGAGTGTTGTCATCCTGTGTGAAAACCCAGGGTTCAGCCACTGGGAATGGCTTCTTCCTCTGCAGGTGGATAAACATCGTCAGGGACAGCTGTGGCTGCGGGACCTGCGAGCAAGGTAGCAGCCGACACTTGCGGGGGCTTCGCTAGTTCAAGTCCGTTCCCAGAGCCGTCGAGTCTGTGCAGGTCTCTCTCCAACGCCACTTTGCAGGCAAAGAAACGAGGTAAAACGAGCAGGTGAAACGAGCAGGCTTCAGTGGTACCCCGGGGGCTCGGTGAGGGGCCTGACAAGGGGCCTTCAGGCTTCCTCGGCAAGTGACCAGGTCGGACCTCCTCAGGGGCAGGCTGCGCTGTTTCACAGGAGGAGGCGGCCTGAGAGGCAGAGGAGACGCCTGTAGACGCTGACCCCGGGTCGCTGGCAGCAGGGGGAGGCAAACGGGGAACGGCCCGCCCTCCCTCACAGCCTTCGCGGTGGGCTTGAGGACACCGGGCTCCGGCCTCAGCAGCGCAGGGCACGGTCCGGGGCCCCGGGGACTCCGCGACCGCGTCCGCGAGTGGGTCTGGGCGCGGACGTGAGCGACGGCCGGTCTTCGCCGCGCTGGACCACGGAGGACGAAGAGCGGACCAAGGCGCGACCGCGGCCGGGGCTCTGCCGCGACCCGAGGCGCCCACTCGACGCTCCGGACTTCCGGCCGCCGGCGCGCTCGGTGACGACACTGGGCTGCGACGCCGCCGCTCCGGACTTCCGGCCGCCGGCGCGCTCGGTGACGACACTGGGCTGCGACGCCGCCGTCCCGGGCGTGGGGGTCCGCGCCGGCCGGAGGCGGGGCCTGGAGGGCGGGGCCTCGGGCGGGGCCTCGGGCGGGACGAGTCCATCTCTAGGGCGCCCTAGGAGGCCGCCGCCCGCGGAACGGTAGCGTGGCCGAGCGGTCTAAGGCGCTGGATTAAGGCTCCAGTCTCTTCGGGGGCGTGGGTTCGAATCCCACCGCTGCCAACAGTTTTCCTTCTTCACGCCCGGTAAGGCCCCTTTTCTCCTCCTGCGATCCCTGCTTGCCCTTGACCCACGCCCGCGGCCCGGAGAGGTCGCTCAAGCCGGCGGGCTCCAGCTGGGTGCCTACAGGGTGGACGCAAGTCCGGGTGCTGGTCTCCAAGCGGGACGGACCCCGCAGCCAGCCGCTGAGCAGACGGAGGAAGAGACCCCGCGGGGATCGCCGGGGCTAGTCCCACCGCCGGGTGCTTCCCGAGCTCCGGGCGTCCTCGCAGCGTCAGGCGCCTCTCGAGCGTCGCTGCGACCGCAGCTCCGGGTGCTCCTTGTGTCGCCGGTTCTGCTTCCGCTCAGCTGCACGCCACGTCTCTGCGGCTTGCAGGACGTCGTGGTCCGGCCAGATCTCATGCACGCGTGGCATCTTTCGCATCTCCTAGTCCTTAGCTTGGAAGTTGTTTCCTGCTAGAAGCCTCCCTGCTGCCAGCTCCAGAGTTCCAGTTAGGGAGGGAGTGGAGGGATGTGCAGGAGGAGAGCTCAGAGGAACCCCACCCCACCCCCACCTCGGAGCTTATTCTGCAAATATCTCTGCTGTGTGTGTGTACTCTGAGGTCCCAGATTTAAGAGTATGCACACATGGGGGAATAGCGTGCACGACATGCTGGAGGGATGCACACACCACCTCCTTCCCAAGGCTTACTGGTGGGATTGCAGGCCAGTTTTCACCATTTTCTCAGTACCTGCCTGCATTGTGAGCCCAGCGTGGGACTCTATCCCGGGTGCCCAGGATCAGGCCCTGGGTGGAAGGCAGGCGCCAAGCCGCCGAGCCACCCCGGGATCCCCTATAACCCACTTTAGATGCCACTTCCAAGTCCCTTACTTCTGACTGACCAGCTACAAATCGGGGGTTCCAAAGACCCCCTCCTCTGATTAGATAATTCACTAAAATGGCTCATAGGATTCAGGTACACATTTGACTTTCATTTACTGGTTTATAAATAGATTTAAGTCAGAAACAGCCAATGGAAGAGATCCCCAGGGCCAGGTAGGCAGGGGGCTGGGGATGAGGAGCTTCCATGCCGCAGCCAGCCGGCCCCGAGCCCAGCACCTCCATGTCTTCATCAGCTCTGAGGCTCTCATTCTGTCATTTATGGTTTGTTTTTATGAAGGTTTCATCATGGAGGCATGATGGATTCTAATCCCCAACCCCTCTCCCCTCCTGGGGAGGTTCAGGATGGACGTGGGAGCTGAAAACTCTAGGCTTTTTATTATGGCTTGGTCTTTCCAGCTACTAGTCCCATTCTAAAGCTGTCTAGGAACCTATCATGGCCTGGTTAGAACAAAAGATGCTCCTGGCCCCCAAGAACTTCCAAGGGACTCAGAAGCTGTGTGAGGAACTAGGGACAAAAACCAAAATAACTTTCTTATTATCCTACAGAGTCAGTAACTGCCCTTTGCCCTGGGCTGTTTTGAACAGCCTTGGAAGATGTAGTGTCGCCATCTGGTGCAAAGGACAGGTGTTCTTACTGAGTTTGAGAAGATATGCAAGTATAAAAATTTTGGAGCACAATATTTCAACGAACACTTGAATAGTTCACTCAAAATCTAGAATTGCACTTTCTGGTGCAATTGCACTTGTATTTTATTGCACTACTATTATACTACTATTTAGTACTACTATTTAGTACTATTTAGTACTTCAAATGTGCTCACAAGCTTGAGGAAGTGAATTTTCAATTGTATTTAAAATTTAAATTTGAAAGAGGATTCTACATTGTTATTGGAAAAATAAGTATGTTTGGGGGCAGGGGTGCCTGGGTGGCCTAGTAATTGAGCAGTTGCCTTTGGCTCAGGCGGTCACCTTGGGCTCCTGGGATCTCAGTCCTCAATCAGTTTCCTTTAGGGGAGGCTGCTTCTGTCTATGCCTCTCTCTCTGTGTCTGTCATGAATAAATAAATAAAATATATTTTTTTAAAAGCATGTTTGGGACAACTTGGCTTTGTGAATTTCTTTTTTCAGTTGTAAGTTTTATGAAATCCAAGTACAGACTTAAGTATAGTATGTCCGGTGGAAATTTACCATACAAACTGAGAGGTGCTGTAAATGTAAAATATATACTCGATATAAAGAGAGCAGAAGGGGGATCCCTGGGTGGCTCAGTGGTTTAATGCCTGCCTTTAGCCCAGCGCCTGATCCTGGAGTCCTGGGATCGAGTCCCACATCAGGCTCCCTGCATGGAGCCTGCTTCTGCCTCTCTGTGTGTGTCTATCACAAATAAATAAAAAAAAATAAAGACAGCACAAAATAAGAAAATACTTCATTAACGTTTTTGATTGTATATTGAAATGATAGTTTGAACATTTTGGGCTACGTAGAAGTATACTACTAAAATTAATTTATTTCTTTTTACTCTTTTAATGAGAACATCTTAAATTACGTGGCTGGCATTAGATTTCTATTGGACAGGACTGGGCTAGAATAATACTAAGACATTTGTGTCAACTTCTGTGCCTCTCTCCAATCCCATTACTATGACTCCTTTTCAGAGGTGATCACTCTGCTGAATTCTGTTTATCATTCCTTTTCTTAAATGATCTACACTTAAGAAGAAATCACTAATCATTTTTTAATTTAATTTTATTTTTTTTTAAATTTTTTATTTATTTATGATAGTCACAGAGAGAGAGAGAGAGGCAGACAGGGATCCCATCATTTTTTAATTTTAATAATAAATTTAGGGATCCCTGGGTGGTGCAGCGGTTTGGCGCCTGCCTTTGGCCCAGGGCGCGATCCTGGAGACCCGGGATCGAGTCCCACATCGGGCTCCCGGTGCATGGAGCCTGCTTCTCCCTCTGCCTGTGTCTCTGCGCCTCTCTCTCTCTCTGTGACCATCATAAATAAATAAAAATTAAAAAAAAATAACAAATTTATTTTTATTGGTGTTCAATTTACCAACATACAGAATAACACCCAGTGCTCATCCCGTCAAGTGCCCCCCTCAGTGCCCGTCACCCATTCACCCCCACCCACCGCCCTCCTCCCCTTCCACCACCCCAAGTTCGTTTCCCAGAGTTAGCAGTCTTTATGTTCTGTCTCCCTTTCTGATATTTCCCACACATTTCTTCTCCCTTCCCTTATATTCCCTTTCACTATTATTTAAATTCCCCAAATGAATGAGAACATACACTGTCCTTCTCCGATTGACTTACTTCACTCAGCATAATACCCTCCAGTTCCATCCACGTTGAAGCAAATGGTGGGTATTTGTCATTTCTAATGGCTGAGGAATATTCCATTGTATACATAAACCACAGCTTCTTTATCCATTCATCTTTCGATGGACACCGAGGCTCCTTCCAGTTTGGCTATCGTGGACATTGCTGCTAGAAACATCGGGGTGCAGGTGTCCCGGCGTTTCATTGCATCTGTATCTTTGGGGTAAATCCCCAGCAGTGCAATTGCTGGGTCATAGGGCAGGTCTATTTTTAACTCTTTGAGGAACCTCCACACAGTTTTCCAGAGTGGCTGCACCAGTTCACATTCCCACCAAGAGTGCAAGAGGGTTCCCCTTTCTCCACACCCTCTCCAACATGTGTTGTTTCCTGCCTTGTGAATTTTACCCATTCTCACTGGTGTGAGGTGGGATCTCATTGTGGTTTTGATTTGTATTTCCCTGATGGCAAGTGATGCAGAGCATTTTCTCATGTGCTTGTTGGCCATGTCTATGTCTTCCTCTCTGAGATTTCTGTTCATGTCTTTTGCCCATTTCATGATTGGATTGTTTGTTTCTTTGCTGTTGAGTTTAATAAGTTCTTTTTTAAAAAATTAATTAATTTATTATAGTCACACACACAGAGAGAGAGAGAGAGAGAGAGAGAGAGAAGCAGGCTCCATGCACCGGGAGCCCGACGTGGGATTTGATCCCGGGTCTCCAGGATCGCGCCCTGGGCCAAAGGCAGGTGGTAAACCGCTGTGCCACCCAGGGATCCCTAATAAGTTCTTTATAGATCTTAGAAACTAGCCCTTTATCTGATACACATTTGCAAATATCTTCTCCCATTCTGTAGGTTGTCTTTTAGTTTTGTTGACTGTTTCTTTTGCTGTGCAAAAGCTTCTAAGTCCCAACAGTTCATTTTTGCTTTTGTTTCTCTTGCCTTCATGGCTGTATCTTGCAAGAAGTTACTGTGGCCAAGTTCAAAAAGGGTGTTGCCTGTGTTCTCCTCTAGGATTTTGATCGAATCTTGTCTCACATTTAGATCTTTCATCCATTTTGAGTTTATCTATGTGTATGGTGTAAGAAAATGGTCTAGTTTCATTCTTCTGCATGTGGCTGTCCAATTTTCCCAGCACCATTTATTGAAGAGACTGTCTTTTTCCAGTGGATAGTCTTTCCTGCTTTGTTGAATATTAGTTGGCCATAAAGTTGAGGGTCCACTTCTGGATTCTCTATTCTGTTCCATTGATCTATGTGTCTGTTTTTTGTGCCAGTACCACACGGTCTTGATGACCACAGCTTTGTAGTAGAACCTGAAATCTGGCATTGTGATGCCCCCAGCTATGGTTTTCCTTTTTAAAATTCCCCTGGCTGGGATCCCTGGGTGGCGCAGTGGTTTGGCGCCTGCCTTTGGCCCAGGGCATGATCCTAGAGACCCGGGATCGAATCCCACATCGGGCTCCCGGTGCATGGAGCCTGCTTCTCCCTCTGCCTCTCTCTCTCTGTGACTATCATAAATAAAAATTAAAAAAATTTTAATAAAATAAAATTCCCCTGGCTATTCAGGGTCTTTTCTGATTCCACACAAATCTTAAAATAATTTGTTCCAACTCTCTGAAGAAAGTCCATGGTATTTTGATAGGGATTGCATTAAATGTGTAAATTGCCCTGGGTAGCAGGGACATTTTCGCAATATTCATTCTTCCAATCCATGAGCATGGAATAGTTTTCCATCTCTTTGTGTCTTCCTCAATTTCTTTCAGAAGTGTTCTAGAGTTCTTAGAGTATAGATCCGTTACCTCTTTGGTTAGGTTTATTCCTAGGTATCTTATGCTTTTGGGTGAAGTTGTAAATGGGATTGACTCCTTAATTTCTCTTTCTTCAGTCTCATTGTGAGTGTATATACATGCCACTGATTTCTGGGCATTGATTTTGTATCCTGCCACGCTGCCGAATTGCTGTATGACTTCTCGTAATCTTGGGGTGGGGTCTTTTGGGTTTTCTAGGTACAGTATCATATCATCTGCGAAGAGGGAGAGTTTGACTTCTTCTTTGCCAATTTGAATGCCTTTAATGTCTTTTTGTTGTCTGATTGCTGAGGCTAGGACTTCCAGTACTATGTTGAATAGCAGTGGTGAGAGTGGACATCCCTGTCTTGTTCCTGATCTTAGGGGAAAGGCTCCCAGTGCTTCCCCATTGAGAATGATATTTGCTGTGGGCTTTTCATAGATGGCTTTTAAGATGCTGAGGAATGTTCCCTCTATCCCTACACTCTGAAGAGTTTTGATCAGGAATGGATGCTGTATTTTGTCAAATGCTTTCTCTGCATCTAATGAGAGGATCATATGGTTCTTGGTTTTTCTCTTGATGTTATGATCAATCACATTGATTGTTTTACGAGTGTTGAACCAGGCTTGTGTCCCGGGGATAAATCCCACTTGGTTATAGTGAATAATCTTCTTAATGTACTGTTGGATCCTATTGGCTAGTAGCTTGTTGAGAATTTTTGCATCCATGTTCGTCAGGGATATTGCGCTATAATTCTCCTTTTTGGTGGGTCTTGTCTGGTTTTGGAATTAAGGTGATGCTGGCCTCATAGAACGAGTTTGGAAGTACTCCAAATCTTTCTATCTTTCTGAACAGCTTTAGTAGAATAGGTGTGGTTTCTTCTTTAAATGTTTGATAGAATTCCCCCGGGAAGCCATCTGGCCCTCGACTTCTGTGTCTTGTGAGAGTCTTGATGACTGCTTCAATTTCCTCCCTGTTATTGGCCTGTTCAGGTTTTCTATTTCTTCCTGTTCCAGTTTTGGTAGTTTGTGGCTTTCCAGGAATGCGTCCATTTCTTCTAGATTGCCTAATTTATTGGCGTATAGCAGCTCATAATATGTTTTTAAAATCATTTGTATTTCATTGGTGTTTGTGGTCATCTCTCCTTTCTCATTCATGATTTTATTAATTTGAGTCTTTTCTCTCTTTTTTAAAATAAGGCTGCCTAACGGCTTATCTATCTTATTAATTATTTCAAGGAACCAACTCCTGGTTTTGTTGATCTGTTCCACAGTTCTTCTGGTCTCGATTTTGTTGAGTTCTGCTCGAATCTTTATTAACTCTCTTCTTCTGCTGGGT
Source organism: Canis lupus dingo (assembly GCF_003254725.2). Lineage (NCBI taxonomy): Eukaryota > Metazoa > Chordata > Mammalia > Carnivora > Canidae > Canis > Canis lupus. Next base: position 26,153,281 of record NC_064277.1, read on the forward strand.
GTAGGATCTATTTGCTATTTTTCCTCCAGCTCCTTTAGGTGTAAGGTTAGCTTTTGTATTTGAGTTCTTTCCAGTTTTTGGATTGATGCTTGCATTGCGATGTATTATTCCCTCAAGATTGCTTTTGCTGTATCCCAAAGATTTTGAAGGGTTGTATCTTCATTCTCATTAGTTTCCATGAATCTTTTTAATTCTTCCTTAATTTACTGGTTGACTCTTTCACCTTTTAGCAGGATGGTCCTTAACCTCCACGTGTTTGAAATCCTCCCAAACTTCTTCTTGTGATTTAGTTCTAATTTCAAAGCATTATGGTCTGAAAATATGCAGGAGATGATCCCAATCTTTTGGTATTGGTTAAGACTTGATTTGTGACCCAGTATGTGGTGTATTCTGGAGAAAGTTCCTTGTGCACTTGAGAAGAATGTGTATTCAGTTGCGTTTGGATGTAAAGTTCTGTAGATATCTGTGAAATCCATCTGGTCCAGTGTAGCGTTTAAAGCTCTTGTTTCTTTGGAGATGTTGTGCTTAGAATATCTGTCGATTGTAGAAAGTGCTACATTGAAGTCACCAAGTATAAGTGTACTATTATCTAAGTATGTCTTAACTTTGGTTATTAATTGATTGATATACTTGGCAGCTCCCACTTTCGGGGCATAAATATTCATGACTGTTAGGTCCTCTTCTTGGATAGATCCTTTGAGTATGATTTGTGTCCCTCTTCATCTCTTACTACAGTCTTCGGGATAAACTTTAGTTTATCTGATATAAGGATGGCTACCCCTGCTTTCTTTTGAGGACCATTTGAATGGTAAATGATTTCCAACCTTTTATTTTCAGGCTGTAGGTGTCCTTCTGTCTAAAATGAGTCTCTTGTAGACAGCAAATAGATGGGTCTTGCTCTTTTATCCAGTCTGAAACCCTGCTCCTTTTGATGGGGTCATTAAGCCCATTCACATTCAGAGTTACTATTGAAAGATATGAACTCAGTGTCATCAAGATACCTATTCAGTCCCTGTTTTTGTGGATTGTTCCCTTGGACTTCCGCTTTCTTTTTTTTATTTATTTTTATTTTTTTTCATTTATTTATGATAGTCACACAGAGAGAGAGAGAGAGGCAGAGACATAGGCAGAGGGAGAAGCAGGCTCCATGCACCAGGAGCCCGACGTGGGATTCAATCCCGGGTCTCCAGGATCGCCCTGGGCCAAAGGCAGGCGCTAAACCGCTGCGCCACCCAGGGATCCCTCTTTTCTTATTTTTTAAAGATTTTATTTATTTATTCATGATAGACATAGAAAGAGAGAGAGGGGGGCAGAGACACAGGCGGAAGGAGAAGCAGGCTCCATGCTGGAAGCCTGTCATGGGACACAATCCCGGGGCTCCAGGATCACGCCCTGGGCCAAAGGCAGGCACTAAACGGCTAAGCTACCCAGGGATCCCTGTACTTTCTCTTTCTATTATAGAATCCCCCTTAGTATTTCTTGCAGAGCTGGCTTGGTGGTCACATATTCTTTCAGTTCCTGCCTGTCTTGGACGCTCTTTATCTCTCCTTCTATTCTGAATGAGATCCTTGCTGGAATAAGTATCCTTGGCTGCGTGTTCTTCCCATTTAGGACCCTGAATATATCCTGCCAGCCCTTTCTGGCCTGCCAGGTCTCTGTGGAGAGGTCTGCTGTTAATCTAATATTTCTCCTCATAAAAGTTAGAGATTTCTTGTCTCTTGCTGCTTTAAGGATCTTCTCTTTATCTTTGGAATTTGCAAGCTTAACTACTAAATGTCGAGGTGTTGAATGATTTTTATTGATTTTAGTGGGGGGAATCTCTCTATTTCCTGGATCTGAATGCCTGTTTCCCTTCCCAGATTAGGAAAGTTTTCAGCTATGATTTGTTCAAATTCATATTCTGGCTCTCTCTCCCTTTCGGCGCCCTCGGGAACCCCAATTAAATGTAGATTTTTTCCTTCTGAGGCTGTCATTTATTTCCCTTAACCTATCCTCATGATCTTTTAATTGTTTTTCTCTTTTTTCCTCAGTTTCCGTCCTTGCCATCCACTTGTCTTCTATGTCACTCACCTGTTCTTCTATCTCATTAACCCTCCTTGTTAGGACTTCTAGTTTGGATTGCATCTCATTTAATTGATTTTTAATTTCTGCCTGATTAGATCTAAATTCTGCAGTCATGTAGTCTCTTGAATCCTTCATGTCTTTTTCTAGAGCCACCAGTTGCTTTATAATAGTGCTTCTGAATTGGCTTTCTGACATTGAATTGTAATCCAGATTTTGTAACTCTGTGGGAGAGAGGACTGTTTCTGATTCTTTCTTTTGAGGTGAGGTTTTCCTTCTAGTCATTTTGCTCAGTGCATAGTGGCCATAAATAGTTGTACTGGGAAAAGGAGAAAAAGAGAGAAGAGAAAAAGGAAAAAAAAAAAGTGAAAAAAAGGGGGGAGGGGAAGCAAACATAAAACGAAAAACCAGGGGGAGTATCCTCTGATTCTATATACTGTAAATCCCTAGACTTCCCCTGGAACTTTCCAGTGCCGCTTGGTCAATAACTTGCCTTTCCCCTGTCCTGCTAGCTGGTCTTCTGGGGGAGGGGGCCACTGTCCTGATTCTCAGGTGTGAGCACTTGGGGGAGCTACTCAGCCCCCTGCCTGCTGCAGGCTCAGTGGTTGTTTATCCTGTGAGTCACTGTGTGGCCTAGGGGGGGTTGTTTATCCTGTGAGGCCCCAGGAGGAACAACAATAGTGGCAGCAGCAGCTCTGCAGCCCTGGAGTCACCTCCCGCAGTAACCACAGCAGCTCCCAGTCTGCAGGGGCCTGGATGCTCCGTTGGCGGGGGCTGCTGATTTGCACAGCTCGGGGCCGCCCAGCGGCAGGAGTGTCCTTGCTGTCCTGTGTCCTCCTGGCCTCTGCCTGTCCCGGGGGGAGCGCCGGATCCGGGGCTGTGTTCCCCGGCACCCTGGGCTCTGGGGCCTTCACTGCTAGAATTGAGCCTCAGGGGCTGCGCAGCCCCCTCTGCACGCAGCTGCCGCTGGAGCTGCTCCGGGGCCGCTGGGCCTGCGCTGCAGCCTTTTAGGGAGCTCAGCCACGGTGTGTGGTGAGCTCTCCCGGGGCGCAATTCTTCTGTTAGTGTCCCTGGGAGCCTGAGGGCATCCCCGCCCCTCCTGGGGTCCTGTCAGAGTTCCCTGCAAGCGCCTTTCCGTCATGGAAGATTGGTGAAGCTCCTGCTTCTCCAGGATGGGGCTTTCCTGTCCTGGGGCACTTGCCCTGTGGCCCTAGCCCGGCTCCTCGCGGGGCCCCTCCCCCTTGGATGCTTTTTATTTATTTATTTTTCCGTCTTCCTACCTTCATAGAAGGGTGAAGTCTTCTCACTGTAGCATTTAGCCGTTCTGTCTTTAAATCTCAGGTCAAATTCATAGGTTTTCAGGATGATTTGAAAGTTATCTAGGTAATTTGGTGGGGACAGGTGACTTGGGGACCCTACTCTTCCACCATCTTGCCCCCTCCTCCTGCTCTTCCCTTTCAACAAAGACTGTCCACTATCAACCCATGTTATGGGGTGGATAACCCAATTAGGTCATTCAATGTTTACTTCTATAAAATATCCATTATTTAAATATGGCAAAATATGTTTTTCTACTATTGGTGAACATTTGGGTTGTTTCTGGGTTTTGCTATTATGACCAAATACGCAGTGAAAATCCTTCTACATGGCTGTCAGTGCTTATGTGCAAGCATTTCTCAGTGCATCCCTAGGGTACAGTTTGGCTTTACAGGATAGAACCTATCTAGTTTCCAAAGTGGTTGCATCCTTTTACAGCACCACCAGTAAATACTGCAACTCCATGTCCTTGCCCAAACTTGGTGAGGCCATTTTTATCACATGGTGTCACTGTGCTCTGAGTGCCTTGTTACGGAGACTGGACAGCTGTGTTTCGCCATCATTCTTTTTCAATTTTCTGTGAAATACTTTTTCATGCTCTCTGCCTATTTGGGGGTTGTCTTTTGCTTATTGGTTTATTTTTTTAAAATAATTTTTTCTTAAGATTTATGTATTTATTCATGAGAGATACAGAGAGAGGGAGAGAGGCAGAGACATAGACAGAGGGAAAAGCAGGCTCCATAAGGAGCCCGATGTGGGACTCCATCTCAGGACTCCAGCATCTGTCAAAGGCAGATGCAACTGCTGAGCCACCCAGGCGTCCCTGCTTATTGGTTTAAAGGAGTTTTTATATAAAGTCAAACCATATTAAATTGCCACTATTTAACCTTTATTTATTTTTTATTCAACCTTTAGATATGGCAATTGATATGACTCAAAGTAAAATATTTATTTATTTATTTATTTATTTATTTATTTATTTATTTATAGCATGGATGGGGAGGGAGGGGCAGAGGCAGAGGGTGAGAGACTTAGTCAGATTCCATGCTTAGTGCAGTGCCTGACCTGTGAATCAATCATCAATCTCTCAACTCTGAGATCAGGACCTGAGCCAAAGTTGAGTCTGATGCTTAACCAACTGAGCCAGCCAGGCACCCCCAACCTAAAATAGTTTTTAAAAATTTTTATTTATTTATGATAGTCACACACAAAGAGAGAGAGAGGCAGAGACACAGGCAGAGGGAGAAGTAGGCTCCATGCACCAGGAGCCCAACATGGGATTCGATCCCAGGTCTCCAGGATCGCGCCCTGGGCCAAAGGCAGACGCTAAACCGCTGCGCCACCCAGGGATCCCAACCTAAAATATTTTATTTTATTTAATTAATTAATTAATTAATTAATTTATTTATTTATGATAGTCACAGAGAGAGAGAGAGAGGCAGAGACACAGGCAGAGGGAGAAGCAGGCTCCATGCACTGGGAGCCCGATGTGGGATTCGATCCCGGGTCTCCAGGATCGCGCCCTGGGCCAAAGGCAGGCGCCAAACCGCTGCGCCACCCAGGGATCCCCAACCTAAAATATTTTAGATGACAATTATTTGCCAAGTGTATGTGTTCAAAATATTTTTTTCAAGTCATGAGAAAATTCTATTTTCCGTTTTCTTATGGTGAATTTGATAAAAGAAACTCACTTGAATTTAGTTGAATTTATAAAAAATTTTTCTTTAATATTAACTTTTTTTAAAATAAGATTTTACTTATTTATTCATGGCAGACAGAGAGAGAGGGAGGCAGAGACACAGGCAGAGGGAGAAGCAGGCTCCATACTAGGAGCCTGATGTGGGACTCGATCCCAGAACTCCAGGATCATGCCCTGAGTGGAAGGCAGACACTCAGCTGCTGAGCCACCCAGGTGTCCCTTTTTTGTTTTAGAAATTCTTTCTTGACCTGGGGGCACAAATATCATCTAAAATTTAAAAGGATAATAGTTTGCCTTTCCTAAGTCTTGGCTAAGAATTTTATTGCAATATAAATTTTAGAATTAATATGTCATTTTCCACAAAAATGCACTCTCGGCATTTTTATTGATCAATTTTAGGAAGAACTGATGTCTTTCTAACACTGAGTCTTCCAGTGAATGAATAAATATAGTCTTGGTGAAGAACAGTCAAGTCAATCTTGAAGAAGTAAAAGAAATAAGCCTTACTCTACTAGATGAAAAGATATTTTAAACCTATGGTAATTAACCCATTTGGCGTTGGTGTAAGGACAGACTGTAGACCAGTGGGACAGAAGGAAATGCCAAGACTTCTAGACACCACCTCACAAACCCATCTTCCAAGTGACCACTATCTTCCCGGAAACTGCTCTGATCCTGCCAGCTGACTTAGTCCTGCAGTAAGAAACCCCAGGATTACGGGCTTGAACTCCAGGAATCTTCTGATGTTTCCCGAACATTTTAAAATAAACTGAGAAAGCACTAAAGAAATTTCAGGTATTTTGCCTTGGGAAAAAAGAAGTGTTTGTCTTGAAAGTTTTGAAAGACTGCCTTTTGAACAGTGGGTTAATCTCGCTCTGTAATGATCACAGAACATTGCACCCACATGTAGAAGCTACAGAAAGACATTTCTCTTCACATGGGGTTCAAAATCTGAAACCTGTGTCTTGTTCCCCTTTTTAAACCTGAGTGAAGTGGGCATTCTCTACTTCCTTTGTGATGGTAAAGTGAAAATAATCTCATTGTATCAATGTTCAGGTTGAAACTTTTCTCAGATTTTGCACTAAGGTAATTAGGTTAAAAAAGTGTGTTGCCTGGTGAGTTTCTATGTAAATTAATAAATAAATCAACTCTAGTTTTGATAACTCTTCAGTATTAGTTACGGGAATCTTAGGGTTTTAAGAAATACTAATATGTTTTGTTATTAACTATGCATCTCATCTTTGAATTCCTTCTACAGTATTCCTGTCAAATTTACTACCTTACAGCAGACTCTACTCTGGTTTAGGACCTCTTAAATGCACAGACTTTTCTCATAGGTAAAATACCTGAACTTCCTTCAATGTTTCCTCACAACATTCATTTTATCATTTTTTATTTAAAGTTTAGTTAATTAACATATAGTATAATACTGGTTTCAGGGGTAGAATTTAGTGATCCATCACTTAACATACAATACCCAGTGCTCATCACAACAGGTGCCTCCTTAATGTCCATCTGCCCACAGCCCATCCTTCTTCACCCACCTCCCTTCATCAACTGTCAGTTTGTTCTCTGTCACACAACACTCAGATGTTCAGGAAATGTCGGAAGATTTCTAGAGTTCAAGCCCGTAATGTGGTTTCTTACTACAGGACTGAGAGTCAGTTGGCAGTCTTTAGAGCAGTGTCAGAATGGGAGCAGTGTTCTAGGGAGATGGTGGCCACATAGAAGATGTACAGGTGATGATGAGTCTAGAAAGCTCATGTCTGAGTTCAATACAGAGGACATTCAAGTTTCACACTGGAATGTTGGGCCTGCTACCCCCTCCAGTTAACTGGTGTCTGAGGATGTAAGCTCTCCAATCAACAACACAAAACATCTACACTCAAGGATGGTCCAGAATCTAAACTGGAAGTGCCACCTTGCCAGATTCTGTGAAAACTACCTAGGGAAGTGATATGAGGGGCTGGACTGTTAGGCTCTCAAGCTGGGCAGAGGACATTGAGTCCAGAGTGCCAAAGCCCACCATAGCCTTTAGGTGAAACAGATGTTCTGAACATGTATGTACATTTTCTAAATGCTTATATGTGCTGTCATGAAATACAAACCCTCAGATTTTCTAGGAGAGCACGACAATATTCTGTCAAGCATAAAGTGCAACTACTGCTGTGTCCGTGGGTAGGCCAGAGGATGTCGCTGAAATGGTGACCACAAGGGGTCCTCAGCTTTGAAAATAATTGGAAAACCACTGCCAATTCTCCAGATATACCCTGAGCTCTGTCCTTATGTCATGTTTCTCACTGGAAAGCCACATACTCAGAATTTCATCCTCCACAGAGGCGATTTCATGAAGTTACGTCTTAAATGTTTTCATCTTGGCATTCACCAACAAACTCTGTAATAAATGGCCATGTAAAAAACATGAAATTTCCTGTAGAAACTAAAGGAACAACGTTTTAATCTGCTTTTTTTTTTTTTTAAATGAGAAACCATGTAATCTTTTCTGGAATTTGTTACTAGAAAATCCATCTCTTGGACACCTTGTTTTTCAGTATTAATGTGTAACCATTTCCCAAAAGGTTTTCTGTGAAACAGGAGCCCATGAAGATGCTTCAAACAGGACTGTGTTTGGTCAGTTACTCTAGGAAAGCAATGCTTTTTATTCCTGTTTTAAGATTGAGTTTACCATATTATAGACTCCGAGAAGTCTTTAAGGGAATTAAAAAAACCCCTAGGTAGCATTTCCTAAAGTCATTATTTTAAAAGCTTTAACTGGTGAAACACCTTTGAGAAATGTGGGATGACCCACTGCTCTTTTTTTTTTTTTTTTTTAAACCAGCTGAGGAATTTAGAACTAAATATAATTCTCAATTATGGTCATTATGTTAATCAGGTTGGCACATTTGCATCTCCTATATATATATATTTTTTAACCGAGGGAGAGAATTTCCAGCAGACTCTGAGCTGAGTGGGGAGCTCAGTTTACGACCCCGAGACCATGATCTGAGCTGAAATCAGGAGTCCCATGCTTAACCAACTGAGCCACCGTAGGATTTTCCATTTAACAGCCTTATTGGCTGTGGGTATTTATTTTAATCGTCTGTGAAAAGGACTTGTAATATTTGAAAGAGGAAGGGTGTGTGTTAAGAGATGTTGAAAGACTTATAAAGAGATGCAAATTTCTAGTACATTTGAAAGAGCATTTCATATGTTTTGCAAATAAATACAGAAAATATTTATGAAATCAACATTTTGATCTATTTATAACAAAGTGAGATGGGCTTCATGCTCTTTCCCTATGTAAGCTGTTACTAGAGCAGCCTTAGCTGGATCCCACTTATCTGTAACTTCTAAATCTGCCCTGTCTTGCATTCCCTTCCCATCCTAATCTCAGCAATCTTGATTCCAATAGAAGAGGACCATTCAGACTTTAAGTTAAAAAGAGACAGAAAAACCTTGCTACAAATCATTAATATTTTATCAACTAAAACATGCTCCATGAAATGAGTTGTAGGCTAAGAGGTGTGGTGCAAAAGGGAGTGTGCAGCAGGCATCTGTGCAGAACTTACTAGTCAAGTGACCCTGCGTGGGTCTCTTTTCCTGCCTTAATGTCCTCATCCTCTAGGGATGTTATGGATTGAATGAGTTAAAATGGCAAAGCCCTTAGAAGGGCGGTTGGCACGTGGAAAACACTATTTAGCATTACTATTACCGATTGGCAAGGCCTGGGCAGTAGACGCACTCCTACAATGCTGACCAGGAAGGTCAGGCTCTAGGACCTCAGTCAGGGGTCAGGCATCAGGAAGAAGCGGGCAGGCTGGCTCCCCCGAGTGTCCGGTCAAACAGTAGCTACGAGGGGAGGCCTGTGCCACCGTCCTCCAGTCGGTGGGCTCTCTGTGCCCGGTGCCGCCTTCGCTTGTGTCCGGTGAGATTGGCACTGACCCTGAAGGCCTTCCCGCACTGCTCGCACTCGTAGGGCTTCTCGCCGGTGTGGACGCGCTGGTGCCCCAGCAGGGCCGCACGCTGGCGGAAGGCCCGGCCGCACTCCCGGCAGCCGTAGGGCTTCTCGCCGGTGTGGATGCACGCGTGCTGCCTCAGGCCAGAGCGCTGCGGGAAGGCCCTGGCGCACACCTGGCAGGTGTACGGCCGCTCGCCAGTGTGGGTCCGCAGGTGGCTGGCCAGGTTGGACCGGCCACGGAAGGCTTTGCCGCACTGGGCGCAGGCGTACGGCCTCTCGCCGGTGTGCACCCTCTGGTGGACGGCCAGGCAGTGGCGGTCGCGGAAGGCCTTCCCGCAGTGCGCGCACGGGTAGGGCTGCTCCCCGGCGTGCGCCCTCTCGTGCGCCCGGCGCCGGCAGTCGTGGCGGAAGGACCTGCCGCACTCGCCGCACGCGTACGGCCTGTCCGAGGCGTGGCCCAGCCGGTGCCTGGCGAGCTCCGCCGGGCTGCCGAAGGCCTGTCCGCAGCGTGGGCACCGCCGGGCCTCCCCGTGCGCGTGCGTCCTGGCGTGCTTGCTGCGGTCGGAGCTGCGGCGGAAGGTCTGCCCGCACTGGCCGCACTCATAGGGCCGTTCCCCAGTGTGCACCCTCCGGTGCTTGCTGAGGTCCGAGCTGCCGCGGAAGGCGCGCCCGCACTGCTCACAGCCGTACGGCCGCTCTCCGCTGTGCATCCTGGCATGCAGGGTGAGGCTGTGCTTGAGCTGGAAGGCCTTCCCGCATGTTGTGCACGCGTGTGGCCTCTCCCCGTTGTGCACCAGCTGGTGCAGGCTTAGCCGGCTCCTGGTCTCGAAGGCCTTCCCACAGACGCCGCAGCCGTGGGGCTTCTCCCCGCTGTGCACTCTTCTGTGTCGGCACAGTGCCGACCTGCTGTTGAAGGCCTTGTCACACTGGCCACAGTCGAAGGGTCTCTCCCCTGTGTGGATGATCCGGTGCACGGAGAGCTGCTTTCTGGTCCTGAACGCTTTCCTGCACTGGTTACACACGTAGGGCTTTTCTCCAGAATGCAGGCGCAGGTGCAGAATCAAGTCGGAGCGCCAGCTGAAGGTCCTGCCACACTCGGCACATCCGTGGGGTGTCCGCTCCGTAAGGACGCCCTCACGTGGGACATGTTTGGAGGATAGACTGGAGTTTTTTCTGAGGACCTTCTGGGTCTTTCCTCCCTCGCAGGCCACCTTGTCTTCTCCCAGTGTTTCCTTCCCCGGCGTGTCTCCCGGGTTCTTTAACTTGGCCTCCTGCACACAAGCCGCTCCAGCCTCAGGATCCCAGGATAGGACTTCCAGGAGAGGTCTGACTTGTACCCTGCAGACGTTCCCACTCTCCAAAACCTCCTGTTCCAAAATAGCCTTCTCATTCCCAGGCCGGGACTTGTCAGGTGATACTTCAATAAGGAAATAAAAACCTCAGATGTACAGAGGTGGGGAGCCACGGGAGACGGGACAGATGAGAGGGTGGAGCCGTTTGAACAGAAGATGACTTCCTGGGGTGGAAGAGCTGGTACCCTTATGGCTAAAGGCTGAGGCAGGCTCGTATCGGGAGAAATACTGAGACATTGCAGACTCCGTGCACTTTACAAAAATCTGTACAAACCTACTGGTTTCTGGAATCTCCTGGTGTAGTGAATGGCAAATCCACGCGCCTAGTCACCTCAGTGAGGAAACTGAGTCACATCCAACCCTTCTCTCCCTCAGATTTGCTCAGCTAACATTTTACAAATTCCACTTGTGATGTGCTGCAGAAGCTGTGGCCCCCAGGGGCCTGTCTGCTTTGCTCTGCAGTGTGACCTGCCTGCCTGGGTAGAGCACATCAGGTCTGGGCCACCCCTCACCCGAACCAAGCTAGACTCTCTTCCTGGGCTCTGACTGAGGCTCTGATAGCAGCTGGGTATTTAGCACTTCAGCTGGGGAGCCTGCACACCGCCCAGGGCAGGGAACATTCTGCCATCTGGACCGAGAAGCAGGGGACCTACAGAGAGCCAGAGGAGACAGTGGGGTGAAGGGCCTGCTGTGGTCCTGCTCCCAGGGTCCATGACACCCCCGAGTAATAAATCTATTCTTGCTGTTTTGCTTAAGTTAGCTTGAGTTAATTTCTACTGCTGGCAACCAGAGTTCAAATGACTCTTCTTCTTTTCTCAACTCTACCTCCTCCTCTGTATTTCTGCTGCGGCATTCTTGCTAACTGACACCCCAACCCCACCTGTCCTTTTATCTGCTTCCCCTCTAATCTGTGCTCCACTTTGCTTCCAGATTTCTCTATAAGTCAATTCTAATCCTGCCACTCCTCAGCTTACAATATCAGGGGCACTCCAGACAGAAAGGAGGTAAAGCATACAGGCAAGAGCCCCAGCTCTGGAGTGGGACCACCTGGACTGAAATCCTAGCTCTGACACCTATGCGCTGTGTAGCCCAGGAGGTGACTGCATCTCCCTCTGCCTCAGGGGGCTTGTCTATAAGATGGGATCATTTAATAAGCTAATGTGCTTAAAGCACTTGCCACACAGACGTGAGTGCTTAATCAATGTCAACTTCTACTGTCAGAATAAAGTTCAAGGTCTGTAGTTTATAAAAACCCCTCTGAATAGTCACCTTGCCCCTGCTCCTGCACTCCCCATACCAGCTGCCTGGAGCCCTTGCTCTATTCACGCTGCTCAGAGTTCATGTTTTTTTCCCTCCTCAACATGTTGCCACGTGCACCTCCCTCTGCTCAGAATGCCTCTCCCCTCTTTCCACTACATGAACCCATGTATGCCACATGCCGTGGTTCATGCTCATTCCTTCCATAGTCATTTGGTGCCCAGGTCAGATTTAGATGCTTCTCTTCCATGTTTGTATATCCCGTATATCCCAGGTACACACCTGTAACTCTCACCTGTTCTGTGCTGTATCATCACTTACTTACCTGTCTTCCCTACTAGGCAGTGAATATTTGACACCATCTCTAGTACTTGTCTAGTGCCTGGTATACAATAATTGCCAATAAATGTTGGTTGGCTGGCAGGAGGGAGGAGAACCGAAGAACAGGTATTGTGATCAGGCAGTTGGGTTGGCCTAGGGATAAGGGGCACTTTTTTGAAGGGTCAGTAGAGAAAACAATTTGAATGAGGAGCTGGTAATGTTTCATGACTGACCAGGTAAGAGGGTCAGGGAGTGTGGAGAGGCAACATGAGAAAGAGGTAGACCAGATACAGAAACAGGGAGAGCTCAGTGGCGATGGGCTGCGAGGAGGGATGACTCTGCCTTCAGATATATTGCTCTCCAGATGGCAAAGGGTTGTCCAGTCAACACCGGGAGTTAGAAGGTGTGCTGCCCAGAAAAGGGGAGAAGTGAGCACTGTCCATGTAGCTGGCACCTGCCTCAGAGCTAAGAGCTGAGGCCATGAGGGAAACAGAAAAATGTAAGGGTCAGAGGCCCGAGGCCCAATGTAGGGGAAGGTCCTGAATGCAAATTAGAGGCAGAAAATCAGCGTTCTCTGAGCATTGGAGTCACTGATACACAGAAGGGAGATGAATTCTCTGAGCCTTTTCTGAGGACCAAACTGCAAAAAGCCTATTAGAGGGGGTACAAAGGAGCAATTAGGTTATGATAGAAGAACTGCCCAAGTAGTTAGCTGCTGTTTATTTTCTCCTCTTTAGGGCTCCCGGGCTGGTGAGGACAAATAACCCAGCAGTAAGAACATTTCTCTGACAACCTGCCCTGAGGCCTAGTGGGGTGGTGGTGGTGCTGGAGCTTCTCCATCACTCACCTGGGAAGCAGCTCAGGAACCCCTGGTCCGGAAGGCAGGGCTCGGCCCCTTGCTCCAGCTGGGAAATCAGAGGAGGCTTAGGGAAAGCAGAACCTGGTGGTGAAGGAGTAGGAGTGCTCAGAGCATGTAACTGTCCTAAACGCCCAGCCTTGACCCCTCCGCTTACACAGAGAAACAGGAAAGAAATGGCCATCAGGGTAGAGAAAAGGGTTTGTTCAGGGGTCTGGTCATGGGTAACCATGTAGGGACATTCTCCAAGGAGTCCCCCTCAGATAGGCAGAGGAGATCCTAAGAACATTTCCCTGTTCTTGCGGTTATTTTGCTGTAGAACAGAGACCTCACACACATGGATGAACAAAACAAGTGAAAGAAAGCGGAGAGGGGAGAAGGCGAGGCCGAGCCCAGGGCTGTTCTTACCCACTGCCAACATGTTCCTATAGTTTTCCAGCATCACGTCTGTGTAGAGGAGCCTCTGCATGCGGTTCAGACACCGCCACTCTGGGCTGCTGAAGCGCACAGCCACGTCCTCGAAGGTCAGGGAGGTCAGCGGGTGCCGGGGCAGTGCAGCCGTGCAGTCCTGGGGGACACAGTAGAGACACGGAAGGCGATGACTGCGTGTGTACTGAGGCAAGGTTGAGAGGAGGTGCGGGTTCCTGGGGTGGAACCACAGGGGGCATCATGGGAGCACCTGATTTGGGAGGTGAGCAGGTAGCTGTGGCGGGGCTGTGTCTGCAGGGAGGGCGTGGGAGCCGCTGCTTCCCCAGGCCCAGCTCCTGGCTGTGGTCGCCTTGGGCTCCTCTCTCGGCCGGGTTCCGGCTCCCCAGCTTCCATCTCTGGCAGCAGCTGGATGCTGAGGGCTCGGCAGGGCTGAGGGAGACAGGTGGAGGGTGGGGTGGGCTGTCAGTGTGGCAGTGTTCATGCTTTCCTCTGCCTCCCCATTGTTTCTGCAGCTGGACACAGGCACTGGGTGCCTGCACCCACCACCAGGGCTTTCCCTGGTCTCTCCATCCCACGATGACCTCACCCTTTCTGGGCCCACATCACTGACTCTACCCTCTCTTCCAGTATTTGTTTTTTTTTTTTTTTTTTTAATTTTTATTTATTTATGATAGTTAGAGAGAGAGAGAGAGAGAGAGAGAGGCGCAGAGACACAGGCAGAGGGAGAAGCAGGCTCCATGCACCGGGAGCCCGACGTGGGATTCGATCCCGGGTCTCCAGGATCGCGCCCTGGGCCAAAGGCAGGCGCCAAACCGCTGCGCCACCCAGGGATCCCTCTTCCAGTATTTGGACGCTGAAGTCATTTCTTCCAGAAAGACTTAGGGTAGGGATGGGCAGGGGGCACAGAAATATCCAGGGACAAGCCTAGAGTTTATTCCTTTAGGTAACTGCAGGGCTGCCCTACCTCCAGTTAGTTTCTTGGAAAAAATAATTTCTTCTTTGTTCCTCTTATTAGAGAAATACTGCCTTCCCCCTGTGATTCTGTCTCTCCTGTTAATTCTGAGCATGAAGCCACCCTCCCCACCCGGCTGGAGGACAGCACACACAGCTTTTGCCATCGTCCAGGTAGTGTCCACACCGACTGGATGGGATGTAGGTCCACATGGCTAGTCCACAACTCAAATTCACTTCTGCTGGGCCAGCTCTACCTTTCTGTAGCTTCAGTGTTTGCAGCAACTAACTGTTCTAGAAAGTTCATCAACACATCCCCAATCTGAGTCTGAATGATTTCTCTCACAAAATACGGTGTGTGTGTGGGGGTGGGGGTGGGGGTGGGGGGGCGGGGGCGGGGGGGGGCATTAGTCATCAATTGGTAAGACCCTGGGATTACCCGAGGCCTTTGTTCCACAAAGTCATTCCAATTTTACCATAAATTCAATTTAGGAGCAAACTGGTTTCTTCCCATGGTTCTTCTTTGGTTTAGGTTACTCTCGGTTCTTGACCAAGACCTGGGCTGTTAGTCCTCAGGCCCGTCTGTGCCTCCATGTCTCGCTCTATGAGCCCAGGCGCTCTGTAATTCTTTGTCACAAACAGTTCCACACCCAGGACACCTTGGTGGCTTAGCGGTTGGGCATCTGCCTTCAGCTCAAGGCATGATCCCGAAGTCCCGGGATTGAGTCTCACATCAGGCTCCCCGCAGGGAAGCCTCTCTCTCTCTCTCTGTGTCTCTCATGAATAAATAAATAAAATCTTAAAAAGCAAAACAGTCCCACACTCTCCTGGCCTGCACACAGCTCATAGCACATGCTAGCTCTGCTCTGCTCTTTGTGACATCAAAAATGTAAACCTCCCAACTGGAAGTTTTTTTTTTTTTTTTTCTAATCCACATTTTATTATGAACATTTTCAAATATACAGAATAGCTGAAAGAATTGTTTAGTAAGCATCCACACACTTACCTTCATGTTTGTGATGTGCTCTCCCACTTACCTACCCAACTAACTAGCCCTCTATTAATCCACTGTACTTTTTGCTGCATTTAAAAATAATCAAAGACATGAGCATACTTCACCCCACAACACTCTATGGCACATATCATGGACTAAAATTCAATATTTGTTTACATTCTCATTTTTGAGGTAAAATTTACACACAGTAAAATTAGCAAGTCATAAGTAGATGAGTTTCGACAATGCATACCTGTATTTAACCCTATTTCCCCTCCTGATACATCCCAGTTGGATTTTTACTATACCTTCTTCACAGACTGGGAAAGTTTTATCAACTCACAATAGTTCTTTATTAAAAGTGTTCATTTTGTTAAAAATTTTTTTTGAATTGTGGCAAAAAATATGTAACAAGATTTACTGTCTTAACTTTCTTTCTTTCTTTCTTTCTTTCTTTCTTTCTTTCTTTCTTTCTTTCTTTCTCTTTCTTTCTTTCTTTCTTTCTCTCTCTCTCTCTCTTCTCTCTCTCTTTCCTTCCTTCCTTCCTTCCTTCCTTCCTTCCTTCCTTCCTTCCTTCCTTCCGTCCTCTCTCTCTCTCTCTTCTTTCTTTCTTCTCTTTCTTTTTCTTTCTTTCTTTCTTTTCTTTCTTTTCTTTCCTTCCTTCCTTCCTTCCTTCCTTCCTTCCTTCCTTCCTTCCTTTCTCTCTCTCTCTCTTCTTTCTTTCTTTTTCCTTCCTTCCTTCCTTCCTTCCTCTCTCTCTCTTCTTTCTTTCTTTCTTTCTTTCTTTCTTTCTTTCTTTCTTTCTTTCTTTCTTTCTTTCTTTCTTTCTTTTTCTTCTTTCTTTCTTTCCTTTCTCTCTCTCTCTCTCTCTTTCTCTCTTTCTTTCTTTAAGAAGGAGGATGGGGAGGGGCAGAGGGAGACAGGATTCCACAATCCTGAGATCATGACTTGAGCCAAAATCAAGAGTTGGACACCTAACCTACTAAGCCACCCAGGCACTCCATCTTCTTAACCATTTCTAAGCATACAGTTCAACACTGTTAAAAATACAATGTTCAATGATGTGGATGGAGCTAGAGTATTATGCTGAGCAAAATAAGTCAGAGAAAGACAGTTATTATTGGTTCCATTCATATGTCCAATTTAAGAAACAAAGGTGAAATCAGAAAAGGAGATAAACCATAAGAGAATCTTAATTACAGGAAACATACTACGGGTTGCTAGAGAGGAGGGGGTGCGGGGACGGGTTAACTTGGGGATGGGCATGAAGGAAGGCACATGATGGGATGAGCACTGGGAGTTAGAGGCTACTGATGAATCACTGACTTCTGCACCTGAAATCAATACTGCATTGTATGCTAACTACCTAAAATTTAAATTAAAATTATAAGAAAAAAAATCCAATGTTATGTAATCTCCAGGATTTTTTCATCCTGCAAAACTGAAACTCTATACCCATTATACAACTTGCCATCTCTCCCTTTCTAATCCCTGGTCACTACAATGATTCTCGAACTTTATTTTTTAGCTTCATATTTTGAAAAGTCTGTTTTTGCCTTCAATGAGCAGATTTCCATGCCCTGGAAGCATGTCCTCCCACTCCCCCATGTCCCAGCTCTGTGTTCAGCTGCCATCCTCCTGGCACAATAGCCTGTGAGCCTCACCTTTTTCCTGCAGGGGCTGGGCACCAGGGATCCACAGCAGCGCTGGTCCTGGATGCTCATGTGATGCTATCACCTATTGCAATGCACAGGAAAACTCAGGCGACGGAATGGAGGAAAATGAGCTCTAATCAACTGTAAAGTTTGGTCTATGGAAATCATCTCCCAGAAACACCAAGAGGAGAGAGAAAATCAGGGACTCAGTCCCTGATCCACCTTAAGCAAAACAGAAAAGTCTTCCCATTATTCTCTACAACTGGAAGGCTTTCATGGTTACCAGGCTGTCCAGGAAAAATATTTTGAAGTGGGAAACTTCTACCATTTCTCCCCCTGCTTTCCTTTTCTGTACTCACTTCCTCCTCATGATATGTTGCAGACCCTCCTTTTCTTACCTGCTGCATCTTTTTACCCAGCTTTCTTTATGGTCTTCCACTGTGTCCAGATTCTTCCCAGCTGCTTGGGTCAAACTTCCAGAGTCAGTTCCGACTTTGCCCAGGCAACATGTTTTGAGGTGGCCTGGTGGATGCCAGCCAGAGGGCCCTTGCTGACCCACAGTGCAGCTGCTGTTGGCCTGATGTGTGACACAATGCCCTGGATTTGAGGCTCATCAGCAGCATTGGGCCAGCTGTGGTCTCACACCTTGTTTTCCTGAATATTCCATGAAAAGGAAAAGAGGAAAGTGATCAGAGCAAAAAGAAGGGATCTTTTTAAAGGATTGTCTATAGAAGAAGAGGGAGCACACAAAGACATGGAAAATGTCATGTATCTGGAGTACAACCTCCATAGCTACCACCCCGATCCAGGCCATCGCCACCCGCCTTGCTCTCCATGATTACTGACTGTTCTCCTTGCTTCTATCCTTCCCCTTTGCCTCTTCTCAATACAACAGAGTGGTGTGCTTAACACATAAGCTAGATGATTTCACGTCTACCTAAAACCTCCCAATCTCCAGTCTACACCGTGGTATGCAAAGCTGTTATACATGCGCACATCGCTTCTAACCACCTTCCTCATTTATTCAGAATAAGAGCTTAAGTCTTCAGGGGCATACAAGTCTAGAGGATGTGTGGATTCATATTCATGCCCCTTCTACTCTCCTCCTTCAACGGTCCTCAGTCACACAGACTTTCTCGTTCACCTCAGGGCCTTTGCACTGGTTGGCTGTCCCTTCCACCTCAAGGCAAATGATCTTGCTTCCAAGGGTTCGCCTGTACCCATCTTCCCAAGATCCACTCCAGGTGCCCTACCTGACTGCCGTCTACTCTCTCCTTCCACCCAGACGCCTTACCTGGCTTTCCCTTTCTTCTGGTTTTCAACAGCACTTGACCACTTTCCAACATGGCAAGTGACTCGGCACTACGGTCGGCCTCTTCAGGCTCCCTGCCGTGTGCCTGGCTGTGCTTCCAACACCTGCATCAGCGACCGCACCCGTGGCTCGATGAGAGAATACAGGCAGCGACGCTGGGGAGCAATAACTGGGGGCACAAAAAGGGTCATGGGCTGCTGGGCGCGAGAAGAGGGGAGGGAACCCGAACACCTGCGAGAAAGTTCCGTCTGAGCGGAGAGCCCGCCCTCCCGCTGGCGCCCCGGGGGCACTCGGGGAGCAGCCAGGAGCTCCCGGCGGACTGCCCGACCCACACCGGCTGGAGGCGGACCTTCCAGCCGTCGCCTCCCGGAACCGCCAGCAAACTGCACAGCTTTACTTCCGAGTCGCCCACCAGCCACTTCCGGCGACCTTCTAGGAAACGCCGCCGCCACTCGCTGGTCCCAACTTCCCGGGAGATTCGGCCGAGCCTCCTACCACGTGCACGTACCCCGCTTTCGCGAGAGTTCCTGCGGGCACGAGGGGTGCGGGGGTCGCAACGTGGGCACGTGGGCACGTGACCACGTGAGCACGTGACCACGTGAGCACAGACCCGTTGTGGTCCGGGCTCGGGTCCTCTCTGGAGCGCACGGGAGTTTTGTGAGATAAATCTGCGAAAAAGTCACTTTTAAATATGAGCCTGAAACACAAGATAAATAACGGACTGCACTTTTTCAAAAATCGAAAAATTCGTTATGAAAAATTTAAGCCTGTACAAAAGTTGGGAGAAGACTAATGAACCCAGGTGTACTCATCCCTCAAACTTAGTAATAAGATTCTGCCGCACCCACCCCCACCGTTTTTCTTGCTGAAATATTTGAAAAAGCAAAACCCGAACATTATTTCAATATTATGCTTTTCAGAATGTATTTCTTTCAAAATTTCACTTAGTCAACATACATGATTAGTTTTAGAAGTAGCCTTAATAATTTGTCGGTTGCTATAACACCCAGTGCTCATCCCATCATGTGCCCCCTTTAATGCCCGTTACCCAATTACCCCATCCCCCCACCCTTCTCCCCTTCTGCAACTCTTTGTTTCCCAGAGTTAGGGAGTTTCTCATGGTTGGTCTTCCTCTCTGATTTTTCCCCATTTAGTTTCCCTCCTTTCCCTTGTGGTCCCTTTCACTATTTCTTAAATTCCACATATGAGTGAAACTATATGATGACTCCCCCCCCCATTGGTTTATTTCACTCAGCATAACACCCTCCAGTTCCATCCATGTGTCAAAGTATATGGTAAGTATTCATCCTTACTGATGGCTGAGTAATATTCCATTGTATATATACACCACATCTTCTTTATCCATTTGTCTGTCGATGGACATCATGGCTCCTTCCACAGTCTGGCTATTGTGGACATTGCTGCTATGAACATTGGGGTGCAGGTGTCCCATTGTCTCAATACATCAGTATCTTTGGAGTAAATACCCAGGAGTGCAATTGCTGGTCATAGGGTAGTTCTATTTTTAACTTCAGAATACATATCTTAAGAATTAATGGACATTTAAAAAATATTTATTTATTCATGAGGGACACAGAGACAGAGGCAGAGAGAGAAGCAGGCTCCATGCAGGGAGCCCAACATGGGACTCGATCCCAGGTCTCCAGGATTACGCCCTGGGCCAAAGGTGGTGCTAAACTGCTGAGCCACCAGGGCTGTCCAGTTATGGACATTTAAAACAGAACCACAGTGCCATTATCCCACCTAAAAAATTTAAATGATTCCTGGTTACCATCTAGTACTGAGTTCTTACTAAACTTGCCTAAATAAATAAAACGTGCTGCTTTTTTGAATCAAGATCCAAGTCTACATACTTTTGGGTTATTTTAATTTTTTTAAAAATTTAGATCTATAATAGTTCCTCCTTCCGTGTCTCACTAACCCTCGTTCCCCCAATTAAATAAATTTGTCATTTGTCCCGAATTTTTGCATGCTGGTTTTATTTGTATTTTCATTTAATTCATTTCTCTAGCCTTGTATTTCCTGTTAACTAGATGCTAGCTCTAAGAATTTGATTTGAGTTTGATTTACCTTTATGGGTAAGAATTCTTAGGTGGTGCTCTTTTTGCTTTATATCAGGAGGCATATAATGTCTAACTATTCCACTCTCTATGATGCTAAGATTGATTTATAAGTGCAGCACTTGATAGGTGGATCTCTCCATGTAATGTTCCCCATCAACCTTTCATTTGGTGCTTTCACCTACTGATCTTGACCTAAATCAACCATTTCATTAGGGTTTGCAAAATGGTGGTTTTTCTAACTTAACAATTTTTTTCATGTTTATGAACAAGAATTTCTTTTAAAGAAGGATTTTCTCTCAACAACATATAAATTTAGGGCTATTTGGTTATCCTGAAATGTAGTTCTTACAGGAAGGACAATGTTTACTTTTCAGTTTAATTGCCAGTATTCAGAGCAATAGTTGTTTACCTTAGGTGCCATGACATGTTGGCCATTAATGAGCCCTGCCTTCTGGATTCATTCCTTGTGTAGCTCTCTTGCACATTGTACCAAAGCTGATGTGTGTCATCGGTCCAATATAGCAGAGATGATGTTATGTTATGTTACTTCTAATGTTAAGTTATAAAGGAGACTGTGGCTTCCAAATTTGCCTCTCTCTCCCTGCCCCTCAGATCACTCACTCTGAGGGAGGCCAGCTGTCCTATGGTGAGAAGTAGCCCATGTGGTGAGGAACTGAAGCCCCCTGCCAACAGCCAAGTGAGTGAGTTTAAAAGTGCATCCTCCAGCCCCCAGTCAAGCCTTCAGATGACCGCAGCACAGCTAACAGACCCCAAACTAACAGCTAAACTGTTCTCAGATTCCTGATCTGCAGAAACTGTATGAGGTAATAAGCATCTCATGTTTGATCCTAAATTTGGGGGGTACTGTGTTATGCAGCAATTGATAATTTTTTTTTTGGTTTGTTTTATTTTTTTGAATCTCATTACAGACTTGTGGAAATTTATAGGTATGTATGTATGTATGTATGTGTTTTTTAAAGATTTTATTTATTCATGAGAGACACACAGAGAGAGGCAGAGACATAGGCAGAGAGAGAAGCAGGCTCCCCATGGGGAGCCTGATGTGGGGGACTTGATTCCAGGACCCTGGGATCATGCCCTGAGCCAAAGGCAGACGCTCAACCACTGAACTACCCAGATGCACTGAAGACAAACAGTTCTAAGGACAAAACAGTCATAAACCAAGAAAAGAACAATTTTAATATTGAGACTTGGGACTTGCTAATGGGAATTTTGTGATGCTAGGTCTCTTAACCCAGGTACCACTATTTATTTAAAAAAATATTTCTTTATTTGAGAGAGAGAGAGCGAGCATGTGCATAAGCAGGGACAAGGGATAGAGTGAGAGGAAGAGAGAGAATCCTCAAGCTGACTCCCTGCTGAACACAGAGCCAAATGCAGGGCTCCATCTCAGGACCCTGAGATCATGAGCTGAGCTGAAATCAAGAGTCAGCCACTTAACCAACTGAGCCACCCAGATGCCCCTACATACTCATAGATTTTTAAAAAACATTCAAGGAGTATTAACCAATTGTAGTTATTATTTTTGATGTCCAATGATTCTGTCTTTGGCAGGTGGGAGTGCCTTTATTTTGACTCCTCTGTCCTTTTCATCTAACTCTGAAAGTCTTGGATAGCTTTTTTTTTTTTTTTTTTTAGCTGTTTTACTTTCTAGCAGGACAAGATATTTCAGGCTTATTTTGTATATTTCCTGCTCCATTTCTACAAGGCCTCAGGCATTTCTCCAAGAGTCTTGGTTCTTTTCAGTGGGGAGAATGACTGCATATCTTTGTGAATAATCACAATTATCTTCACCTAAAGCATATCAAAATTAAATCAAATTTACTTAATTATGGGGTTGAATTCAGGTTAACCCACTTGGTATCTGTGTGTGTGAGACCCTAACCAAGTTCTGTCTCCTGTCCCCAGTTTCCTTATCTGCCAAATGGATCCAGTATAAGTACCTGACTTTTGGAGTTGTTCTAAGGATTAACTCAGATAATATACTGAAGTAATTTAATACACTGCCTGGCCTCAAATTTTATGATTAGAGCAATAGAATTGCAAATCTGGATGGTACCATAGTGATCATTAGGTACAATTCCTTCATTTCATGCTTGAGAAGACAAAGGCCCAAAAGAGAAAAAATTTGCCTAAAACTACAAAGGAGAACAAAGAAAAGAAGAGAAACCAATGACTCCAGAGTCTTGGATCTTAAATCTGGGTTATTTTTTTTAAAATTTAAAGTATGTATCTTTTTTTAATAATAAATTTATTTTTTATTGGTGTTCAATTTGCCAACATACAGAATAACACCCAGTGCTCATCCCGTCAAGTGCCCCCCTCAGTGCCCGTCACCCATTCACCCCACCCCCTGCCCTCCTCCCCTTCTACCACCCCTAGTTCTTTTCCCAGAGTTAGGAGTCTTCATGTTCTGTCTCCCTTTCTGATATTTCCTACCTATTTCTTCTCCCTTCCCTTCTATTCCCTTTAACTATTATTTATATTCAAACCTGGGTTATTTTGAATGTAAACACAGTCATTACAGCCCAGTCAGGTTTTCTATTTATTGAAAGATAAATGAGTTTAGGCATCACAATCCTGGACTTCATCAAGATAAAAAGCTTTTGCACAGCAAAAGAAACAATCAACAAAACTAAAAGGCAACATATTAATTGGGAGAAGATATTTGCAAGTGACATATTTGATAAAGGGTTAGTATCCAAAATCTATAAAGAAATTATCAAACTCAACAGCCCAAAGATAAATGATCCAGTTAAGAAATGGGCAGAAGACACGAACTTGTCCAAAGAAGACATCCACTACCCCTTGTTCATTTCCCAGAGTTAGGTGTCTCTCATGTTTTGTCACCCTCACTGATATTTTCACTCTTTTGAACTCCAATAAAAAATATATATATATGAAAAATAAAGGAGGGCCTGGTCCTCAGACTAAAGGCAAAAACAAAAACAAAAACAAAAACAAAACAAAAAACAAAACAAAACAAAACAAAACAAAACGACATCCAGATAGCTAACCGACACATGAAAAGATGCTCAACATCACTCATCATCAGGGAAATGCAAATTAAAACCACAATGATATAACACCTCACACCTGTCAGAATGGCTAAAATTAACAAGTCAACAGATGTTGGCAAGGATGTGGAGAAAGGGGAACCCTCTTGCACTGTTGGTGGGAATGCAAGCTGGTGCATCCACTCTGGAAGTAGTATGGAGTTTCCTCCAAAGTTAAAAATAGAGCTACCCTATGACCCAGGAGTTACACTAGTAGGCATTTACCTCAAAGATACAAATGTAGTGAAACACTGGGACACCTACACCTCAATGGTCACAGCAGCAATGTCCACAATAGCCAAACTGTGGCAAGAGCCACGATATTCTTTGACAGATGAATGGATAAAGAAGATGTGGTGTATATACAATGGAATATTACTCAGCAATCAGAAAGGATGAGTATCTACCATTTCCATTGACATGGATGGAACTGGAGGGTATTATGCTGATTGAAATAAGTCAGTCAGAGAAAGAATTATATTGTTTCACTCATATATGGAATATAGGAAAGAGCACAGAGAATCAGAGGAAGGAGGGAAAACTGAATGGGAAGTCCTTAGGGAGAAAAACTATGAGAGACTCTTAATTATAGGAAACAAACGAAGGGTTGCTGGATGACAGGTGGGTGGGGGGTTGGAGTAATTGGGTAATGGGCATTAAGGAGGGCATGTGATGTGAAGAGCACTGGGTATTATTATTCTAATATTGTTTTGCTTTATGGTATCACTGATTTTTGAAGCCTCCCCTCATGGTCCATTAGTTGTTTTTCTCTCTTCTTCAGATTCCTTCTTTTCCTTCATCTTACCTTCTGTGTCACTGACTCTCTTGCCTTATTTGCCCTAGCTGGTAGAGTGTCCATTTTATTTTATTTTTATTTTTTTTTATTTTTATTTTTTTAAATTTTTATTTATTTATGATAGTCACAGAGAGAGAGAGAGGCACAGAGACACAGGCAGAGGGAGAAGCAGGCTCCATGCACCGGGAGCCCAACGTGGGATTCGATCCCGGGTCTCCAGGATCGCGCCCTGGGCCAAAGGCAGGCGCCAAACCGCTGCGCCACCCAGGGATCCCGAGTGTCCATTTTAGACTGCATCTGACTTAAGCATCATTTAAATATCATGTAATCTTTGAGCTACTGAGTCCATGAAATACTGATTAGCCCCCACTTTCTTGTACTAACACCATAATCACATTCACATTTAAATGTAACAACTGCACTAAGATTCAGTGAAGTCTTTATTCACTGTGAATGTTGGAGAAAAACTGGATGTGGGACTGGTGGAAAAATTGATGAATTTGGTTTGTTAAATCTATTTTTGGTGGGATATTTATAGTTTTTTCATGTGCACTCCTATTAGATACATTTGTAGTTGGATCTCTGCCAAAATAAACCAGGAAAGCCCTCCTCTGGTTAATGTGTGCTGTAAGAAGTGTTTATGTAGGACTCTAAAGGCTAGCGGGTTAACATGGTGTAGACCATGAGGATTGGTGCCCCACAGAGGTGATTAACAGATCTTAGGCCACAATTAGAGGGTTATCCAAACAAGTACTGTAGGAAAGTTTCCTTTGAGACATTGGGTTTCATCTTGTCTTTTATTCCTTTTTTCTCCCTTAGATTTCTTTCATGGAAATTAATTTCAGAGGTGGATATTAGTATGTATTACATTTTCTGTTGAAGATTAAAAATATAATGGAAACCATGTGTATAAAAATCAGCACATTTAACTGATCTTTGTTTTTTTCAGTGAGTAAGACATCAGTCAAGTTGGAAAAATACAAGCAATTATCTAGGAGTTGTGTTTTCAGGAAAGAAAATACTTGTTTTTAAAAGATTATAAATTAATCATAATTGGTGTATTTCATGAGCCATATCATCATTGTTCCACTTTTAATGAATTAAAAATGGTACCATGAACATATCATAGGCTACCACTCAATTCAAGAATTGGTATCTTACTACTAGTGTATAGTTACCTCTATGCCCTTACACTCTCTCTTGTTTGTACCTGTCCCACAGGGAAATAATGATCTTGAATTTTGTGTTCATCACATACTTGCATTAGAATATAATTTCTAGGGATGCCTGGGTGGCTCAGTGGTTGAGCATCTGCCTTTGGCTCAGGGTGTGGTCCCGGGGTCCCAGGGTCCTGGGGTGGAGTCCTGCATTGGGCTCCCTGCATGGAGCCTGCTTACCCTCTGCCTCCATCTCTGCCACTCTCTTTGTGTCTCTCATGAATAAATAAATAAAACCTTTAAAAATATAATTTCTATATCAATACATTCAGATGCATATGTCAATACCAAAATGCATGTATTTTAAAAATTAATTTATTTGAACTTCCACACAAGATGTATCTTTTCCCCCATTTCTTTATGTCTTCCTCAAGTTCTTTCCTAAATGTTCTGTATTGTTTAGAGGACAGAAATTTTACCTCTTTGGTTAGGTTTTTCCTAGATATCTTATGGATTTTGGTGCAATTGTAAATGGGATCAATTCCTCTTTCTTCAGTGTCATTGTGAGTGTATAGAAATGCCACTGACTTCTGTGCATTGATTTTGTATCCTGCCATGCTGCCAAATTGCTGGATGACTTCTAGCAATCTTGGGGTGGAGTCTTTTGGGTTTTCCAGGTACAGTATCATGTCATCTGTGAAGAGGGAGAGTTTGACTTCTTCTTTGCCAATTTGAATGCCTTTTATTTCTTTCTGTTGTCTGATTGCTGAGGCTAGGACTTCCATTACTATGTTGAATAGCAGTGGTGAGAGTGGACATCCCTGACTTGTTCCTGATCTCAGAGGAAAGGCTCCCAGTGTTTCCCCATTGAGAATGATATTTGCTGTGGGCTTTTCGTAGATGGCTTTTAAGATGTTGAGGAAACTGTGTGGAGGTTCCTCAAAGAGTTAAAAATAGACCTGCCCTACGACCCAGCAATTGCACTGTTGGGGATTTACCCCAAAGATACAGATGCAATGAAACGCCGGGACACCTGCACCCCGATGTTTATAGCAGCAATGTCCACAATAGCCAAACTGTGGAAGGAGCCTCGGTGTCCATCGAAAGATGAATGGATAAAGAAGATGTGGTTTATGTATACAATGGAATATTACTCAGCCATTAGAAATGACAAATACCCACCATTTGCTTCAACGTGGATGGAACTGGAGGGTATTATGCTGAGTGAAGTAGGTCAATCGGAGAAGGACAAACATTATATGTTCTCATTCATTTGGGGAATATAAATAATAGTGAAAGGGAATATAAGGGAAGGGAGAAGAAATGTGTGGGAAATATCAGAAAGGGAGACAGAATGTAAAGACTGTGAACTCTGGGAAACGAACTAGGGGTGGTAGAAGGGGAGGAGGGCGGGGGATGGGAGTGAATGGGTGACGGGCACTGGGGGTTATTCTGTATGTTAGTAAATTGAACACCAATATCTGACCAGGAAGAGGAGTATCATTTATTAGCCACCTTCATACCTCAGCAGACTTATTCAGAACAATGATACAATTTGTAAAAATCAGAATAATGATACAATTTGTAAACAAATTGGCTGGTCAGTGCTGGGAATGCTTAATTAAAAATGATTGGTGAATGTTTAAAAAAATAAAAGTTCACTGAATGAATAAAAAAAAAAGATGTTGAGGAATGTTCCCTCTATCCCTACACTCTGAAGAGTTTTGATCAGGAATGGATGCTGTATTTTGTCAAATGCTTTCTCTGCATCTATTGAGAGGATCATATGGTTCTTGTGTTTTCTCTTGATGATTTGATCAATCACATTGATTGCTTTACGAGTGTTGAACCAGCCTTGCATCCTGGGGATAAATCCTACTTGGTCATGGTGAATAATCTTAATGTGCTGTTGGATCCTATTGGCTAGTATCTTGGTGAGAATTTTGGCATCCATGTTCATCAGGGATATTGGTCTGTAATTCACCTTTTTGGTGGGGTCTTTGTCTGATTTTGGAATTAAGGTGATGCTGGCCTCATAGAACGAGTTTGGAAGTACTCCATCCCTATCTTTCTGAACAGCTTTAGTAGAATAGGTATGGTTTCTTCTTTAAACGTTTGATAGAATTCTCCTGGGAGGCCATCTGGCCCTGGACTTTTGTGTCTTGGGAGGTTTTTGATGACTGCTTCAATTTCCTCCCTGGTTATTGGCCTGTTCAGGTTTTCTATTTCTTCCAGTTCCAGTTTTGGTAGTTTGTGGTTTTCCAGAAATGCGTCCATTTCTTCTAGATTGCCTACTTATTGGCGTATAGCTGCTCATAATATGTTTTTAAAATTGTTTGTATATCCTTGGTGTTGGTGGTGATCTCTCCTTTCTCATTCATGATTTTATTTTTTTTATAATAAATTTATTTTTTATTGGTGTTTAACCTACCAACATACAGAACAACACCCAGTGCTCATCCCGTCAAGTGTCCCCCTCAGTGCCCGTCACCCATTCACCCCCACCCCCTGCCCTCCTCCCCTTCCACCATCCCCAGTTCGTTTTCCACAGTTAGGAGTCTTCATGTTCTGACTCCCTTTGTTTCCCACACATTTCCTCTCCCTTCCCTTATATTCCCTTTCACTATTATTTATATTCCCCAAAAGAATGAGAACATACACGGTTTGTCTTTCTCCTATTGACTTACTTCACTCAGCATAATACCCTCCAATTCCATCCACGTTGAAGCAAATGATGGGTATTTGTCGTTTCTAATGGCTGAGGAATATTCCATTGTATACATAGACCACATCTTCTTTATCCATTCATCTTTCGATGGACACCGAGGCTCCTTCCACAGTTTGGCTATTGTGGACATTGCTGCTAGAAACATCGGGGAGCAGGTGTCCCAGCGTTTCATGGCATCTGTATCTTTGGGGTAAATCCCCAACAGTGCAATTGCTGGGTCTTAGGGCAGGTCTACTTTTAACTCTTTGAGGAACCTCCACACAGTTTTCCAGAGTGGCTGCACCAGTTCACATTTCCACCAACAGTGTAAGAGGGTTCCCTTTTCTCCACATCCTCTCCAACATTTTTGGTTTCCTGCCTTGTTAATTTTCCCCATTCGCACTGGTGTGAGGTGGTATCTCATTGTGGTTTTGATTTGTATTTCCCTGATGGCAAGTGATGCAGAGCATTTTCTCATGTGCATGTTGGCCATGTCTATGTCTTCCTCTGTGCGATTTCTCTTCATGTCTTTTGCCCATTTCATGATTGGATTGTTTGTTTCTTTGGTGTTGAGTTTAAGAAGTTCTTTATAGATCTTGGAAACTAGCCCTTTATCTGATATGTCATTTGCAAATATCTTCTCCCATTCTGTAGGTTGTCTTTTAGTTTTGTAGACTGTATCCTTTGCTGTGCAAAAGCTTCTTATCTTGATGAAGTCCCAATAGTTCATTTTTGCTTTTGTTTCTTTTGCCTTCGTGGATGTATCTTGCAAGAAGTTACTGTGGCCGAGTTCAAAAGGGTGTTGCCTGTGTTCTCCTCTAGGATTTTGATGGAATCTTGTCTCACATTTAGATCTTTCATCCATTTTGAGTTTATCTTTGTGTATGGTGAAAGAGAGTGGTCTAGTTTCATTCTTCTGCATGTGGATGTCCAATTTTCCCAGCACCATTTATTGAAGAGACTGTCTTTCTTCCAATGGATAGTCTTTCCTCCTTTATCGAATATTAGTTGACCATAAAGTTCAGAGTCCACTTCTGGGTTGTGTATTCTGTTCCATTGATCTATGTGTCTGTTTTTGTGCCACTACCAGACGGTCTTGATGACCACAGCTTTGTAGTACAACCTGAAATCTGGCATTGTGATGCCCCCAGCTAGGGTTTTCTTTTTTAAAATTCCCCTGGCTATACGGGGTCTTTTCTGATTTCACACAAATCTTAAAATAATTTGTTCTCTCTGAAGAAAGTCCATGTGATTTTGATATCCCCTGTACTCTTAATATCCTTTTTGTATTTCACCCATTCCTCCACCCACCTACCCTGTGGCAACCACTAGTTTGTGTTCTGTATTTAAGAATCTTTTTTTGCTTGTCATTTTTTTTGTTTCTTCATTTTATTTCTTAAATTCTTTTTTTTTAATTTTTTAAATTTTTATTTATTTATGATAGTCACATAGAGAGAGAGAGAGAGAGGCAGAGACACAGGCAGAGGGAGAAGCAGGCTCCATGCACCGGGAGCCCGATGTGGGATTCGATCCCGGGTCTCCAGGATCGCGCCCTGGGCCAAAGGCAGGCGCTAAACCTCTGCGCCACCCAGGGATCCCTATTTCTTAAATTCTATATATGAGTGAAATCATATGGTATTTGACTTATTTCACTCAGCATTGCACTCTCTAGGTCTATCCATGTTGTTGCAAATGATATCATCAGGGAAATGCAAATCAAAACCACAATGAAATATCACCTTTCATCTGTTGGAATGTTTAAGAAAAAGACAAGGAGTAACAAGTGTTTGTGAGAATGGGGAGATAAAGAACCCTTTTGCACTGCTCGTAGGAATGTGAGTTGTTTAGTTATTGTGGAAAACAATATGGAGGTTCCTCAAAAAGTTAGATGTGGCATATGATCCAGTATTCACACTACTGAGTATTTAACCAAAGAAAATAAAAACACTTCTATTTTGTTTTATTTTATTAATTCTAGTATAGTTAACATACAGTGTTACATTAGTCTCCGATGTGCAATATAGTGATTCAACAATTCCATACATCACCCAGTGCTTACCATGACAAGTGCAAAAAAAAAAAAACCCAAAGGAAAACAAAAATACTTAATTCAAAGATACATGTCCTTATGTTTATTGTAGCATTATTTGCAACAGCAAAGATATGGAAGCAATCCAATTGTCCATTGATAGATGAATGGATAAAATAAGTTGTAGCATATACATGATGTATATGTATACATATAGTGGAACATTGCTCAACCACAAAAACATGCATGGTTTTGGATTTAGAAGACAGAGCAGGTAAAAAACATGCATGGATGCTTAAATGTTCATGTAATTCTTCATACGATTGATGGATGAATGAATCTAAATCAATCAAAAGCAGCATTCTGCATGTAAGTGAAGTTATATGGCATTTGTCTTTCTCTGACTTATTTCATTTAGCAGAATACCCTCTAGGTCTATGCATATTTTTGTGAATGGCAAAATTTCAGTCTAAAATAAAAAGGAACATTGTGGACATTGCTGCTATAAACATCGGGGCGCAAGTGTTCCGGTGTTTCATTGCATCTGTATCTTTGGGGTAAATCCCCAGTAGTGCAATTGCTGGGTCGTAGGGCAGATCTATTTTTAACTCTTTGAGGAACCTGTCCACAATAGCCAAACTGTCGAAGGAGCCTCGGTGTCCATCGAAAGATGAATGGATAAAGAAGATGTGGTTTATGTATACAATGGAATATTACTCAGCCATTAGAAACGACAAATACCCACCATTTGCTTCAAAGTGGATGGAACTGGAGGGTATGATGCTGAGTGAAGTAAGTCAATCAGAGAAGGACAAACATTATATGTTCTCATTCATTTGGGGAATATAAATAATAGTGAAAGGGAATATAAGGGAAGGGAGAAGAAATGGTAGGAAATATCAAAAAGGGAGACAGAACATAAAGACTCCTAACTGTGGGAAACGAACTAGGGGTGGTGGAAGGGGAGGAGGGTGGGGGGTGGGGGTGAATGGGTGACAGGTCCTGAGGGGGGCACTTGACAGGATGAGCACTGGGTGTTATTCTGTATGTTGGCAAATTGAACACCAATAAAAAATAAATTTATTATGTAAAAAAATAAAAATAATAAAATAAAATAAAAAGGAACAAACAGGGCAGCCCAGGTGGCTCAGCGGTTTAGCGCTGCCTTCAGCTCAGGGCCTGATCCTGGGGACCGGGGATTGAGTCCCATGTTGGGCTCCCTCCATGGAGCCTGCTTCTCCCTCTGCCTGTGTCTCTGAACCCTGCCCCACCCCCTGTGTGTGTGTGTCTCATGAATAAATAAAATCTTTTAAAAAAAGGACAACCAAACCAGAAACAGATTTATAAATACAGAGGAAAAACTGGTGGTTGCCAGAGGGGGTGGGTAAAATAGGAGAAAGGGATTAAGTGGCACAAACTTTCAGTTATAAAATGGATAGGTCATAGGGATGGAAAGTACAGCATAGGGAATATAGTAATGATACTATAATAACATTATATGGTTAAAGTGGTGATTACACTTATCGTGACAAGCATTTCATAATGTATATGATTATTGAATCACTATGTTGAACACCTTAAAGTGTAACATTGTATATCAACTGTACACTTATGGTCTAGAAGGGTAGAGAGGAATGACCACGGTGTTTGGTTTGATTTATTCATGGTGGTCCCACTATTTTCTGAGAAATTGAGACCTATTGCATTTGTTCAGCCTTTCTCCCAGAATGGTGTGGACATCTCTGTGGACCCAGTTAAAGAGCAATGTTTGTTGTTTAAAGTTAGAAATGTAGTTAGGGAGATTTTCAAAGGATTCACTTCTTCCTGAGTAGGAAGGCAGACCCTTGGGACCTCATTATTGAGCTGGCTGTGTACAAGATAGTGAGGAGCTCATTTTATCCAGGTCCCCAAGGACTCTGTTATACTTGGAAGAGAGACCTGACGAGATGTTTTGTCCCATGCTCCATACAGCTATTGAAGTTTCTAATATTTCATTTCTGTTCACTTGGTGATGTAGCCTCTGGGGTCATCTCTTTCAGAGAGGAAAGAAATGATTAAGGATTGCTTATTGTTGAAGGCTAGGTGAGTTGATCATCCCCCTCTCCCTGAGCCTGTCCCTGGTGGATCCTGCCCTGAGTGATGTTGCCACTGGGCCAGTCCTCAGTGCTGGTGCCATCTTTGTCCTCAAATTTGTCAGTAATCATCATCATTCACTCCCCAACAATGGCAACAGGTGAAGGATTTGGTTGGAACCTCTATGAAAAATAGGTCCTAAAAAAAAAAAAAGAAAAAGAAAAATAGGTCCTAAGAGGGGCAATATGTTTTTATACATTCCAGAGATAATGATCAGAATGCTCTTTAATGCATAATTCTACTTAACAGGACAAAAAGACCAGCTGTGGAAAATGCATATAATACCATTTACTTCAATTAAATACCTACAATGTCGTATTTTATATTATGTCAGGATACATTACTATGTAATAAAATGGAAAGAACAATAAAGATGGAGCCCTGATGTCCTTCGACAGATGAATGGATAAAGATGTGGTCTATATATACAATGGAATATTAGCCATCAGAAAGGACGAATACCCATCATTTGTTTGATGTGGATGGAACTGCAGGGTTTATGTTGAGTGAAGTAAGTCAATCAGAGGACAATCATATGGATTCATTCATATGGGGAATATAAGAAATAGTGTAAGGGATTATGAGGGAAAGGAGGGGACTGAGTAGGAAAAATTAGAGAGGGAGACAAACCATGAGAGACTCCTAACTCTGGGAAATAAATAAAGGGTTGCAGAGGGGGAGGTGGGGGAGAGGATGGGGTAACCAGGTGACGGGCACTGAGGAGGGTACTTGATGGGATGAGCACAGGGAGTTTTTTTTTTAATAATTTTATTTTTATTTTATTTTTTATTTTTATTTTTAATAAATTTAATTTTTATTGGTGTTCAATTTACCAACATACAGAATAACACCCAGTGCTCATCCCGTCAAGTGCCCCCCTCAGTGCCCGTCACCCATTCACCCCCACCCCCGCCCTCCTCCCCTTCCACCACCCCTAGTTCATTTCCCACAGTTAGGAGTCTTTATGTTCTGTCTCCCTTTCTGATATTTCCCACACATTTCTTCTCCCTTCCCCTATATTCCCTTTTACTATTATTTATATTCCCCAAATGAATGAGAACATATAATGTTTGTCCTTCTCCGACTGACTTATTTCACTCAGCATAATATCCTCCAGTTCCATCCACGTTGAAGCAAATGGTGGGTATTTGTCATTTCTAATAGCTGAGTAATATTCCATTGTATACATAAACCACATCTTCTTTATCCATTCATCTTTCGATGGACACCGAGGCTCCTTCCACAGTTTGGCTATTGTGGACATTGCTGCTAGAAACATCGGGGTGCAGGTGTCCCGGCGTTTCATTGCATCCGCATCTTTGGGGTAAATCCCCAGCAGTGCAATTGCTGGGTCGTATGTAGGGCAGATCTATTCTTAACTCTTTGAGGAACCTCCACACAGTTTTCCAGAGTGGCTGCACCAGTTCACATTTCCACCAACAGTGTAAGAGGGTTCCCTTTTCTCCGCATCCTCTCCAACATTTGTGGTTTCCTGCCTTGTTAATTTTCCTCATTCTCACTGGTGTGAGGTGGGATCTCATTGTGGTTTTGATTTGTATTTCCCTGATGGCAAGTGATGCAGAGCATTTTCTCATGTGCGTGTTGGCCATGTCTATGTCTTCCTCTGTGAGATTTCTGTTTCATGTCTTTTGCCCTTTTCATGATTGGATTGTTTGTTTCTTGGGTGTTGAGTTTAATAAGTTCGTTATAGATCTTGGATACTAGTCCTTTATCTTATACGTCATTTGAAAATATTTTCTCCCATTCTGTAGGTTGTCTTTCAGTTTTGTTGACTGTTTCTTTTGCTGTGCAGAAGCTTCTTATCTTGATGAAGTCCCAATAATCCATTTTTGCTTTTGTTTCCCTAGCCTTCATAGATGTGTCTTGCACCAGGTTGTTGTGGCCAAGTTCAAAATGGGTGTTGCCTGTGTTCTCCTCTAAGATTTTGATGTACTCTTGTCTCACATTTAGATCTTTCATCCATTTTGAGTTTATCCTTGTGTATGGTGTAAGAGTGGTCTAGTTTCATTCTTCTGCATGTGGCTGTCCAATTTCCCCAGCACCATTTATTGAAGAGACTGTCCTTTTTCCAGTGGATAGTCTTTCCTGATTTGTTGAATATTAGTGACCATAGAGTTGAGGGCCCATTTCTGGATTCTTTATTCCGTTCCATTTATCTTCGTGTCTGTTTTTGTGCCTGTACCACACGGTCTTGATGACCACAGCTTTACAGTACAACCTGAAATCTGGCATTGTGGTGCCCCCAGCTCTAGTTTTCTTTTTCAATATTCCCATGGCATGGTCCTGGAGTCCCAGGATCGAGTCCTGCATCGGGTCCTGGCATGGGGCCTGCTGCTCCCTCTGCCTGTGTCTCTGCCTCTCTCTCTATGTCTATCATAAATAAATAAATAAATAAATAAATAAATAAATAAATAAATAAATACATCTTAAATAAACTAGTTAAGACTTTAATATTCCCATGGCTATTCAGGGTCTTTTCTGATTCCACACAAATCTTATGATTTGATCCAACTCTCCGAAGAAAGTCCATTTTGATAGGAATTGCATTAAATGTGTAAATTTCCTTGGGTAGCATGGACATTTTCACAATATTAATTCTTCCAATCCATGACCATGGAGTATTTTTCCATCTCTTTGTGTCTTCCTCAATTTCTTTCAGAAGTGTTCTGTAGTTTTTAGGGTATAGATCCTTTACCTCTTTGGTGAGGTTTATTCCTAGGTATCTTATGCTTTTGGGTGCAGTTGTAAATGGGATTGACTCCTTAATTTCTCTTTCTTCAGTCTCATTGTGAGTTTATATAAGTGCCACTGATTTCTGGGCATTGATTTTGTATCCTGCCACACCGCCGAATTGCTGTATGAGTTCTTGCAATCTTGCGGTGGAGTCTTTTGGGTTTTCTTTTAGAAAATCTTAAAGATTTTTAAAAAGTTATGAGAGAGAGAGAGAGAGGGAGAGAGAGAGGCAGAGACACCGGCAAAGGGAGAAGCAGGCTCCATGCAGGGAGCCCGATGTGGGACTCGATATTAGGTTTCCAGGATGGTACCCTGGGCTGAAGATGGTGCTAAATGCTGGGCCACCGGGGCTGCCTTCTTTTGGGTTTTCTATGTACAGTATCATGTTATTTGGAAAGAGGGAGAGTTTGACTTCTTCTTTGCCAATTTGAATGCCTTTTATTTCTTTTTGTTACCTGATTGCTGAGGCTAGGACTTCTAGTCCTAGGTTGAATAGCAGTGGTGAGAGTGGACATCCCTTCTTGTTCCTGATCTCAGGGGAAAGGCTCCCAGTGCTTCCCCATTGAGAATGAGATTTGCTGTGGGCTTTTCATAGATGACTTTTAAGATGCTGAGGAATGTTCCCTCTATCTCTACACTCTGAAGAGTTTTGATCAGGAATGGATGCTGTATTTTGTGAAATGCTTTCTCTGCATCTATTGAGAGGATCATATGGTTCTCATTTTTTTCTCTTGTTGATACGATCTATCACGTTGATTACTTTACGAGTGTTGAACCAGCCTTGTATCCTGGGGATAAATCCCACTTGGTCCTGGTGAATAATCTTAATGTGCTGTTGGATCCTATTGGCTAGTATCTTGTTGAGAATTTTTGCATCCGTGTTCATCAGGGATATTGGTCTATAATTCTCCTTTTTGGTGAGGTCTTTGTCTGATTTGGAATTAATGTGATGCTGGCCTCATACAACGAGTTTAGAAGTATTCCATCCCTTTCTATCTTTCCAAACAGCTTTAGTAGAATAGGTACGGTTTCTTCTTTAAACCTTTGATAGAATTCCCCTGGGAAGCCATCTGCCCCTGGAGTTTTGTGTCTTGGGAGGTTTTGGATGACTGTTCCAATTTCCTTCCTGGTTATTGGCCTGTTCAGGTTTTCTATTTCTTCCTGTTCCAGTTTTGGGTTTTGTGGTTTTCCAGGAATGCGTCTAGTTCTTCTAGATTGCCTAATTTATTGGCGTATAGCTGTTCAAAATATGTTTTAAAAATCGTTTCTATTTCCTTGGTTTTGGTTGTTTTCTCTCCTTTTTCATTCACGATTTTATTAATTATTTTCTCTTTTGTTTTTAATAATGCTGGCTAATGGTTTATCTATCTTATTAATTCTTTCAAAGAACCAACTCCTGGTTTGTTGATCTGTCCTACAGTTCTTCTGGTCTCTATTTTATTGAGTTATGCTCAAATATTTATTAATTCTCTTCTTCTCCTGGGTATAGATTTTATTTGCTGTTCTATCTTCAGTTCCTTGAGGTGCATGTTTAGCTTGTGTATTTGAGTTTTTTCCAAAGTTTTGAGGGATGCTTGTATTGCAATGTATTTCCCCCTCAGGACTGCTTTTGTTGTATCCCAAAGATTTTGAATGGTTTTATCTTCATTCTCATTAGTTTTATGAATCTTTTTAATTCTTTTCTCATTTCCTGGCTGACCCAATCATCCATCCTTTAGCAGGTGTTTGAATTTCTTCCAAATTTCTTCTTGTGATGAAGTTCAAGTTTCAAGGCATTGTGGTCTGAAAATATGCAGGGGACAACCTCAATCTTTTGGTATTGGTTGAGACCTGATTTGTGACCCAGTGTGGTCTATTCTGGAGAAAGTTCCATGTGCACTTAGAAGAATGTGTATTCATTTGTGTTTGGATGTAAAGTTTTGTGTATATCTGTTAAATCCATCTGGTCCAGTGTATCATTTAAGGCTCTTCTTTCTTTGGAGATGTTGTGCTTAGAATATCTATCAATTGCAGAAAGCACTGTGTTCAAGTCTTGCAGTATAAGTGTAATATTTTCTAAGTATGTTTTAACTTTGGTTATTAATTTATTTGTTTGGCAGCTCCCACGTTTGGGCATAAATATTCATGATTGTTAGGTCGTCTTGTTGGATGGACCCTTTAAGTATGATATAGTGTCCCTCTTCATCTCTTACTACAGTCTTTGGTATAAACTTTTATGTATGTGATGAGGATGGCTACCCCTGCTTTCTTTTGAGGACCATTTGAATTGTAAATGGTTCTCCAACCTTTTATTTTCAGGCTGCAGGTGTCCATAGGTCTAAAATGAGTCTCTTGTAGACAGCAAATAGATGGCTTTGCTTTTTATCCAGTCTGAAACTGTGCACCTTTTGATGGCGTCATTAAGCTCATTCACGTTCAGAGTTACTATTGAAACATATGAATTTAGTGTCATCATAATACCTATTCAGTACCTGTTTTTGTGGATTATTTCTTGGGCATCCTCTTTTTTTTTTTTTTTTTAACAGAGTCCCCCTTAATATTTCTTGCAGAGCTGGTTTGGTGGTCACATTCTTTCAGTTTCTGCCTATCTTGGAAGCTCTTTATCTCTCCTTCTATTCTGAATGAGAGCCTTGCTGGAATAAGTATTCTTGGCTGCATGTTCTTCTCATTTAGGACCCTGAATATAAAAAAAAAAAAAAGGACCCTGAATATATCCTGCCAGCCCTTTCTGGCCTGCCAGGCCTCTGTGGAGAGGTCTGCTGTTAATCTAATATTTTCCCCCATGTTTAGGGATCTCTTCTCTCTTGCTGCTTTAAGGATTTTTCTCTTTATCTTGGAAATTTGCAAGTTTCACTGTTAAATGTTGAGGTGTTGAACAGTTTTTTTGATTTTGGGGTGTGGGGGATCTCTCTACATCCTGGATCTGAATGCCTGTTTCCATCCCCATGTTAGGGAAGTTATCATTATGATTTGTTCAATATGCTTTCTGGCCCTCTGTCCCTTTCAGCGTCCTCTGGAACCCCAATTAAATGTAGATTTCTTTCCTTCTGAGGCTGTCATTTACTTCCCTTAACCTTTCCTCATGGTCTTTTGTTTTTCTTTATTCCTCAGCTTCCTTCCTTGCCATCAACTTGTCTTCTATGTTACTCACTCGTTCTTGTACCTCATTAACCGTTGTCGTTAGGACCTCCCATTTGGATTGCATTTCATTTAATTGATTTTTAATATTGGCCTGATTAGATCTAAATTCTGCAGTCATGAAGTCTCTTGAATCCTTTATCCTTTTTTCCAGAGCCACGAGTAGCTTTATCATTGTGCTTCTGAATTGGCTTTCTGACATCGAATTGTCATCCATATTCTGTAACTCCGTGGCAGAGTACTGCTTCTGATTCTTTTTTATGGTGAGTTCTTCCTTCTAGTCATTTTGCTCAGTGCAGAGTGGCTAAAAACGAGTTGTACTGGAAAAAGAAGAAAAAAAACAAAGACGGGTATCCTCTGGTTCCATATATTGTAAATCCCTTGACTTCTCCTGGTGCATTCAAGCACTGCTTGGCCAAGAACTTGCTCTTCCCCTGTCCTTCCAGCTGGTCTTCTGGAGAAGACACCTGATGTGCTGATTGTCATGTGTGTGTACCTGGGGGAGCTGCCTCGCCCCCTGCCAGGGGCATGGCTCAGTGGGATCTGTTTATCCTGTGAGTCCCCTGTTCCCTGGCAGCCCACTCCATCCCAGACACTGGGTGACACCGGGAGGAACAATCACACTGGTGGCCACCAGCTCTCCAGCTCTGGAGTCAGCTCCTGCAGTAACTACCATAGTCTTCCAGTCCATACTGGCCTGGATGCTCCTGGGGACAGGGGGCAGTTATCTGCACAGCTTGCAGGCGCCTGGCGACAGGATCATCCTTGAAGTCCTGTTCCCTCCTCACCTCCTCCTGTCCTGGGGGGAGTGCAGGATTGTGGGCTATGTCCGCTCGGCATCCTGGAATTCTGGGCCTGTGTTGCTCCTTGGGCTGTGGAATTGCTCCTTGGGCTGTGGGTCCTGAACGCAGCAGGGCGCAGCCCCCTCTGCCTAGAGCCACAGCCTGAGCTTCTTCTGAGGCCCTGCTGGGCACATGTTCCAGCCCTTTACTAAGTTTGGCCCACAGCTGTGGCGTGCTCTTCCCTGGGGCTCACTTCCTCTGTTAGTGACCCCAGGAACCTGGAGGCTCCACTGCCCGTCCTACGGTTCTGCCTGGTTTTCCTGCTAAGCACCTTTCCATCCAGGAAGAATCTAGTGTGGATTTTTAAAGTTCCTGCTTCTCCAAGACTGGGATTTCCTGTCCTGGAGGCTTTCACCATGGGGCTTTAGCCAGGCTCCTTGCAGGGGCCCCTCCCTGACTTGATTCTTTTTTATTATTTTTCCCCCTTCCTACCTTGTTAGAAGTGCAAACTCTCCTCTCTGTAGCGTTCCAGCTGTTCTCACTTTAAATCTCAGGTCGGAGTTGTAGGTTTTCAGGATGATTCGAAAGTTATCTAGGTAAGTTGGTGGGGACAGGTGACTTGGGTACCCTACTCTTCCATCATCTTGCCCTGCCCCCTTGAGTAGTGGGTGTTATATTTTGGCAAATCGAACTTAAATAAAAACAAATGTAAAAAATTAATTTTTACAAGTTAACATGTGCATAAAAGGAAACTGAAAAACATAAGAAGCAAAGAACAAGTTCATCCATATTCACAAGTAGTTTACAGTTTGACTTCTATGGACCATGTGTTATCTAAACAAGTAAGCATTTTAATGTAATTAAGACTGCAGGGATCCCTGGGTGGCACAGTGGTTTGGCGCCTGCCTTTGGCCCAGGGCGCGATCCTGGAGACCCGGGATCGAATCCCACATCGGGCTCCTGGTGCATGGAGCCTGCTTCTCCCTCTGCCTATGTCTCTGCCTCTCTCTCTCTCTCTCTCTGTGTGACTATCATAATAAATAAAAAAAATTTAAAAAAAAGATTGCACAGTTATGTATCATGATTTTTTTTTTACACACCGTGAATATTTACCATGTCAAAGTCCCTGAACTATGAGTATTTTAATAACCAAGAATACACTACACCAATTCCCATCTGAAAGAAAAAAAATGGGGCAGCCCCAGTGGCATAGCAGTTTAGTGCCACCTGCAGCCCGGGGCATGATCCTGAAGACCCTGGATCGAGTCCCACCTCGGGCTCCTTGCATGGAGCCCACTTCTCCTTCTGCCTGTGTCTCTGCCTCTCTCTCTCTCTGTGTGCCTCTATGAATAAATAAATAAAATCTTAAAAAAATGAAAGAAAAAAATTTAATCCTGCCTTTCTTGGCGACAAAAATGGCAACAGGCCTCTAGGTAAAGATATTGGCAGTTACAATTAAAATACTGCATTCCCTTATTGTTCAATTAAAACTGAGACATAAAGTAGCAGAGTACACAATATATAATGCTTCTAAAACAATTCACCATCCAATCTATACTATTCAAATATTAGCAAGGAGGTGTCTCCATGAATCACTTAATGTATTCCTATGGTACAGCCAAAGAGACACAGATGCACACAAGTTAACAGTTATCATTAAAATGTAAATGTGAAAACATCTGCCTACAACTCTCCCTCTATATTTCCTTCTGCCCCTCTGCTGCCAACCTAGTAAGTTCTGACATTTCTCAGAGACAGTTTAACAATCCCATGTCCAAGATGCTTCTTTCCTATTAATGATAACAAAAATAAACTTCTAAATTGGTTAATTTACTAGCTGTACATTTTATCATACACTGTCACCTCAGGACATCCAAAAAGCTTAGATGTTACAAAATAATGAACCTTGTCCACAACAAACACAGGTACTTCATAAAAACATACATACAGACCTGTTTATAACCTAAAAGTGTCTTCTAGATGTGGAGATACTAGCAAAAAGCCCTTCCTTTCACCCTGCCTCTGCTTCATCCACCATACTAATGGCTAAGTATAGGACTACATCTAGCTCTAAGAGGTGGATTAACAGACACTCCCAGAACAGTTCTTCCTAAAAGCTAACAAAAGGGCATTTATAAAGGGATTGTTTTACTACCTCTACTTTTAATATACTTTGGGCATTAGGTTTTATCCTTTGACATACAGCAATATTAACTAAAATGCACATACAGAACTTTAATCTAAAGACTCAGGGGTGGGATGCCTGGGAAGCTCAGCAGTTGAGCATCTGCCTTCAGCTCAGATCATGATCCCATGGTCCCAGGATCGAGTGCTGCATTGGGCTCCCTGCATGGAGGCTGTTTCTCCCTCTGCCTATGTCTTTGCCTCTCTCTGTGTGTCTCTCATGAGTAAATAAAATCTTTTTAAAAAAATCTTTAAAAAAAGACTCAGGGGCACAGAACCCTTCTCTTCTCACTTCTTCCCTATCCCTGTCTCCATCCCTGTCCTCCAGTGAGCAGTCAGCCTATTCTCCAAGACATCAGGTTTAACAGTTCAATTCCCAAAATACAACCATTCCTGTAAATTGACAATACTTAAAGGTGTTGTTACTTCAACTCTCTACTTCGAACATGTTGTTCACTTTTTAAAAAAGATTTTATTTACTCATGAGAGACACAGAGAAAAGAGAGGCAGAGACACAGGCAGAAGGACTGTGCAGGGAGCCTGATGTGGGACTCGATACCGGGTCTCCAGGGCCACACCCTAGGCTGACAACAGCACTAAACCACTAAGCCACCCCGGCTGCCCATGTTGTTCACTTTCAAACATCCAGAAGACTAGATGTTTCAAGTAAGGATTTATTTAAAATTTGTCCACTACATACATAGTAGCACTGAAAGAACATTCTGGCCTAGAACCCTTCTTCTTCTCATCTATATCAACCTAGTGGAAAGTATAAGCATTTGTAATGCTTAGAGGAGATTTTAAGTTTCACTTCCTCTAGTTTTCAGAATAGTTTTTCCTATGAATTTAAAAACAAAGTGTACACAATGTATTTGTTTACTACTTTTGTTATACACTGGCAATCTCTTTAACATATAGAAAGACTAGATGATGTAAATTAGGACTTTGTCCTTTATATACACTACATACATAGCTAAGTAAAACAAAATACAGAAATTCAGGACAGTGGTTAATCCTGGCTAACTATAAACATACTGGCATAAAGCCCTTTACACTTTCTTCTTCTTCCTCCCTGAACCAGCACAGATATCATATAATGTGTACTGCTCTGAGAGGTGGTTTGATCACTTTGACCATCTCATTTTTAAAAATATTTTTTAAAAATTTATTTATTTATTCACGAGACACACACACAGAGGCAAGAGACACAGGCAGAGGGAGAAGCAGGCTCCCTGCAGGGAACCCGACGTGGGACTTGATCCCAGGTCTCCAGGATCACACCCTGGGACCAAGGCAGGCACTAAACTGCTGAGCCACCCAGGCTGCCCATCATCTCATTTTCAAAAGACAATATTTCATATAAATTTTAAAAGGATTTTCTACAAAATGTGTTATTTTAATACCTCTACTTTTAACATAGTTTGTGCACTTCTAAACATCTAGGAAGGCTAGATGTTTCAAATAAGGACTTAAGTTTGTCC
This sequence comes from Canis lupus dingo, assembly GCF_003254725.2. Taxonomy (NCBI): domain Eukaryota; kingdom Metazoa; phylum Chordata; class Mammalia; order Carnivora; family Canidae; genus Canis; species Canis lupus. The sequence goes on from NC_064277.1 coordinate 26,195,765, forward strand.
ACTATATACCTAGTAGTGTTGAATAAACTACACACATGTAACAATGAGTTATATTTGAAAGTGCCTTCTGCATAGGAACATTCTAGAACCCTTCATTTCTCACTTCTCTCTACTGCCAGTCCAGAGGGTGAATAGATGGGTACGTGTCACGTAGATGTGACTACAATGTCATCTCTAAAAATCCTTTTCAGAAGACAGCTTTCAATGAATTTTAACACAAGGTTTACAAAATATGTTAGCTTACTAACTACTTTGTCATACACTGGCAACCTCTTTAATATCCAGAGATTAGATATTATAAAATTAGGACCTATTTGTCCAGTATATATACAATATATACAGTCAAATGCCCATAACATATAGGGCGATGGATAAGCTGAAATGTCCTAGCACACACTGGACAAATATACTGTTCAGAGAGGTGGTTTAGCAATTCCATTTCCAAAGATATTTCCCATCAGTTTTTAAATAATAAATTTGTTTATTAATAATAAATTTATTTTTTATTAGTGTGCAATTTGCCAACATACAGAATAACACCCAGTGCTCATCCCATCAAGTGCCCCCCTCAGTGCCCATCACCAATTCACCCCCACTCCCCGCCCTCCTCTCCTTCCACCATCCCTAGTTCGTTTCCCAGAGTTAGGAGTCTTTATGTTCTGTCTCCCTTTCTGATATTTCCTACCCATTTCTCCTCCCTTCCCTTCTATTCCCTTTCACTATTATTTATATTCCCCAAATGAATGAGAACATATAATGTTTGTCCTTCTCCGACTGACTTATTTCACTCAGCATAATACCCTCCAGTTCCATCTATGTCGAAGCAAATGGTGGGTATTTGTCGTTTCTAATGGCTGAGGAATATTCCATTGTATACATAGACCACATCTTCTTTATCCATTCATCTTTTGATGGACACCGAGGCTCCTTCCACAGTTTGGCTATTGTGGACATTGCTGCTAGAAACATCGGGGTGCAGGTGTCCCGGCGTTTCATTGCATCTGCATCTTTGGGGTAAATCCCCAACAGTGCAATTGCTGGGTCATAGGGCAGGTCTATTTTTAACTCTTTTATTTATTTATTTTTTTTAATTTTTTTTATTTATTTATGATAGTCACAGAGAGAGAGAGAGAGAGAGAGGCAGAGACATAGGCAGAGGGAGAAGCAGGCTCCATGCACCGGGAGCCTGATGTGGGATTCGATCCCGGGTCTCCAGGATCGCGCCCTGGGCCAAAGGCAGGCACCAAACCGCTGCGCCACCCAGGGATCCCCTATTTTTAACTCTTTGAGGAAACTCCACACAGTTTTCCAGGGTGGCTGCACCAGTTCACATTCCCACCAACAGTGTAAGAGGGTCCCCTTTTCTCCGCATCCTCTCCAACATTTGTGGCTTCCTGTCTTGTTGATTTTCCCCATTCTCACTGGTGTGAGGTGGTATCTCATTGTGGTTTTGATTTGTATTTCCCTGATGGCAAGTGATGCAGAGCATTTTCTCATGTGCTTGTTAGCCATGTCTATGTCTTCCTCTGTGATATTTCTCTTCATGTCTTTTGCCCATTTCATGATTGGATTGTTTGTTTCTTTGGTGTTGGTTATAATAAGTCCTTTATAGATCTTGGAAACTAGCCCTTTATCTGATACGTCATTTGCAAATATCTTCTCCCATTCTGTAGGTTGTCTTTGAGTTTTGTTGACTGTATCCTTTGCTGTGCAAAAGCTGCTTATCTTGATGAAGTCCCAATAGTTCATTTTTGCTTTTGTTTCTTTTGCCTTCGTGGATGTATCTTGCAAGAAGTTACTGTGGCCGAGTTCAAAAAGGGTGTTGCCTGTGTTCTCCTCTAAGATTTTGATGGAATCTTGTCTCACATTTAGATCTTTCATCCATTTTGAGTTTATCTTTGTGTATGGTGCAAGAGAGTGGTCTAGTTTCATTCTTCTGCATGTGGATGTCCAATTTTCCCAGCACCATTTATTGAAGAGACTGTCTTTCTTCCAGTGGATATTTATCAAATATTAGTTGACCATAAAGTTGAGGGTCCACTTCTGGATTCTCTATTCTGTCCCATTGATCTATGTGTCTCTTTTTGTGCCAGTACCACACTAAGACCATAAACTCTTACAAGCCCCATCACCCCACCCAAATATGAAGGTGGTTGGTGCCTTACACCAATCAATCACAGAGCAAAGGCACCATTAATGTGAGTACTCTCATGTGCAGGGAGTATTTCTAGTCTCTAAAATGATCATCTTGAAGTGAAGGGGAGTTTTCTCTCCAGCATAGAGATTCTCAGAATTTGAATATATTTACCAGTAAAGCAAAGTAAAAAAATATTGGGAACAACTATGATATTGCCAAATTTTTGTTTTGTCAAATAAGAGCATAAAGTCTCATTCAAAAATTACCATTTTTACCACCATAGTTCACAAAAGAATGTTATAAAACCAGAGCTAGAAGGAAGGCACTTGATGTGATGATAAGCACTTGTGTTATATGTAACTGTTGAATCACTAAATTCTACCTCTGAAGCTAATAATAAGGTATATGTTAATTAATTGAATTTAAATAAAGAATTAAAAAACAGTATAGTACCAAATAACAAATAACTTTTTATATTGAATTCATTTAGGTGAAACTCATTTCCTTCATTTGTCTTAAGACAAATGTCTTTAAGAGACTTGAGAAACTGTTAACTTCCTTTCACAGGTATATAGGAGGGAAATTAACTTAAATCCATAAAACTATGTTATTTTTTCTGTTTAGAGACTCAACATCTTTCTATTCTATGTAACAGTGGTTCTCAAGCTTTAGTCTGATCACCTGTAGTGTTTGTTAAAAAACATCAGTTGCTGGTCCATCCTCAAATGGTTGGCTCAGTAGGTCTGAGGTGGGATGAAGAGTGTGCATTTCTGATAAAGGGCAAAGTGATGTTGTTGCTGCTGGTCCAAGGTTCGCACTACCTTACAGGAAAACCCCAAACTCCTTATCAGGCCATGATGGGCAAAAGCTAAGGTACTTTTAAAAGAGAGATGTCAAAATAGAGTGTTAATTTATATTAAGCGATATAGAAGCTTTTCCTCCTGTAATAGTGTGGAGGCATTGCTCTGCTGCAGGGGTATATCTGTTTCCATTTTATTGTTCCATTCCCTCTTAGGATTTTTGGCAAAGTTAGGTACCCTCCAAATTCACATTCCACCTAAGAGGAAGGGGAGAGAGAAGGATGAGAGCAAATGGCTTCATTTTTGAGAAAATGTCCCAGGAGTTGTACACATTGCTTCCCTAGCATCGTATTGGTAGGAAGCCAGATTCAGAAATGTGATGTGGGCACGGTGGCCCTGTGCCCAGTTAAAACTAGAAGCAGAAGGTGGAACAGCTATCAGTGAGTCATTGGTCTACAGCACAAAGGCCTTGCTGGTAGTATCAGGTGCCTGAAAGGGATTGTTATTTCCACGAAGGTGTTACTTCTGGGAAGAAATAAATCAGTGTCCTTGTGTAATCCTACATTAAAATAAATTTCCCGGGATGCCTGGGTGGCTCAGTGTTTGAGGATGGGATTCGGCCCAGGGTGTGGTCCTAGAGTCCCAGGATCGAGTCCCGCATCGGGCTCCCTGCATGGAGCCTGCTTCTCTCTCTTGCCTGTCTCTGCCTCTCTCTGTGTCTCTCATGAATAAATAAACAAAATCTTAAAAAAAAAGAATCATAAAAAAATAAAATAAATTTCCCTGTGAAATATTTTCTTAATACTTTGTGCATATCTCTAGTATTGTACTTAACCACATTTCATAATTATATATTTAGTGGTCTGTAGCCCCCAACTGGTCTTGAAGCTTTTTAAATATATGGGTTGAAGTTTCTTTATGTATCTGTATCTCTTTCTCCTTGTAATTTCTGTCTACTTCCTACTTATTTACAAAGTTAGTACCTAGTACAATTCTTTGTACATGGTAGACACTCAATAAATTCTTTGCATAAATGAATCAGTTAATTATCTGTTGATAATTTTTAATATTATTTCCTATCTCTCTTCCATCGAACTCATGACTTTGCTGACCATTCTTCTATATGTAGTATTCTCTTTACTGCACTCTTTACATCTTTGTTTCTTAAAGTGTAGATTAGAGGGTTAAGGGTGGGTGTGATGATAGTGTAAAAGAAAGTAAAGAACTTCCCCTTATCTTGGGATGTGCTACTATGTGGTTTCATGTACATGTAAATGATTGTTCCATAAAACAGAGTTACTACTGTGAGGTGGGAACCACATGTATTGAGGACCTTATGCCACCTTGTTGCTGACTTGATCCTCATGACAGCTTGAGTGATAACTGCATATGAGATGAGAATTAGTGACAGAGGTATTAGAAGTAATATCACTCCAAGAGCATAGACAGTGATCTCCATTACTTTTGAATAGACACAAGCCATCTTGATCAATGCTGGCGTCTCACAGAAAAAATGATCCACCTCTCGGTGTCCACATCTTGGCAACTTCAGAGTCAAGGAGCAGAGAATTAAGGCACTGCCAAGACCACCTAACCAGGCAGTGAGCACCATCTTCTGGCAAAGCTGAGGGTGCATTATTACTGTGTAGTGAAGAGGTTGACAGACAGCAGCATAGCGGTCATAGGCCATCACAGCCAAGAGAAGACATTCTGTGGATCCCAGGTCAAGGGCAACAAAGGATTGAAGCACACACCCTTCATAGGTAATAGACTTTGTTGGACCCCATAGATTTACCAGCATCTGGGGGGCAATGCTTGTTGTATAACAGAGGTCCAGAAAAGACAAATTAGATAAGAAGAAATACATGGGAGTATGGAGCTGGGTGTCTAGGTAAGACACAAGAATGATGGTTGTGTTTCCTACCAGAGTCACAATGTAGAAGATGAAGACAACCCCAGAAATGATGGGTTCTAATTGGGGCCAATCAGAAAACCCCAGGAGGATGAAATCTGTTGTGGAACTTCCATTGTTTGTGTCCATGGCTCCTCAGGAAAGTCTAGGAGACAAACCATGGTAATCAAAATAGCATCAGGCCTAGGTAGAAATAAAAATCTCTGAAATTTGCCATGAGTATCTCAAATTCACTTGTTTGTGTGCTCTGTTCCATTTGGACACCTATGTTAACAATTTCCTTGTGTTCAGTGCCCAAAGCCTCTCCCTGATTAATCCTAACCAGTGTGGTTCTAAAAAGAACATGGTAGGGGATCCCTGGGTGGTTCAGCGGGTTAGCGCCTGCCTTGGGCCAGGGGTGTGATCCCGGGGACCCGGGATCGGTCCCGCGTCGGGCTCCTGCATGGAGCCTGCTTCTCCCACTGCCTGTGTCTCTGCCTTTCTCTCTCTTTCTCTCTGTGTGTGTGTCTGTCATGAATATATAAATAAAATCTTCTAAAAAAAAGTTACCATCACACCTTTGCTTCTCTGTATTTTGATTAAGTAATAAATCCATGAAGTTAATAATGGGATAGATTTTGTGTGGTTTCTTTTTAAAATTACAAATCAGCATACTTGGTCATGACAATTTTTCCCTTATGAAAGGAGTAAGTTTGAGGTAGAATGTTAAATGTCCCATTTTCTTGGGATTCGTCCCCTCATTCGGTAGCAGGATCACTTTCCAGATTCACTTCTAAGTGTGTGGATACCAGCCATTGTAATGTCCATCATCACCAACCTCCTCCTTATGTTTTCCCTCCTATTCAACATTGCAGACACGTGTGTTCCTGTGTCAATTCTGTTGTTCCCCATATACTGAACTTTTTGTGGCTCATGTGTTTCTGGTGCCAGGAAAAATTGTCTTTCTTATTAACCTTGGTTTCCATGTACAAATGCTATGTGTTTCTTGGAATACCTTCTGTGACTGCTATTAAACCATTTAAGAAGCCTATCGATTTGTTGCAGAGTTAAAAACTGAATGAATTCAGGACACCTGGTGGCTCAGTGGTTGGGTGTCTGCTTTTGGCTCAGGTTATGATCCCAGGGTCCCGGGATCGAGTCCTGCATTGGATTCCCCACAGAAAGCCTGCTTCTCCCTATGCCTATGTCTCTGCCTCTCTGTCTCTCTGTCTCTCTCATGAATAATAAAATAAAGTCTTAAAAAACTGAATGAATTCTAGAAACATTTGGTTACCCTATATATACAGCACACAACTGTGTTAATGCCTACTTACCTGGCATTCAGCAAAAGTAGCTAGGTAGGTTGAACAAGAAGTTGAACAAGAAGCAGCTCAGTAAAAAGTCAATGAGATGTTTCCCCTGTGGAATTTACCAATTATATGAATCAATCCTCTGCCTGCTTCAGAACTGTATTTGTAAAACCTCATTTAAATTCTGAAAGATTACAGAAAAGAGATTAAGAACACATAAATTTCACTATTTCTGAATAATTGATCATATCATTAAAGTAGGTGGAATGTTTAATGACTGAATTAGTTTATACATTTTTTATTTTTTTAGTTTAAAAATGTTTTATGAATATAATATGACCATGAAATTCTGACCTAGGGTGCTTTATATTCATAGCGTGTTTGGGACCAAGGGATAAAAAACCATAATTGCAGTTTCAATGAAATATGGTAGTTACCTACAGTATATCATTGCTATTAGCAGGTTAGTTAGAACATGAAAATCTTATAATCATGAAGGAACTGTTATTACCATTATTATTATGAGATTTGGATATAGTTTTCCTCATTACAATATGGAGATTTAATTTAGTAATGCGAATTTTTTATGTGGTAGGAGGTTGGCTAAGTTGGGCATAGTGCTTAAGAGCAAAGACTCTAAACCCAGAGCTTGGTGTCAAATCCCAGCTTCATTACTGGGAGGTAGCGTGTCCCTGGGCAGTTATGTAACCTCTTTGTGCACCAGATTCTCTGTGTGTTCAGTGATGATAATAATTTCCTGAAAGGGAGGTGGTGAGGGTTAGTATTTGTGAAAGCACTAGGAATTGTGCTTCGTTCATATTTAATTCTCAAAATTAAAATTGTATTCATCTATCTACACATTATTCTTTTCACTCCTTACTGTTTTCATTATTCATACTTTGATTTTACCATGATGGTCTAGAACTAAACTGGGATAGTTAACATCTCATGTTTGCATAACTTTTCAAAAGCACAGACACTCATGTACACAAAAGTGCCCATAAGCATGATGTACCTACTGAACTGATAAACCCAGAGGTAGGAGAGGATAGAGGACTTAGTTCCCAACATGCCTTGATTACAAAATGCACTTGGGGTTCTTTGACCATGTAAGTTTGGGAGAGTGTTTGGAATTAAAAGGCCATAGGATTTAAGAGTTGAAATAGACTCAGAAACCATGATCCATCCTTCTGCTCCTGAAGGAGGTCTTCCACAGAATGTTCACACAGTTCCTGTTCTCAGAGCGTTATGGCTGTCCTTTGATCTGTGCCTCATCCCTACTCTTTATGTTGAGCTCAGAGATGCCTCTCTAACATCCAGGCACTGGTTCTTTTCCTTTTTCTGGAAATAACATGGAATAAGTCAATTCAACATGGTTTCATTAAAAGAACAGTTTTTTTTTTTAATTCAATAACAGAACATAGAGACTCCTAACTCTGGGAAACGAACTAGGGGTGGTGGAAGGGGAGGAGGGCGGGGGGTGGGGGTGAATGAGTGAAGGGCACTGAGGGGGGCACTTGAGGGGATGAGCACCGAGTGTTATTCTTTATGTTGGCAAATCGAACACCAATAAAAAATAAATTTATTATAAAACATAGATATAGAAAAAAGTAAAAGCTTAATGAGTTAAGGTGAATATTCTTGCTTCTTTTTGTGCCTTGACCAATCATTACCCCTCGTTCCCAATGGATCCACTATATTAGTGTTTATAGTAATCACCTCCTTGTATTTTAATACCTTGATAATGAAAATATGCATCTGTAGATAATATTGTTTAGTCTAACTCATTAAAAATTGTGTACATGTCTTTTGAGTTCCCTTAATATTAGAACCTATTATCAAATGCACTCTTCGGTTTATGTTTCCAGACTACCTGTATATGGTTATCAGCTATTGCTAACTGTGTATATTTAATTACCATGCTTTTCTGGTTGCTATCCATTGCACTCACCATGGTTTATTGAATGTCTTGGATTAGTGAGTTGAGAAGTGAATACATTACTTCAGGTGTGCTTTGTAAAAAAGAGGCATGTGATGTTTTCACTGAAAAGGTTTTCATTTTTCACGGTATGGACTTCAGTTTCTAATAGCTTAGCTCAATTTTACATTTGACTTTGTTTAGTGAAATGTAAGACAAATGAAGCAAACATACTTATATATAATTTCAACGTACATAATGATGTGGAGACAAAATTAGAAACAAAACTAGAACATATTTACCTTTCGGAAGGAAGAATTCACAGCTATCTTGTCTTTTGTAATTTAAAGGTACCTATATTCCCATTCTGATGAGCCTTCACTTCACAGGTAATCAGAAGGATTCTGGTTTGGCAAGTTACTAAGTCCATGGAATACTGATTAGCCACAACTTTGTTGTACAAACACCATGATTATATTTGCATCGAAATGCAAAAGCTGACCTAAGATTCAGTGAAGTTTCTATTTAATGTGGATGGAGGAGAGAAACTTGATGTGCAACTGGTAGAAAAGTTGATGGATTTGGCTTGTTAAATGTATTTTTGTTGGGATATTTGTAGTCTTTTCATGTGGACTTTTGTTAGACACATTTGTGGGTGGTTCTTTACCCAATTAAACCAGGAATGCCCTCTGTTGCTCTATGTGTGCTCCAAAAAGTGTTTATTAGGACTCCAAAGGCTAGTATGTTAACAGGGTGTAGACCATGGGGACTGGTGCTCCACAGAGATGATTAACAGATCTTAGACTGAGGTCAGAGGCTTATCTAAACAACTATTTTAGAAAGATTTCCCTTCAGACATTGGATTTTTCTTGCCTTTTCCCCCTTTTTTGTTATTCTCCATGAAAATTAATCTGAGGTGAATTTATGTATGTATGAAATTTACTGTTGAAGATTGAAAATCTGTAAACCATGTCTATAAAAATGAACACATTTAATTGAACTTTGTTTTCTTTTTGGGTAAGATATCAATCAAGTTGGAGAAATATAGGCAATTGTCTAGTGTTGTGTCTGCAGGAAAGAAAATACTTGCTAAAAGGTTTTTTTTTAAAATTATGGAATAATCATAATTCTGTGGTTTGTGAGCCTTATCATAGTTGTTCCTATTTTCAATGAAGTAAATACAGTATCATGAACATATTTTCGCCTACCATTCAATCCAAGTACTGGGATCTCTCTAACAGCTTATTGTTACCTCTATGCTTTTACATCTTCCTTGTTCTTACCTGACTGCCAGGGTAATAATCTTGAATTTGGTGTTCATCACGCACTTGCATTAGAATATAACTTCTATATCAACAGATTCACATACATATGTCAATGCCTAAATAGCATGTATTTTAAGGTTTAGCTTATTTGAACATTCACAAAAGATATTGTAGCTTATATGTGGTTTTGGGACTCTCCCTTTTTCACCTGACATTTTGTCACTGAGATTATCCAATATTTTTTGTGTCACTGTGATTCATTTATTTCCACTACTGTATAATATACCATTGTGTGGATATAGTAGAATCATTAAAAAAATAATCATTTTGCGTCTTCACTCATGATGGCCATTTTTGCTGATTACAGTTCTTGGCTCATATGAAAGGCTTTAGGATACACAATTTTATGTCTCTTGCAGCATGTATGCAGGAAGGTCTTTTGAGTATATGCCTAGGACAGGGATTGCTGGCTATGGAATAAGCAAGCTTTACAAGGTATTATCTCCCAAAGTGGATCTATTTTTTAAAAAATTATGACTTAGGGATCCCTGGGTGGCGCAGCGGTTTGGCGCCTGCCTTTGGCCCAGGGCGCGATCCTGGAGACCAGGGATCGAATCCCATATCAGGCTCCCGGTGCATGGAGCCTGCTTCTCCCTCTGCCTGTGTCTCTGCCCCTCTCTCTCTCTCTGTGACTATCATAAATAAATAAATTTAAAAAAATTATGACTTAGCTGGCTGCCGGTTCTATTAATTTATCCCACGCTTGTTTTGTATAAATTATTCCAATGATCTACATTTTCTACATTGCCTGGCCTTGGGGACTTTTAAATCATGCCAACTGAGAAAAATGGCAGGATGGAGGAATAGGGGTCTTTGTTTCATCTACTCCCCTGAATTTAGCTAACTATCAAATCATCCTGAACACCTCTGAATTCAACCTGAGATATGAGAAAAGAATGGCCAGAATTCTAGAAAGAGAAAAGTGACCACTTTTTACAAGTTTAAAATTTTCTAATTTTTTCCTTTTTTCCCATTTCAAGTAGTTTCTTTTATGAACTCTTTGTTTTTAAGCCTTTTATAAAACTTCCATTTTTTTACACTTATATTCTTCATTTTTGGCTTCCTTTCATTGTATTCAATTTTAGTTTTGTGTGTGTGTGTGTGTGTGTGTATATATATATTTTTAATTTCTTTTAAATTTTGAAATTTAGTGTCTTCTAACACAGAAAAAAATACACTCAGGACCAAATGGATCATCCTGTTTTTTGTCCTCTCTGTGAGAATATATTCTCTAACTCTCCCCTTTTTCTGTTTTTTTCTTTTCTTTTCTGGTTTCTGGCCTCTTGGATTTCTCTAGTACATATTTCCCTTGGGTCATGGCTAATACTTTTGATAGTGCTCACTCATTCATCCATTCCTCTCTGGGCAAAATGACTAGAAGGAGGAATTCATAACAGTTACCAGCTCGGCTTTAAAAAAAGCATAAAAGACTAAGAGAATCTCTTAGTGCAGAAATGATATCTAATCAGGCCAAAATTAAAAATGCTATAACTGAGATACAGTCTAAGTTGGATACTCTAACTGCTAGGGTAAATGAGGCAAAAGAGAATAAGTGACATAGAAGACAAGTTGATGGAAAGGAAGCAAGCAGAGGAAAAGAGACAAAAACAACTGATGGACCAAGAGGGGAAGCTTTGAGATATCAACGATGCCATGAAATGAAGCAATATCAGAATCATTGGGGTGCTGAGGGGAGAGAGAGAGAGAGAGAACGAACCAGAAAGTATATTTGAGCAAATCATAGCTGAGAACTTCCCTAATCTTGGGAAGAAAATAGGCATTCATATCCAAGAGGTAGAGAGGACCCCTCCCCAAATCAACAAAAATAGATCAAGACTCTGACATAGCTTGAAGTCTGGCGTCGTGATGCGCCCAGCTTTGGATTTCTTTTTAAGCATTCCTCTGACTATTCAGGGTCTTTTATGATTCCATACAAATTTTAGAATTATTTTTTCCAACTCTGTGAAAAATGTCCAATTTTAACAGGGATTGCTATGGGTAGCACAGACATTTTCACAATTTATTCTTCTAACCCATGAGAATGAAATGTTTTCTCATCTATGTCTTCCTCAATTTCCTTCCTAAATGTTCTGTAGTTTTTTTAGCATACAGATCTCTTTTTCTATTTTAATTTTTTATTTAAAAATTTTTATTTTTATTTATTTTTATTATTTATTTAATTTTATTTTATTTTTTATGGTTAATAAGATTTCTTTTTTTTTATAAATTTATTTTTTATTGGTGTTCAATTTGCCCACATACAGAATAGCACTCAGTGCTCATATGGTTCTTGGATATTCTCTTGCTGATATGATGAATCACATTGATTGTTTTACGAGTGTTGAACCAGCCTTGTGTCCCGGGGATAAATCCTACTTGGTCATGATAAATAATTTTCTTAATATACTATTGGATCCTATTGGCTAGTATCTTGTTGAGAATTTTTGCATCCATGTTCATCAGGGATATTGGCCTATAATTCTCCTTTTTGGTGGGGTCTTTTGTCTGGTTTTGGAATTAAGGTGATGCTGACCTCATAGAATGAATTTGGAAGCACTCCATCTCTTTCTGTCTTTCCAGACGGCTTTAGTAGAATAGGTATGATTTCTTCTTTAAACGTTTGATAGAATTCCCCAGGGAAGCCATCTGGCCCTGGACTTTTGTGTCTTGGGAGGTTATGGATGACTGCTTCAATTCCTCCCTGGTTATTGGACTGATCAGGTTTTCTATTTCTTCCTGTTCCAGTTTTGGTAGTTTGTGGCTTTCTAGAAATGTGTCCATTTCTTCTAGATTGCCTAATTTATTGGCATATAGCTGTTCATAATATGTTTCTTTTTAATAATAAATTTATTTTTGATAGGTGTTCAATTTGCCAACATACAGAATAACACCCAGTGCTCATCCCATCAAGTGCCCCCCTCAGTGCCCATCATCCATTCACCCCCACCCCCCACCCTCCTCCCCTTCCACCATCCCTAGTTTGTTTCCCAGAGTTAGGAGTCTTCATGTTCTGTCTCCCTTTCTGATATTTCCTACCCATTTCTCCTCCCTTCCCTTCTATTCCCTTTCACTATTATTTATATTTCCCAAATGAATGGGACCATAAAATGTTTGTCCTTCCCAGATTGACTTATCACTCAGCATAATACCCTCCAGTTCCATCCACGTCGAAGCAAATGGTGGGTATTTGTCATTTCTAATGGCTGAGTAACATTCCATTGTATACATAAACCACATCTTCTTTATCCATTCATCTTTCGATGGACACCGAGGCTCCTTCCACAGTTTGGCTATTGTGGACATTGCTGCTACAAACATCGGGGAGCAGGTGTCCCGGCGTTTCACTGCATCTGAATCTTTGAGGTAAATCCCCAACAGTGCAATTGCTGGGTCATAGGGCAGGTCTATTTTTAACTCTTTGAGGAACCTCCACACAGTTTTCCAGAGTGGCTGCACCAGTTCACATTCCCACCAACAGTGTAAGAGGGTTCCCTTTTCTCCACATCCTCTCCAACATTTGTGGTTTCCTGCCTTGTTAATTTTCCCCATTCTCACTGGTGTGAGGTGGTTTCTCATTGTGGTTTTGATTGGTATTTCCCTGATGGCAAGTGATGTGGAGCATTTTCTCATGTGCTTGTTGGCCATGTCTATGTCTTCCTTGGTGATATTTCTCTTCATGTCTTTTGCCCATTTCATGATTGGATTGTTTGTTTCTTTGGTGTTGGTTATAATAAGTCCTTTATAGATCTTGGAAACTAGCCCTTTATCTGATACGTCATTTGCAAATATCTTCTCCCATTCTGTAGGTTGTCTTTTAGTTTTGTTGACTGTATCCTTTGCTGTGCAAAAGCTTCTTATCTTGATGAAGTCCCAATAGTTCATTTTTGCTTTTGTTTCTTTTGCCTTCGTGGATGTATCTTGCAAGAAGTTACTGTGGCCGAGTTCAGAAAGGGTGTTGCCTGTGTTCTCCTCTAAGATTTTGATGGAACCTTGTCTCACATTTGGATCTTTCATCCATTTTATCTTTGTGTATGGTGAAAGAGAGTGGTCTAGTTTCATTCTTCTGCATGTGGATGTCCAATTTTCCCAGCACCATTTATTGAAGAGACTGTCTTTCTTCCAATGGATAGTCTTTCCTCCTTTATCGAATTATTAGTTGACCATAAACTTCAGGGTCCACTTCTGGATTCTCTATTCTGTTCCATTGATCTATGTGTCTGTTTTTGTGCCAGTACCAGACGGTCTTGATGACCACAGCTTTGTAGTACAACCTGAAATCTGGCATTGTGATGCCCCCAGATATGGTTTTCTTTTTTAAAATTCCCCTGGCTATTTGGGGTCTTTTCTGATTCCACACAAATCTTAAAATAATTTGTTCTAACTCTCTGAAGAAAGTCCATGGTATTTTGATAGGGAGTGCATTAAGTGTGTAAATTTCCCTGGGTAACATTGACATTTTCACAATATTAATTCTGCCAATCCATGAGCATGGAATATTTTTCCATCTCTTTGTGTCTTCCTCAATTTCTTTCAGAAGTGTTCTATAGTTTTTAGGGTATACATCCTTTACCTCTTTGGTGAGGTTTATTCCTAGGTATCTTATGCTTTTGGGTGCAATTGTAAATGGGATTGACTCCTTAATTTCTCTTTCTTCAGTCTCATTGTTAGTGTATAGAAATGCCACTGAGTTCTGGGCATTGATTTTGTATCCTGCCACGCTACCAAATTGCTGTATGAGTTCTAGCAATCTTGAGGTGGAGGCTTTTGGGTTTTCTACGTAGAGTATCATGTCATCGGCGAAGAGGGAGAGTTTGACTTCTTCTTTGCCAATTTGAATGCCTTTAATGTCTTTTTGTTGTCTGATTGCTGAGGCTAGGACTTCCAGTACTCTGTTGAATAGCAGTGGTGAGAGTGGACATCCCTGTCTTGTTCCTGATCTTAGGGGAAAGGCTCCCAGTGCTTCCCCATTGAGAATGAGATTTGCTGTGGGCTTTTCGTAGATGGCTTTTAAGATGTTGAGGAATGTTCCCTCTATCCCTACACTCTGAAGAGTTTTGATCAGGAATGGATGCTGTATTTTGTCAAATGCTTTCTCTGCATCCAATGAGAGGATCATATGGTTCTTGGTTTTTCTCTTGCTGATATGATGAATCACATTGATTGTTTTACGAGTGTTGAACCAGCCTTGTGTCCCGGGGATAAATCCTACTTGGTCATGGTGAATAATTTTCTTAACGTATTTTTGGATCCTATTGGCTAGTATCTTGTTGAGAATTTTTGCATCCGTGTTCGTCAGGGATATTGATTGGTCTGTAATTCTCCTTTTGGTGGGGTCTTTGTCTGGTTTTGGGATTAAGGTGATGCTGGCCTCATAGAATGAATTTGGAAGTACTCCATCTCTTTCTTCCTTTCCAAACAGCTTTAGTAGAATAGGTATGATTTCTTCTTTAAACGTTTGATAGAATTCCCCAGGGAAGCCATCTGGCCCTGGACTCTTGTGTCTTGGGAGGTTTTTGATGACTGCTTCAATTCCTGCCTGGTTATTGGCCTCTTCAGGTTTTCAATTTCTTCTGTTCCAGTTGTGGTAGTTTGTGGTTTTCCAGAAATGCATCCATTTCTTCTAGATTGCTTAATTTATTGGCGTATCGCTGTTCATAATATGTGTTTAAAATCGTTTATATTTCCTTGGTGTTGTAGTGATCTCTCCTTTCTCATTCATGATTTTATTAATTTGAGTCTTCTCTCTCTTCTTTTTAATAAGGCTGGCTAATGGTTTATCTATCTTATTAATTCTTTCAAAGAACCAACTCCTGGTTTTGTTGATCTGTTCCACAGTTCTTCTGGTCTCGATTTAGTTGAGTTCTGCTCTAATCTTTATTAACTCTCTTCTTCTGTTGGGTGTAGGATCTATTTGCTGTTTTTTCTCAAGCTCCTTTATGTGTAAGGTTAGCTTTTGTATTTGAGTTCTTTCCAGTTTTTGAATGGATGCTTGTATTGCGATGTATTTTCCCCTCAGGACTGCTTTTGCTTCATCCCAAAGATTTTGAATGGTTGTATCTTCATTCTCATTAGTTTCCATGAATCTTTTTAATTCTTCTTTAATTTCCTGGTTGACCCTTTCATCTTTTAGCAGGATGGTCCTTAACCTCCACGTGTTTGACGTCCTTCCAAACTTCTTGTTGTGATTTAGTTCTAATTTCAAGGCATTATGATCTGAGAATATGCAGGGGACAATCCCAATCTTTTGGTATCGGTTCGGACCCGATTTGTGACCCAGTATGTCTTCTATTCTGGAGAAAGTTCCATGTGCACTTGAGAGGAATGTGTATTCAGTTGAGTTTGGATGTAAAGTTCTGTAGATATCTGTGAAATCCATCTGGTCCAGTGTATCATTTAAAGCTCTCGTTTCTTTGGAGATATTGTGCTTAGAAGACCTATCGAGTATAGAAAGTTCTAGATTGAAGTCACCAAGTATAAGTGTATTATTATCTAGGTATTTCTTCACTTTGGTTATTGTTTGATTGATATATTTGGCAGCTCCCACATTTGGGGCATATATATTGAGGATTGCTAAGTCCTCTTGTTGGATAGATCCTTTAAGTATGATATAGTGTCCCTCTTCATCTCTCACTACAGTCTTCGGGGTAAATTTTAGTTTATCTGATATAAGGATGGCTACCCCTGCTTTCTTTTGAGGACCATTTGAATGGTAAATGGTTCTCCAACCTTTTATTTTCAGGTTGTAGGTGTCCTTCTGTCTAAAATGAGTCTCTTGTAGACAGCAAATAGATGGGTCCTGCTTTTTTATCCAGTCTGAAACCCTGCGCCTTTTGATGGGGTCATTAAGCCCGTTCACGTTCAGAGTTACTATTGAAAGGTATGAGTTTAGTGTCATCATGATATCTATTCAGTCCTTGTTTTGTGGATTGTTCCACTGGACTTCTTCTTCTTAAACGGGAATTTTAAGAGTCCCCCTTAAAATTTCTTGCAGAGCTGGTTTGGAGGTCACATATTCTTTCAGTTCCTGCCTGTCTTGGAAGCTCTTTATCTCTCCTTCCATTTTGAATAGAGCCTTGCTGGATAAAGTATTCTTGGTTGCATGTTCTTCTCATTTAGGACCCTGAGTATATCCTGCCAGCACTTTCTGGCCTGCCAGGTCTCTGTGGAGAGGTCTGCTGTTACCCTAATCCTCCTCCCCATAAAAGTCAGGGATTTCTTGTTTCTTGCTGCTTTAAGGATCTTCCCTTTATATTTGGAATTTGCAAGCTTAACTATTAGATGTCGAGGTGTTGAACGGTTTTTATTGATTTTAGGGGGGGATCTCTCTATTTCCTGGATCTGAATGCCTGTTTCCCTTCCCAGATTAGGAATTTTTCAGCTAGGATTTGTTCAAATACATAATCTGGCCCTCTGTCCCTTTCGGTGCCCTCGGAAACCCAATTAAACGTAGGTTTTTCTTCCTCAGGCTGTCGTTTTTTTCCTTTAATCTATCTTCATGGTCTTTTAATTGTCTGTCTCTTTTTTCCTCAGTTTCCCTCTTTGCCGTCAACTTGTCTTCTATGTCAGTCACCCGTTCTTCCACGTCCTTAACCCTCGTCATTAGGACTTCTAGTTTGGATTGCATCTCATTCAATTGATTTTTAATTTCTGCCTGATTGGATCTAAATTCTGCAATCATGAAGTCTTTTGAGTCCTTTATGCTTTTTTCTAGAGCCACCAGTAGCTGTATAATAGTGCTTCTGAATTGGCTTTCTGACATTGAATTGTAATCCAGATTTTGTAACTCTGTGGGAGAGAGGACTGTTTCTGATTCTTTCTTTTGAGGTGAGGTTTTCCTTCTAGTCATTTTGCTCAGTGCAGAGTGGCCAAAAACAAGTTGTATTGGGAAAAGTAGAAAAAGAGAGGAGAGAAAGAAGGAAAGAAAAAAGAAAAAAGAAAAAAGGACGAGAAAAAGAGAAAAGAGAGAAGAAAATGTGAAAGAAAAAAAAAATAAGGAAAAAAAAGGGTGGGGGAAGCAAACAGAAATCAAAAAGCCAAAAACAAACAAACAAACAGACAAAAACAACACGGGGGAGTATCTTCTGATTCTGTGTACTTTAAGTCCCTTGACTTCCCCTGGAACTGGTCCGTCTCGCTGGTCTTCTGGGGGAGGGGCCTGTTGTGCTGATTTTCAGGTGTTAGCACTTGGGGGAGCTGCTCTGCCCCTGCCTGCTGCAGGGCTCAGTGGGGGTTGTTTACCCCGTGAGGCCTCAGGAGGAACAACTCCAGTGGAGGTGGCAGCTCTGGAGCCCTGGATTCAGCCCCCGCAGGAACCCCGGAGGTCTCCGTCTGCAGGGCCTGGAGGCTCTGGGGCGGGGCCGCTGATCTTCTCAGCTCGGGGCAGGAGCTTCCTTGCTGTCCTGGGCCCTCCCGGCCTCTGCCTGTCCCGGGGGAGGCCGGATCCTGGGCTGTGTCCCAGCGCCCTGTGCTCCCGGGTTCTGTGCTGTTGGATTCGCGCTCCCGCCCCGTAGCCCCCTCCGCGGAGCCGCCCCGAGCCCCCCGAGCTGCTCCGGGTCCCGCGGTGCCCGCTGCAGCCCTTAGGGAGCTCGGCGCACTCTCCCGGGGCGCAGGTCTGTCAGTGTCCCCGGGAGCCCGAGGGCATCCCCGCCCTCCTGGGTCCTGCTCCAGCTCCCTGGGAGCCCCTTTCCGCCCGGGAAGGTCGGTGCAGCTCCTGCTCCTCCGGGACGGGGCTCTCCTGTCCTGGGGACACTCGCCCCGGCCTCATCCCGGCTCCTCGCGGGGCCCCTCCCCCTTGGAGGCCTTTTGTGTCTTTATTTCTTTTTCCCCGTCTTCCTACCTTGATAGAATCGCGAACTCTTCTCACTGTAGCATTCCAGCTGGTCTCTCTTTAAATCTCAGGCCGAATTCGTAGATTTTCAGGATGAGTTGAAGGTTATCTAGGTAATCTGGTGGGGACAGGTGATTTGGGGACCCTACTCTTCCACCAGCTTGCCCCTCCTCCGGCTTAGACATTTCAGATTAACTTTTTACAAAATGGTGGTAGTTGGGAAAGAGATTGGGCATTAGTGAGACCAGAGGCAGATTGGTTCATTTTACATTGCTGGAATAATCTGGATATAAATGATGGAGTGATGGTTGCCTCAGTTATGACAGTCTACACAGAGGGTAGGGTATGGCATCTGAGCATTATGAAAATGATGCAGGCATGGTCGCTGATTGGAATTAGGCCATATGGAAAAGAGAGAGGTCAAGGATGATTTTCAAATGTCTGGTTTGTTTAACTCTAATAGACAAGTAATGGTTTCATTCATGGCACCTGAAGACAGAGAAGGGGGAGCACTGAAACTTTCTGTGCATTTCCCTCATCTGTAGAATGACTAAGTAAACCCTACCCTCCCTCTTTTGTGACATTATTAGCAAGAAATAAGATATAGCATTTTAGATATCTTTAAAGTTTTTATTTTTTTTTAAAGATTGTATTTATTTATTCATGAGGGACACAAAGAGAGAGGCAGAAACAGAGGCAGAGGGAGAAGCAGGCTTCCTGCAGGGAGCTGGATGTGGGACTTGATCCCAGGGTCCTGGGATCATGCCCTGAGCTGAGGGCAAACACTCAACCACTGGCTGAGCCACCCAGGTGTCCCTACATATCTTTAAAGTTATAAAGCAAGCTCACAAATTATCCTTTAAGATTGATTTACATTTAACCAAACTTTATAATTAAAAAAAATTGTAAAGGAGTATATATAGCTATATAAGGGCAAAGTATATTTTTAAATAGACGGAACTTATTTTTTGGAGATGGCAAGAAATATGTATCTACGGTCCAGACTCTCCTTACCCTCTCTTTGTTTTTCTATCCTACACTGTGATCTCATCATGCCATAGAGTGAAGAAAAAAAATCCACAACCATACTCTAATGCCTGTTTTTCTCAAACCAAGACTCTGCAGCTTCCCACTCAATGTTTCTTGGTACCTTGTGATGTCACCAAGTGACCATCCCAACTCCACCCTGGCATTGGCATGGCCCTGCTGTCCTCTATGTGCACACACACACACACACACACACACACACACACACACACACAGGGGTTGAACTCAGTAATCCCCAGGTAAAAATCTTGGGCACCATGTCAGTGTTCTCATCTACAAAATGGGTGTAATTTTTATGTTTCACATGACTGATGACCAGATGAAATTAAATATATACAACATGGCAAAGCACTCAATACAAACTTTGCAGACAGATCTACCTTACCCTTGGAAATCCTTCCTGCTCTGCAACTTTATAAATTACTGGAAACCCTGATGGGCTTTGATCTCTGCATTTGAACTAACCTGCCTCATGGATCACTTGTTTCCCCTACTCTACTCTACCCCCCACCCCTACCCCATCTTTCTGAATTTCCCTAATAGTTAGGGTCTGTTTCATAACATTCAATACTAAATCATTGCATGTCTGCTCTGTGTTTCCTTTTTTTTGTTTATTTTTTTTATTTGAGTGTAGATGACACATAATTTTATATTAGTTCCCATTATACAACTTAGTGATTTAACAAGTTTAAACAGTATGCATGTTCACCAGGAGTGTAGCTACCATCTGTCCTGTTACATGGCTTTTACTTCACTTTTTCTTTTTAAAGTAGACCCAGAATTCTTCAGGTGTATGTATTTAGCACAGTGCAGGGCACCCACAAGATACAGCAAATTGGAAGTTTGAGAATCAACACATATTTCTGATCTTCACCTACCAGTCTCTTCTATGGGGGTCTTCTTGAATTTTTACTGTCCAGCCCTCTCTCTGTATATTTAAGTCAACCATGCTTTAAATGAAGAGAGAAAGTGAAAAAATGAGGTGGGAGATACCATTTTTAAAAACTTTGATCTCAAAATGGGGGAGAATGTTGGTTTTAGAACATTTTGATCTCCTTGGATTTATTTTTATTTTCATTCTCTGACAATTCAAAAATTGCAATGATAATTGCATTGTTCTCTAAATGCCCTAGTTAGAACCAGAGCCAAGATTATTTCATCCTATTTAGGAAAGAGCTGTAGGAAGGAGCCCATAAAACATCCTTGTTTTCTTGAGGAGAGTGCAGATCACTTCACTGCTGGAAGAAAATCAGCCTCAGGCAGTGGAAGTGTTGGCCAGACTGCACTGAATGGCATCAGCAAAATGCCTGGAGCAACAGAATGGCGGCACTGAGAGGTTGCTTGAGATGGAAGTGGATTTATGTGACAACTCTTTAATTTCATTTTGTAATTCTATTCATGGAATCTAAAGGTTATATAACTTCAGGAAAATACTCAGGCAACCTTTTGAGTTCAGGCTCCGGTATATTTAATAAGAGCAAATTTGCTTATCCTCTTCAAGCTCAGCTCTCTTCTCTGTGAAATGGGAATGAAAATATTTTCTTCCAAAGAAGACATTTAATATCTTTCTATGTAGGTATTTGGAGAGTAATAATAATAAGACAACAATCTGTCTCTGAGGTATTTGAGCACTGTAAGCTACTCAAATATTTTGGCAACTCTTCCAGTTTTCTCCCAAAGTATAATTTAAAAAAATTTAAAACATGACTATCATGTCAAAGACTTATTTAACTCATTAATGAAGGAAGCAGCAGGATATTAAAGCTGATTCAAAGAGAATTTGAAAACCTAAGTATACACAGGCTCTGAAAGAATTACTGCTGAAATAAGATTGCTAAATTTAAATATAAAATTGTTCACTTCCTACAGGGCAATAAAACTGGCAAAATGGTAAGAATATAAATATTAAAAATGATAACTTTTGGCATAACTGTTTCTACCATTCAGATATCATTTGTATTTTTATCAAAGATTAAAGTTAACATTTAACGTCTAAGGTTATGAGTTCTAATTGATGGTAAATAGTCAAACAAAACACCTTCTCCTAGAAAATTAAGTAATCCTGGGCAAAACCTGCTAGACAATCTTTCTATGACATCCAAAGGACATGCAGTCATTTTTTTGTCTTGTTACCATGTTTTGAAAATATATTTTAATATTACCTATTTATTTTCAGTTTTTCTTTTCATCTCATTCCTGATTGGTAGATTCACTTCTTCTGTTTTATACTTTATTTTCTTCTGTCTGATGCTGTAATTCTACATGTCTCTAATTCTTTTTCCCATCAGCCATTTATTGCCAAATTATATCCTCAGATCTTTTCTGATTTTGCTCCCTAATTAAGCCATTATTTGAGTCTGCTTTAGTTCTTACATTAAAACCTGACTTAAACCTAATTGGTGATGCACAACCATTCACTTCCTTTTAGTATTAGAGATAGGTAATATTTGTGATTCCACTCTTGGTATCTTAGTATGGTATAGGGAAAACAAGGGTGGAAGGAGAGCTAAAATTTTTAAAACTTCCTGTTCATGTAGGAGTAGGAATATATCAGCTGTATTTGAGCCTGCCCTTGTATCTTGAACACCATCATTTTCACTAATGAAAGCCCATATCTAATGTCCATTATGCTTATTAACAAGCCATTGATTTCACCAATGAAAATCTATGTATAATATTCATTATGCTAATTAACAAACTTCTGTGTTGATCAGACATAGACCTAGCTGAAGCCTTAGAGATACCATCTCTGGGGCATTGTCTTCTGAATAAGTGTCCACTAATCACCCCTAGAATATCCTCAAATAGGGAAATTATACTCTGGGGGCCTAGAGGCATCATATTCATTTACATTACATGATCTAGGTTGCAAGTAGTTTAAAATAAAATGTAGTCTATGTCACAACCGGTACTTGGCCTGTTTCTAAATGGAGTTAACACAACCTAGCAGTCTTTGTGGAAGGCAGGGATGACTGGTACTTGCTACCTTGCAAGTTTTCTGTCTCTAAGCTCCAGAAGCTGGGACGCTGGCAACACTTTTTTGGAAATATGGGTTCCATTGACTAAACTGGCCATAGGAAGTTGAATAGGAAAGCACTGAAATCTGAACTTTCCCCTGGAGGATTGGGATATTCCCCCAGGAGGAGACCTCATCACCCCACAATGGCCATGGCTATTGGCTACTGGGAAAATATGAGGAAATGCAGCATTCTGACTTAGTAAAAAGAAAGAGTATCTTTTTACATTGCTCATTTCTTTTGGGCGCCAGTGTCTGTTAGAGCTAACTGGAAAAACAAAGACCAAAAGCAACTCTGCTTTAAATTCTGTTGTAATTGTGTCAGGTTTTATATTATGATAAAATATTAGCCTCCTTACAAGGAGAAGGAGGTTAAATCCCTAGTTGATTCAAAGTGAATTTAGTTTCTCCAAAGATGAGCAGGATGAGACAAAAACATGACCCATTTTTTTTCTCCTCAGAGTCCAAATTTTTGCTCTATTTTTTTCTTCTCTCCTCTATCTCAGGAAGGTTTCTCACAGCCAGCAGTGCGGAGGCATGCCCTTGCTGCTTGCAGAGCAGAAAGATTCATGGCTTCCTCTAACATATAAGATCCTGTATTATTTTAGGCAAAAAGAACAGCCCAGAGTGATTCATTGGGCAATGTGCATGTTGTGCCCTGGCCAGAGCTGTTACCTATTTATGACAATATAATTTCATTTGCTTTTGGAGACGCACTTTATGCCCTATTAGACTAACCCAGAAATATGTCCACCAGGCAAGATGCTTAACCTCTTCCAGTGATCTACACTGCATAGAGCCTAATGGCAGGAGTAGCATTGGCAGTTGATTTTGATTCTTCTTTGTAGAAGTGAAGGGGTTGCAACAGTTGCTGAAACTCCCCAAATTTGTGGTTATGAAATTTCTGAGTCCATGCTATACCATGATCGGCATGCGAGGATTTATACTGCCTACATTTGGAAACAAAATTTAAATGATTATTTAAATAATGTTCTAATGTTAGAATCATTTTTCGCCATGTGAATGGTGGTATATACAGTGTCTGGTTTTGTGTACTAACCCTACCCTGGGTCTGACCTTACTTTATTCCACATTTTTCCTATTTTCTAAGTCCTTAAAAAATTAACCTAATTTTTAAAGATTTTACACATACGAATGAATTTAATGCAAACATAATGAACCCTGATGGATGCCCCTTTCTATCCTTATCAGATCATGGTATTTTCCCAAAGGATACTAATTCCTTTCCTTTGCCTTCCTCTCTAGAAAGAACTATTAGCGTGAATGTGATATTTATTTATTCTCATGCATGCTTCCATATTTTAATACATACTTTTATATCCGCAATGAGAAATAGTTTTGCTATGCAGGTTTTAAATTTTTATGACTAGTGTCTCATTTTCTTTTGTAGGATTTTGCCATAATTTATTTATCCATTTTCTTAGGGTGTCTCCAGTATTTCACCATTACAAGCAATGCTGCAAAGAACATTCTTTTTTTTAAATTTTTATTTATTTATTTATGATAGTCACAGAGAGAGAGAGGCAGAGACACAGGCAGAGGGAGAAGCAGGCTCCATGAACCAGGAGCCTGACGTGGGATTCGATCCCGGGTCTCCAGGATCGCGCCCTGGGCCAAAGGCAGGCGCTAAACCGCTGCGCCACCCAGGGATCCCTGCAAAGAACATTCTTAACCATGTGTCCATGTGTAAGGGTTCTCTAGAGGAACAGACTACAATGGAATTGTAACTTTTTGGATATGAATATCTTCAGCTTTATCAAATATTGCTGAATTGCTCTCCAAAGAGAAATGTTAGAGTTCTTTATATATTCAGGGTACTTAAGTATTGTTGGTTATATGCACGGCAAATATATTTTCCTGTCTGTGGCTTGCCTTTTCCTTTTCTTCAGAGTGAGTTTTAAAAGTAATGTTAATTTTGATGTATTCAAAGGTATGGAGTTTTTTTTAATGTTTTGTGCACATTGTATCTCATTCTAACGATCTTTCATTTTACGTGATCATGAAGGAAACTCATCCTCTGGTTTCTTAGTCTATGTGAGCACACTTCATGGATTACCCTATGTTATATGAGTACTGGTTTAAACCATGCTGATCTAGGTGTAAAAGTTACCCCCTTGATATTCTCAAATTCCTTAGTGAGCAAAGTGGTTTTTATGATATTGACAAAGGAGGAGTTCACATCTACTCCACATTGGAGAAAGCAACACCTCCTGTTAGCTTCTCTGTTTTCTCTCTTTGTTAAATCTTGACCTTACCAGTACTTTCTCTACCAGAATTAGTCTCGCTTTTTTCTAAGTAACAGTTGACTTATAAATTAACAAGCAGGGATCCCTGGGTGGCGCAGCGGTTTGGCGCTTGCCTTTGGCCCAGGGCGCGATCCTGGAGACCCGGGATCGAATCCCACATCGGGCTCCCGGTGCATGGAGCCTGCTTCTCCCTCTGCCTATGTCTCTGCCTCTCTCTCTCTCACTGTGTGACTATCATAAATAAATAAATAAAAAAAAATTAAAAAAAAATAAATTAACAAGCAACAAGAATATAAAAGTGTCATCTCAATAACAGTGGGTCTCTCACTCTAAGAAGTTATCACAATCATTTATTTAGTCATATCTATTAAGCATGAACTAAGTGTCAAGTATTATGCAAGATACTGAGTGAACAATGTCCTAGATGGAAAAGATGGTGGAGGGAGATTTTCGAAGGCTTCTCTGAGGAAGGGATATTTAAAGTGAGGTAGGAAGAGTAAGGAACTAGCTATTCTAAGGTGGGGGAAAATATTTAACAGGAGGTTACATGACAAATGCAAAAGCCAAATGCAATGAAAAGAGCTTGGCATGTCAGGGGAACCTGAAAGAAAGCATGGCAATTATAGCTAAAAGGAAATTTTGAAGGAAGAAAGTGATATGGAATGTGGATAGAGAGCATAAGAGTGAAATTAGGGTTTAGGACAGAGAGCATAGGGGTGAAATTTTAAGCTTTCATAAACAGAGGCTAATTATTTGATTTTGGATTTTAAAATATAGCTTTGGCTGTATTTAGTACATAGACTGGCTGTACCCAAAAACAGAAGAAGGAAACCATGTAGGAAGCTGTGGCTGGGGTTCAAGTGAAAGGCAATGAAGACCAAGATTAGTTTTGTAAAGGAAACATAGAGAGGTACACTTAGAGGGAGAGATAACAGCTTTCTGAAGAGATACATAGAGTAAGGAAGAAAATGTAATCAAAGATGGCTCCTGGTGATATGGCATGGATCAGGTTGGGTGACAAACACTGAGATAGTGGCAACTACCCATTGAGGTTTAGGGCAGGAGAGGGATGGCGCAGGTTAGAGTTTTGTCTTTTGCATATCACTTTCAGATGCCTATGAAACATCCATGTGGAGACTTTTGAGTATTTAGTTGAATTGGAGCTCAGAGAAGAGGTACATTTGGGAGCATCAGCTAGTAGAAAAAGACTTATATATGATATGAAAAAGGAATGAAGCGAGATCTTTCTTTAGTTTCAACCTAAACTTTAGTTTCAACCTAAACTTTAGTTTCAACCTAAACTTCATATTCCCATGACTATCAGCCTTAGCCTTGAGTTTCTGTGCATGGATAGAGATCTTAGACTGTTTTTCAGAAAGCCCAGGGAAAGTCAGAAGTGGGCAATCATCCATTTGTTCTCATTTACAAATCTCATTGCTTCTCTAGTTTTTTGGTTTTTAGAATTCTCAGAATTAAGTGCTAGGAGGTACTGCACCAGTGTACTACAAAAGTAATGAGGTTGATTGCACACTTTATTATTTCTTAATTAATTTTTTATTTTTTAAAAAAGATTTTATTTTGATTTGAGAGGGAGAGAGATGTAGGCTTGATCCCAGGACCCTGAGATCACAACCTGAGCTGAAATCAAGCTGCTTAACACACTGAACCACCCAGGTGCCTCTGATTGCACACGTTAAAGGAAAAATTGAATTATATTATTGGAAGTTTGAGAGTTTTGTATCATAGTAGATCTCTGTTAATACGTAGCAAAACTGGCATGCCTGTTCTCTGCAACATTTACAGTTCCAAAACTTTAACTTGGGGTTCTATTACTATTCCTGAAGTAGATTTGTCAATTATTTCTATGTAGTCGACAAGGAGTTTAGTACTTCAGTAGATTATGCTTACTTTTTCTCGTTGCAGGTAGAATGTTGACTAATTGAGGTTCTCTGGCAGAATGTTCTATATGGCCATAGATAGATTTGCAGCTTGTGTTTTATGTTTATTATCAATGTTTACTCCACTTATATTTACCTTCAGCTGCTTGCACACAAAATTCTGGTTGTCTACTGGTTACTAAGAAAGAGTATATCTATTAGGCAGAAAGTATTGGGTACCTACCATTAACCAGCTGCTGTGGTACCCATGAGAGTT
Source organism: Canis lupus dingo (assembly GCF_003254725.2). Lineage (NCBI taxonomy): Eukaryota > Metazoa > Chordata > Mammalia > Carnivora > Canidae > Canis > Canis lupus. The sequence goes on from NC_064277.1 coordinate 26,222,457, forward strand.
ACCAGATAACTAGGTCAGAGGAGGAGGGGCAAGATGACAGAAGAGTAGGGTCCCCAAGTCACCTGTCCACACCAAATTACCTAGATAACCTTCACATCATCCTGAAAATCTACGAATTCGGCCTGAGATTTAAAGAGAGACCAGCTGGAATGCTACAGTGAGAAGAGTTCACGCTTCTATCAAGGTAGGAAGACGGGGAAAAAGAAATAAAGAAACAAAAGGCCTCCAAGGGGAGGGGCCCGCGAGGAGCCGGGCTAAGGCCGGGGTGAGTGTCCCCAGGACAGGAGAGCCCCGTCCCGGAGGAGCAGGAGCTGCACCGACCTTCCCGGGCGGAAAGGGGCTCGCGGGGAGTTGGAGCAGGACCCAGGAGGGCGGGGATGCCCTCGGGCTCCCCGGGACAGTAACAGACACCTGCGCCCCGGGAGAGTGCGCCGAGCTCCCTAAGGGCTGCAGCGGGCACGGCGGGACCCGGAGCAGCTCGGGGGGCTCGGGGGCGGCTCCGCGGAGGGGGCTGCGGGGCGGGAGCAGCTCGAGTGGGGCTCGGGGGCGGCTCCACGGAGGGGGCTGCGGGGCGGGAGCGCGAATCCAACAGCGCAGGCCTCGGAGCACAGGGCGCCGGGACACAGCCCAGGATCCGGCCTCCCCCGGGACAGGCAGAGGCCGGGAGGGCCCAGGACAGCGAGGACGCTCCTGCCTCGAGCTGAGCAGATCAGCGGCCCCGCCCCGGAGCCTCCAGGCCCTGCAGGTGGAGTAGTTCCTGCGGGAGCTGAATCCAGGTTTCCAGAGCTGCAGCAACCACTGGGGTTGTTCCTCCTGGGGCCTCACGGGGTAAACAACCCCCATTGAGCCCTGCCCCAGGCAGGGGGCAGAGCAGCTCCCCCGAGTGCTAACACCTGAAAATCAGCACAACAGGCCCCTCCCCCAGAAGACCTGCTAGACGGACAAGTTCCAGAGGAAGTCAAGGGACTTAAAGTATACAGAATCAGAAGATACTCCCCCGTGGTTTTTTTTTTTTTCTTTTTGATTTTTGATTGCTTCCGCCACCCTTTTTTTCACCTTTCTTTCTCTTTTTCCTCTCTTTTTTCCTTTTTTTCTTCCTTTTTTCTTTTTTCTTTTTCTCTTTTCTTTCCTACTCTCTCTCTCTTTTTCTCCTTTTCCCAATACAACTTGTTTTTGGCCACTCTGCACTGAGCAAAATGACTAGAAGGAAAACCTCACCTCAAAAGAAAGAATCAGAAACAGTCCTCTCTCCCACAGAATTACAAAATCTGGATCACAATTCAATGTCAGAAAGCCAATTCAGAAGCACTATTATACAGCTGCTGGTGGCTCTAGAAAAAAGCATAAAGGACTCAAGAGACTTCATGACTGCAGAATTTAGATCCAATCAGGCAGAAATTAAAAATCAATTGAATGAGATGCAATCCAAACTAGAAGTCCTAATGACGAGGGTTAAGGAGGTGGAAGAACGGGTGACTGACATAGAAGACAAGTTGACGGCAAAGAGGGAAACTGAGGAAAAAAGAGACAGACAATTAAAAGACCATGAAGATAGATTAAGGGAAATAAACGATAGCCTGAGGAAGAAAAACCTACGTTTAATTGGGGTTCCCGAGGGTGCCGAAAGAGACAGAGGGCCAGAATATGTATTTGAACAAATCCTAGCTGAAAAATTCCTAATCTGGGAAGGGAAACAGGCATTCAGATCCAGGAAATAGAGAGATCTCCCCCTAAAATCAATAAAAACCGTTCAACACCTCGACATTTAATAGTTAAACTTGCAAATTCCAAAGACAAAGAGAAGATCCTTAAAGCAGCAAGAGACAAGAAATCCCTGACTTTTATGGGGAAGAATATTAGGGTAACAGCAGACCTCTCCACAGAGACCTGGCAGGCCAGAAAGGGCTGGCAGGATATATTCAGGGTCCTAAATGAGAAGACATACAACCACGAATACTTTATCCAGCAAGGCTCTCATTCAAAATGGAAGGAGAGATAAAGAGCTTCCAAGACAGGCAGGAACTGAAAGAATATGTGACCTCCAAACCAGCTCTGCAAGAAATTTTAAGGGGGACTCTTAAAATTCCCCTTTAAGAAGAAGTCCAGTGCAACATTCCACAAAAACAAGGACTGAATAGATATCATGATGACACTAACTCATACCTTTCAATAGTAACTCTGAACGTGAACAGGCTTAATGACCCCATCAAAAGGCGCAGGGTTTCAGACTGGATAAAAAAGCAGGACCCATCTATTTGCTGTCTACAAGAGACTCATTTTAGACAGAAGGACACCTACAACCTGAAAATAAAAGGTTGGAGAACCATTTACCATTCGAATGGTCCTCAAAAGAAGCAGGGGTAGCCATCATTATATCAGATAAACTAAAATTTACCCCGAAGACTGTAGTGAGAGATGAAGAGGGACACTATCTCATACTTAAAGGATCTATCCAACAAGAGGACTTAACAATCCTGAATATATATGCCCCGAATGTGGGAGCTGCCAAATATTTAAACCAATTAATAACCAACGTGAAGAAATACTTAGATAATAATACACTTATACTTGGTGACTTCAATCTAGCTCTTTCTACCCTCGATAGGTCTTCTTAGCACAACATCTCCAAAGAAACGAGAGCTTTAAATGATACACTGGAACAGATGGATTTCACAGATATCTACAGAACTTTACATCCAAACTCAACTGAATACACATTCTTCTCAAGTGCACATGGAACTTTCTCCAGAATAGACACATGCTGGGTCACAAATTGGGTCTGAACCTATACCAAAAGATTGGGATCGTCCCCTGCATATTCTCAGACCAATAATGCCTTGAAATTAGAACTAAATCACAACAAGAAGTTTGGAAGGACCTCAAACATGTGGAGGTAAGGACCATCCTGCTAAAAGATGAAAGAGTCAATCAGGAAATTAAGGAAGAATTAAAAAGATTCATGGAAACTAATGAGAATGAAGATACAACCCTTCAAAATCTTTGGGATGCAGCAAAAGCAGTCCTAAGGGAAAATACATCGCAATACAAGCATCCATTCAAAAACTGAAAAGAACTCAAATACAAAGCTAACCTTACACATAAAGGAGCTAGAGATAAAACAGCAGATTGACCCCACGCCCAGCAGAAGAAGAGAATTAATTAAAATTCGAGCAGAACTCACCAAATCGAGACCAGAAGAACTGTGGAACAGATCAACAGAACCAGGAGTTTGTTCTTTGAAAGAATTAATAAGATACATAAACCATTAGCCAACCTTATTAAAAAGAAGACAGAGGAGACTCAAATTAATAAAATCATGAATGGGAAAGGAGAGATCACTACCAACACCAAGGAAATACAAACGATTTTAAAAACATATTATGAGCAGCTATACGCCAAAAAATTAGGCAATATAGAAGAAATGGACGCATTCCTGGAAAGCCACAAACTACCAAAACTGGAACAGGAAGAATAGAAAACCTGAACAGGCCAATAACCCGGCGAGGAAATTGAAGCAGTCATCAAAAACCTCCCAAGACACAAGAGTCCAGGGCCAGATGGCTTCCCAGGGGAATTCTATCAAACGTTTAAAGAAGAAATCATACCTATTCTACTAAAGCTGTTTGGAAAGATAGAAAGAGATGGAGTACTTTCAAATTCATTCTATGAGGTCAGCATCACCCTAATTCCAAAACCAGACAAAGACCCACCAAAAAGGGGAATTACAGACCAATATCCCTGATGTACATGGATGCAAAAATTCTCAACAAGATACTAGCCAATAGGATCCAAAAATACATTAAGAAAATTATTCACCATTGACCAAGTAGGATTTATCCCCGGGACACAAGGCCTGGTTCAACACTCGTAAAACAATCAATGGATTCATCATATCAGCAAGAGAAAAACCAAGAACCATATGATCCTCTCATTAGATGCAGAGAAAGCATTTGACAAAATACAGCATCCATTCCTGATCAAAACTCTTCAGAGTGTAGGGATAGAGGGAACTTTCCTCGACATGTTAAAAGCCATCTACGAAAAGCCCACAGTAAATATCATTCTCAATGGGGAAGCACTGGGAGCCTTTCCCCTAAGATCAGGAACAAGACAGGGATGTCCACTCTCACCACTGCTATTCAACATAGTACTGGAAAGTCCTAGCCTCAGCAATCAGACAACAAAAAGACATTAAAGGCATTCAAATTGGCAAAGAAGAAGTCAAACTCTCCCTCTTCGCCGATGACATGATACTCTACGTAGAAAACCCAAAGTCTCCACCCCAAGATTGCTAGAACTCATACAGCAATTTGGTTAGCGTGGCAGGATACAAAATCAATGCCCAGAACTCAGTGGCATTTCTATACACTAACAATGAGCTGAAGAAAGAGAAATTAAGGAGGTCAATCCCATTTACAATTGCACCCAAAAGCATAGATACCTAGGAATAACCTCACCAAAGAGGTAAAGGATGTATACCCTAAAAACTATAGAACAGGAGATCCCTGGGTGGTGCAGCGGTTTTAGCGCCTGCCTTTGGTCCAGGCGCGATCCTGGAGACCCGGGATCGAATCCCACGTCGGGCTCCCGGTGCATGGAGCCTGCTTCTCCATCTGCCTGTGTCCCTGCGCCTCTCTCTCTCTCTCTGTGACTATCATAAGTAAATAAAAATTAAAAAAAAACAAAAAAACTATAGAACACTTTCTGAAAGAAATTGAGGGAAGACACAAAGAGATGGAAAAATATTTCCATGCTCATGGATTGGCAGAACTAATATTCTGAAAATGTCAATGTTGCCCAGGGCAATTTACACGTTAATGCAATCCCTATCAAAATTCCATGGACTTTCTTCAGAGAGTTAGAACAAATTATTTTAAGATTTGTGTGGAATCAGAAAAGAACCCGAATAGCCAGGGAAATTTTAAAAAAGAAAACCATACCTGGGGCATCATAATGCCAGATTTCAGGTTGTACTACAAAGCTGTGGTCATCAAGACAGTGTGGTACTGGCACAAAAACAGACACATAGATCCAATGGAACAGAATAGAGAACCAAGAAGTGGACCCTAAACTTTATGGCCAACTAATATTCGACAAAGGAGGAAAGGACTATCCATTGGAAGAAAGACAGTCTCCTCAATAAATGGTGCTGGGAAATTGGACATCCACATGCAGAAGAATGAAACTAGACCACTCTCTTGCACCATACACAAAGATAAATCAAATGGATGAAAGATCTAAATGTGAGACAAGATTCCATCAAAATCCTAGAGGAGAACATAGGCAACACCCTTTTGAACTTGGCCACAGTAACTTCTTGCAAGATACATCTACAAAGGCAAAAGAAACAAAAGCAAAACTGAACTATTGTGACTTCATCAAGTTAAGAAGCTTTTGCACAGCAAAGGATACAGTCAACAAAACTAAAAGACAACCTAAGAATGGGAGAAGATATTTGCAAATGAACTTATCTGATAAAGGGCTAGTTTCCAAGATCTATAAAGAAACTTCTTAAACTCAACACCAAAGAATACAAACAATCCAATCATGAAATGGGCAAAAGACATGAACAGAAATCTCACAGAGGAAGACATAGACATGGCCAACAAGCACATGAGAAAATGCTCGCATCACTTGCCATCAGGAAATACAATCAAAACCACAATGAGAAACCACCTCACACCTGTGAGAATGGGGAAAATTAACAAGGCAGGAAACCAAAAATGTTGGAGAGGATGCGGAGAAAAGGGAACCCTCTTACACTGTTGGTGGGAATGTGAACTGGTGCAGCCACTCTGGAAAACTGTGTGGAGGTTTCCAAAAAAGTTAAAAATAGACCTGCCCTATGACCCAGCATTGCACTGTTGGGGATTTAACCCCAAAGATTCAGATGCATGAAACGCTGGGACACCTGCACCCCGATGTTTCTAGCAGCAATTGTCCACAATAGCCAAACTGTGTAAGGAACCTCGGTGTCCATCGAAAGATGATGGATAAAGAAGATGCGGTCTATGTATACAATGGAATATTACTCAGCCATTAGAAACGACAAATACCCACCATTTGCTCCAATGTGGATGGAACTGGAGGGTATTATGCTGAGTGAAGTAAGTCAATCGGAGAGGGACAAACAGTGTATGTTCTCATTCATTTGGGGAATATAAATAATAGTGAAAGGGAATATAGGGGAAGGGAGAAGAAATGTGTGGGAAATATCAGAAAGGGAGACAGAACATAAAGACTCCTAACTGTGGGAAACGAACTAGGGGTGGTGGAAGGGGAGGAGGGCGGGAGGTGGGGGTGAGTGGGTGACGGGCACTGAGGGGGACACTTGACGGGATGAGCACTGGGTGTTATTCTGTATGTTGGTAAATTGAACACCAATAAAAATTATTTTATTAAAAAAAAGAAAACTAGATCATCATTCTTGAGTTCAAGTAACTTACAGTCTGGAAAAGAAACATGTTTGTAATTACCTACATACATTGCAAGATAGAATGGAAAAACGGTTATAACAGATTGAAAAAATATATGCTGTGTTACTTCTGGATAACAATGACTGCATGGCATGGCTTTACAGAATATCCCTAATGAAATGAATGAAAACTAGTAAAAACTAGCAAGTAAACAAGAAGCAGATCACTAGTAGAACAAAACAGGCAAAGGGAATAATTGAATGCCCTACATTTGTCAAGTGGCAGCTGAGAAAAGAATTAAAATATTGTAATGTGACATGACAGGTCACTGAACCACAGCTACGAAATTCAAGAAACAATACTGGTGAATGTATTCTTCAGGGTGAGCTAATAGTTGAAACATGCAATGCTTAAAGCTCAGTGTTTTACATGCTTGTGCAACTTCCTTTTTCACTCATCATGTACCCAAATGGTTATTCTTGTGAGGTAGCTACAAAGGTTCTTTCCATCTATGGATTCTTCCTTTTATAGATCCTCAAAGTCCTCTCACTAAGAGGAAGTAGGGTAGAGAATCAGAAATGACAAATTTTTATGGAATCAGCTTAGAAGTAGCTAACTTCACCTGGCCAGACGTCCTTAACCACCAGGGAGGTTGGGAAAGACAGTCTTTCTGTGTGCCCACCAGAAGACAGAAAGCTTTTGGTGACCATAACAGTCTCTGCCACAGAGTCCAAACAATCTCTGTTATTTCCATTAACCATCCTCAAACTGGAAAGAAATGAAACAAAGAACTCCCTGCCCCTATTTTTCCCCTCTTTTGACTGGGTTGAGGGTAGTATAAAAGCTAAATGAGAAGTGAGCAACTGATGATGACCCTTCCTGGAGAAGGAAAGGCTCCAGGGCTTCTCCATCAGAGCCCAGTCTGAATACTCAGCAGCACAGCTCCCAGGGCCTTGGGATACACTGTTATGTCGGTGTCATGGGCCCTGGTTTAGGACGGGCATCTGTCAAAATCAGGAAACTCTAAGAATTCAAATCTTCTAATAACAGCTGCTTACTTCCTCCGCTGAGCTCTCTTTCATTCTTTTACCTCTTCCACTCAAGCTTGCTAGACCCACCAAAAGGAAAACAAAAACAACTGGCTAGGACCTGGGATACCCAGGCTTTATTTGTAGTTTAGAGAGATATAAATAGGCCTCAGTGGAAAAGAACTTAAAGGGAACTCACTCACTCACACTATAGTGGATCAAATAGAAATTCTGGACAAGTGTCTCATGATAACCATGAGATGAAAAGGAAAACCACATGGAAGCTGTAAAACGCTCTGCAGAGGGGGAAAAGGCATAACAGGAAAAGACAAAGAACCTAGTCTAAAAGAAAACTATAACTCAGGGAATAAAAGCAAATCCATGCATATGCTTTGTGTTATAGAAGAACATAATAGGATTGAAGCAATTAAAAAAGAACTCAAAAATGAAAACACAAGGTCATGGGGTGTGGTTAAAAGGGGAAGGGGCTGTGGGTGGTGATAATCCCACTCTCAGTCCCCAAGGCACAGAGCAGGACAGAAGACAGCAAAGACTCGACCTGAGGGACAGAGAGGCAATAATCATCATGCTCTTCTAGGTATTAGAAGGAACTAAGTGTTTCCTGAAATCAAGGACAAGAATAAAGCCAGGCTGCCAGGATAGAGCAGAACTGAAGCTTGGGAAGCCCTCAGGACTCACACTATTTCTTGCTTTTGCTGCTGTGTTGTAAACCTCTTTGAAGAGGCTTCACAGGTTCTTCGTCCACATGGAAGAATATGGTTTATGCTCTGCTCCCAGCAACAAATAGACTGACTAGCTGGCTCTGAGTCACAATGCCAAATTCCCAGGAGAAGAATCTGATAGATCCAGCTTATGTTACGGCCAGTCAGCTATAGAAGGGAGACATAAAATCATAAAGCAATACTAGTTTACAATTCCTGAGTGTGAACTGGGTGTCAGCCACTGCCAAGTGCTTACAATGGGGCATCTCATACAACCAACACGTGGGAGAGATAGTACTTATATCATTTTTTAATTGGATGCTGCTGTTGTAGCTCAGAAAATTTAAGTTGCTTATCCCGTGTCACACAGGTGTCTTGTCTCAGAGTCAGGTTTCAAACCTAGGTTGTGAGCTCCAAAATCTGCCCTCAACCTTTGTGCTGTATTACCAGTACACATGGGAGCCAGTTATCAAAAGGATAGTCAGTCGGTGGGTTAGACAGATCCCCTAAAAAATTGACCATTATTTTCCTAAAATTTTCTTCAGGTTAGATACTAACAAGAAGACTTACTGGGTCATGGGTTCTATTGCCCAGTGGCTTTCCCGAAAACTTACTCCAATTTACATCTCCGAGAAGTGTACAGAAGTGTTTCTTTCATCATATTATTGCCAACATTGAGTAATAACATTTTATACATTTTATTTCATTTTATTTCATATTCGCCCATGCAGTAGGAGCTAGATTTGGAAGAATTTATTCTGGCTGGGGGGTTGGGGAAATTGTCACAGGGAAGGTCCATGAGGGTGTATTTATATATATATATATATATATATATATATATATATATATATATATATATATATTCTTTCCTCTTCCACCTCCCCTCCCTCCATACCATCATTTTTTTTTTTAGATATTTAAAATACAACTTTATTCTGATTCTAACGAAAAGGAATGGGAATGACAGTGACAAACGAGATTTCACCACTGGATAATGTGATGGGACTGTAGCAGTCTCATTATCTGAAACTCAGGAAGGAAACAACTGTGTTCCAAAACAGCTAAGTATGCAGGTCCAAAAAAATGAAGGTACTGATTAAACTGCCACATTCACTCCGAAGCCCATTCATCTCCTTCAGCATCCCAAAGATTAAGCACATGTTCTGCCTCAGCTATATAATAAAAGTGGCAAACACGCTGCACCGCTGACATCACATGGCAGTGCCTGTAAAACTAGACTTCTGACGCTGGCCTCCAGCTGCCACTTCTCACAGGTCATCATCCCATCCGGGAGCGCGGTCGTCTGAGCAACCTCTAGATCGTGCTGGTACTGTGCTGCCAGAGGCTGGATCATGACCACCTCTGGGGGGCAAGAGCAGGCATGGCGACAAACTCCAGGTTAGGGTTTCCAATTAGTTTCTAGCAAGCCACAGGACGGCTTCTCAAAATTGTAGTTACTTTTGGCAGAAATGTCATAGTACTGAAGGTTCTTCTTTCGGTGGAAGACAATAGATTTTGCCTAACTTTCCTGTCCTTAATATGCACTTTATTGCCACAGCACAATGGAGACGTTCTCACACACTCGTACCAGATCTCTATGCCAGTTAGGCACATTCTTGTAAGTAACCCTTGACGTTACATCAAACATCATAATGGCACACTGGGCTTGGATGTAGTAGCCGTCCCAGAGCCCGCTGAACTTCTCCTGGCCGGCAGTGTCCCACACGTGGAACTTGATGGGGCCCCTGTTGGCGTGGAACACGAGGGGACCTCCACGCCCAGAGTGGCTACATACTTCTCGAATTCACCCATCAGGTGACGTGTCACGAAACGTGGTCTTGCCGGTGCCGCCGTCCCGCCAGCCAGCACCAGCTTGAACTGGACTTGGGTTCTCCCTGGGCAGCCACAGCGCTGGTGCTTCCAGAAATCTCCGGCCCGTCTGACTCCATACAATCATTTTCAAACAAGTAACCGTTTTGTTTAAAAAATGCTGATGAGGTTCATATAGGATTGCTTGTAGTAGGGTAAAATAAATTCACTAACGGGATGACAGGAACAAGGGGTTTTCAGCTTTGAAATGTATTTGACTAGCGACTTTTGCATTCTATGAGAAATCTATGCTAATATAACATTCACACTCAGAGGAAAACTTTAAATTGCAAATTTTATAAAGCTTGAAGTCAGTAAAATAATATTTTGGGGAGAGGGGTGGTAATGCTAAGGCGAAGTCAGGGAGCAAGGCTAATAGAAGGTGTGCATTTGCTGGAGTGTGAACTCTCTGGGAGCTGCAATTGCCTGGGAAGCCTGGCCCTAGTGAACTCCGCTCCTCTCAACAGTGGATTGCATACCTTAGAGTGCATCAGAATCACCTGGAGAGCATGTAAAACCCAAATTGCTAGGTATCCCCCACCCCACCCCCAGAGTTTTTGACTTAAGAGGGTTGGGAGTCAGTGGGGAGGAATTCACATCTGAAAATTCATTCCCTGGTGATGCCTGCCCAGGGGCTACACTTTGAGAGCACCATTGCTCTAAGAAAATCTGAATAGCATATTTGCTGGTCAAAACAGCAAAGAGAATCACCAAATAATAGTAATAACTAAAGGCTCTGCCCGATTCACTTAAGTCTGGCTAAATGTTTCTCCATAGCTTTGAAAGGGTCCTTTACTTCTGGGAAGGGCCTGACAGAAGGAAGAAGCCAGGGCAAGAGAGGCAAGTAGGGAGAACTCCCTCACCCTCCTGGGGACCGGCCCTGGCCCCCCTCCTCCCTCTTCCTCAGAGCTACCAGTTTGGAGGAGAGAAATCCAAGTCTCTCCAAAGTCTCTCTGCCTCTGCTGAGAGCAGCATCTTATGCCAGCTTCCCTGGCGGCTTCCGACCCAGCCGCTCACCCCCTCACCCTGGGTGATGATGTCAGCACGCTCTGCTCCATCACACCTGGCTGAAGGAATCAGATAGGCTCCACAGGAAGAGACCTGAGGAAGGAGCACAGTCTTGACAGGTGAACGAAAGACTTTGTCTTCTGGGCCGGGCTGGCTGCCAGCTTTGTGGATGTCTG